>NC_086366.1:17798639-18106182 GCF_036324505.1 Eleginops maclovinus | reverse complement strand
TAATGTGTGTGTTTCACATATAAAGTGAGGGGAAGGCTGACTTCAGACGAATAGTGAGCCCTTTAAGAGGATTAGCTGAGGTGATGTTTTGAAGCTTAGGCTTATTTGCCATTGGTTTTATCATAGCCATAGCCAGCGGGTAATTTTTAACAGTGCGGACGTTACCCTGAAACTAGCTAACTTCCCTTTTCAAAGGCACATTTGGTTTGGTGTTTTTTAATCCCCTCCTTAGCTGATGCTAATGTGAACAACCCCTCTCGCCTGCACTTTCCCAGCCACTTGGGAATGGAGATGGGGATGGCAGGTAAACAGTTCAAATCCTTCCTCATATGGCTTACTGATCATACTTGATGTACATTGCATTGCTACCCTAGATGAAAATTGTGTTTGTGCAAGGGCAGCTGACCTTCACCCCCTGATAACATAAGAGCAATATTGTGATATTTCGTACCTGCTGCCACATACTGTAGCGATGGCTTTGAAGCAGCCTGAGGCGAGCTGGTAGGAGCCTGTGTAGCAGCGATCCACAGCCCAGTTAAATAGGTTGAGCTGGTCGGCATTGAGCTCCAGAAGCAAGATGACGACTTCACAGCCAAGCTGGTGGACCTGAAACCAAAATAGATATCAATACCGTCTCTCATGAATTTCTCAATTTCACTTTTTTTAAGGATACCTTGTAAAATGTATTGAGGCTATGTGTATTTTTTCAAACACCTGGGTGAAACCATGTGAAATGAATAAGCTTTGCTTTTATCATACAAACAAGACGATAAATCAAATGTTCTTCTTAGTCTGCTATTTTTCAAGTGTAGTGATAACACAAATCAATTTTGAAAAGGAAGAATGTGTGAAATAAACACTGGATTGCTTTATCTTGTGTCACAGCAGACTGAAATAACCAAGACTAATTTACGTGCCAGTATTTCTCCATAATAATGGTGTTTAATAATAGTATGATCTTTGTGTTGGTAAACAGGAGTTTTCACAAAGCAGGCCCCAGCAAGCTATCAGAAGGGCTTTCTGTGTCAGTTCTTTGTTTAAATGCATCTTAGTGGTAAAGTATTGGCCACATACCCGCTGATCCTGGCAGGCGAGTATATTATCCAGCCACTTATAGAGGTATCCGTCTGGAGAGAGGCCAACGTTATCAAAAACAGGCCCGCAGCACAGCACAGCAGACATAGCCTGGAAGAATAAACAGTGAACAGTTGTAATAGGAAACACTGCACATACTGTAGCTCAGAAAGGCAATACAAAATGCATGGTATTATTATGTGGCATTAAACTACAGTTCTCATGTTTATTGACCAACAATCTGTTGTTTTTAACACCTAGAACTAAAAATGGGACATGATGTAATAATCTAATATTGGTGATGCCAAAAATTAGCTCACACTTTAGTTTAGCGAGTTCACTGTATTTAAGTTTGTCTTGTGGGTGGAAAATAATCCATACCAAAGTAAACATATAACCTTTATACATATCTGTATTCCAGGGGCTTGTTTAAAAAAAAAATATTAGATCAGTATACAAAACAGTATTATTCTACAATAGTCAGAGGTTTTGTGGATCTATTCTGCACCTGTTCTCAAAGTTATGTGATAAAGACGGATCAATCCATTACAAACATACCTGTTCCTTCTTCTTCCTATTAAGCCTTAGTGTGTAATACATGAGATAGAGTTTGTGAAAGACAATTCAATGCATGTTGAGTGTTTACCTTTAGGGCACAATATTGATATCTTGTGATCTGGTGATTCCTGTCACTGTAGCGGTCCAGAGGGGTGAACATGATACTGAAAGGACCGGCCCACTGACTGAATAGGATGAAGAGGTGATGCCTCAGACTCTGCTGCGGAAACAGGAAGCGTCTGTGGTGCACTGCGGGGAGACAAGAAGGCATGTCATACTTCTACTTATTGAGAAGTCAGCAAAAAGTATTTTAAACTCTTAACCACTTAAAGTGAATTTTCCATTATGAATAAGGGGGTTGAGGTCCCTTGACAGATCATTAGCCATCCAGTTGGGACTTGTCAATGCTTGGCAACCGATGAGTCATCAACTGTATCTGCCTGCTCGGTCCTTAAGCTGCACTATTTTTGCTTCTTCTCCCCTTGGGCTACTTCTAAATGTAGATCAATATCAGGAGTCTTGTGCTCCATGTGTTATGCTAACCCCAGCCGAATGAAAGCATATTATCAAATTATAATTCACTACCTAATGTGAAGGAGGGATGGATTTAATCAGGCATCCATATAAAGAAATGCATTAATGAGCATTATCTGGCCTGATGAGAAAAGCCCTTAGGCTCAGTCCACGTACCTGGAACACATTGGATGAGGTTGGCCACCATGGCACTGAAGTGAGCTCGAATGTCCTTGAGGATCTCTGCATCTTTGTCATTCTCAGCTTCCAGGAGCATCCGGGTTAGATCCACATACTCCAGGAACAGAGCACCCAGGGCAAGGGTGTCACGTTCCAGAGCTCCGTTTGTACTTAAGAAAAACAGTATTATTTCAACAACCACCAAACTGTTATACAGCAGGACATTATGAGGAGATATTAAGCACAAATGTTGATGTTCGCATTTTGTTATTCTACTTCTGCTCCCCCTTTGTGTACAGTGAGTGTCATACAGTGCAGTGTGGGGCTGTAATGTGTCAACTAGTGCCTCACTAACCTGTCACTGATGACACCTGCATCTGCCAGCAGCTCGAAGATCCGCAGCAGCTGCAGTCTCAGCACGTCTCGTCGTTCACGTCGCTTCTTGTTCTGGAAAAAAAATACTTAATTACAAAAGTGCTGGTGATTATAACACAATTCAAATAGTGATTGAGATTTCTTTTAGAAACAACAGTATATATTTTGTTCATACTTAATATAAATACAATGAACCAACCTCAGGTCTTCTTTCTAACGCTTCTTTCATTAGGGGATGTAGCTCTTCCACAAGTTCCCTGTGTGCAGGCAGTAAAATATAAAGAACCATCTTGAGGTAAAAAGAAAATGCTTTAATAATATATTTTATTTTATAAAACACTTTTTTTTATTGAACTCCTACTGTGAAAAGATTGGCTTTAAATTCACACAAATAAAGGTCAACAAACAAACAACACTATGGATTGCCGCAATCCATTTAGATAGCAACGAATCAAAACATATGTGAAATTTGGTTTAGCAAATATACTTTAGATGAAGACCCATAAAGTTCTGAAATACCTGAATACAAGGGAATTGGTGCGACCGAAGCCCAAAACTAATGACTCTGTCAACTCAATGCTCTCTGTCCTCATCAGTGGAACCAACTGCTTCAGAAGCCAGGCCACAGATGGGCTCCCGATAACCTGAAACATCAAACAAAGATGAGTCAGTCACACAAATAAATCTCTAGACTGCACAAATTACACTGAAACCCATCGAGCTAAAAGTCTGTGCAGTTAAAAATATATCAGCTGTGCAATTCATGGAAGACAGCTCCTGTGTAATTTGATTGCTCGCATCTATATGTCAACAAGCTCCGTATGAGCACCTGATCCTGAAGAGACAAAGCACTGAGGGAACGAATGAGGCCGGAGGACAGCGAGGCAGCTACCTTGTTATCATAGCTGACACCACTGTCAGGCGTGGCGGCCGAGATCTCAGGTGTCGATGCTCTCAGATGGCCCGGGCTCATGATACTGGGCTTGGCTACCCCAAAGCAAAGGATCAGGTAGTTTCTCCACAGGGTTACGTAATTGTCCCCACTGCCAGACGTGCTGGTCTTCTTTGCATACACTGGATTACTGAAACACAGAAAGAAAATAATCATTTGTATCCAAGTTGATGTGTGTGTGTGTGTGTGTGTGTGTGTGTGTGTGTGTGTATGTGTGTGTGTGTGTGTGTGTGTGTGTGTGTGTGTGTGTGTGTGTGTGGGAGTGATATACCAACAACAGAAACACAAAGAAGGGATGCACAGATAATAGGAAATAGAAGTGTTGCAGGACACTTACTTTGGGTCCACTAGGGGCATGAGCATCTGCATTCGAGTGAAGGCGTAGGGCCAGGCGTAGCTGAGTGCTGTGGGGCAGTGTTTGGGCAAGTTGTCCTGTCGGAGGAGGCTGTACACACAGAGCACCCAGGGGTCCTTAACAGACTGGGCAAAGATCCACACGTGTGAGGGGCTCCTAATGTCATAATGACTGTTTACGAGCAGTGCGTTCCACTCCACAAGCCACTGAAGGTCCAAGGGGTGGCCAGCTGGCAGGGTGGCCTGCAAACAAGAGAGAGGCACAGCAGGGTCAAAGGTCCGGGATATTCAAATAGCAACAATTTAACAATTTACTCATCCTTTTGTCTAAGAATAATTGATTTATGCTGAATAAGGCAGAGATTAAGGAAATAAATCATCAGATAATCACACAGTATAAAAACAACAATTATATTTCCCATATAAGGGCATTTCCTGTATTATCCGTTTCTCGAAAAATCTGGATTCTTAGCTTCATGTTGACAGCTTTATGATTATATAAAGGAGAGTCCAAAGGTCAACAGCTGCTCAGTTCCAGCTGTTCATTCAGTTTTTACATGCCGGATTACCAACCAAAGCTTTTGTCTTAGAGTCAGCGTAAAAGCATTTGCTGTTTATATCAGCCATATTCCACATGTGGCCAGATATTTAAATGACACCTGATCTTTCTATGAAAGTAGTTAGAATTTCTAGAGTTGACGCAATTAATGAGCCTCTCACATTTCCGTCTGGAAGTCACCTGATATGAATACAGTTTGAATAGGGTCCCAGGAAAAGTAAAATGCAAATAAACTTTAGACACATCTTGATTTAGACTCTGGGTTTAATTACAAGCTATCAACAACTTACTGTGTCCGAGACTGAAACGTTGACAAAACTTTCCAGGATTACCGGGCTGAGCTGGTCCATGATGTCTATCATTGGTTTATCATCATCCTGCAGTTGACAAAACATCACAGTCTGTAAACTCAAACATTTAGTATTTTGTCTTTTGAGTCTTTTCAACTTTAGTCTCATTTTACCTCAGACTGTCCAATGGTCATAAAGAGACTTCGTATCTCTTTCAGTATGGCAATGGTGAGTTTGCGGGTGCTCAGCTGACAGGAGCAGAGCAGTACGAGCGCCAGTCCCTCCATAGCATGCAGCACAGTGGAGTGAGGACGCTCTGCAGGTATCTTGAGACTTGAGCCCGTCTGCGATAGCTATGATAGAAACATAGAAAAATAACTAAAACTGATTTCACAGAACAGAAAAAAACCCTGAAGTCATATTCTGATACATTTTTCCAACCACTGACAAAAGCATGTCATAATTGACAAAAAGCTTGTACCTCAGCTGTGGGTATTTTAGAATTGTCATAGCTCTTCCCAGGGGCGGCCAGGGTTAGTTTCCACTGTGTGAGCAGTTGCAGCAGGAGTTTGAGAGATGTATCCAACAGTCCCTGGTGAGTGTCCTGGACCTCACGTAACAGGAAGTTAGTGAATCCAAACAGAACGTCGTCACGCCAGTCAGGAAAATCTACCAGCAGACTTTGCAAGGAGTTCTGGGCAATGAGCCGCAGCTCGTCATCCATGTGGATTGTCAATCTGACAAAAAAAAAGGTTTTAATACCAGTAAGAAAGTTTAATTTCAGGTAAACTTAGCCTGAAGATTACCTAACAGACAACATTTTGACAATGCCTGATGAACATAGTAGGTTTGTTTATAGTGGCCAAATATCTCAAATAATAATAAGGTGTTTATCAAATACTATTTAGACAGTGCCCTCCCACTCTTCCAACAATAAAAAAAATGTCATGATAGTTTTAGAATCCTACAGTATACATTGTGTGAGTAAAAAGTACTATAACTTGAGAAAATTACATAATACAGTTGGCTGCAAACAATAAAACAATAGGTTGAAAACACAAACTGGGACAGCAGGTAATTCAGGAGATCACTCTGTTGAACTTGTTTCTCCAAAACACAAACATTAATAACACTCCATCTGATTATCCATGTCATTATCATGTCAGACAGTCATCGAGTGTGCGTTCAGTGCTTTTGTCTACTTTATAAACGGGTTTTCTTTCAGAAAGGCAACTCACCGGGAGAGCAGGTCTATGAGTTCGGGCTTGGACATCCCGTCAGGCAGGATGCGAGGAATGGCAGCGACACATGTCCTGAACAAGTCAATCTTGGGCTTCCTTTCACCTCTGAAAAGATCACATTTTCAGTTGGAAAAGTTGATTTCAATGTGTTCAACTCCCTAGTGTAAACTGATCAAGCTTTGGGACGAATAACCCTACAGGGTTAATTATTTTAAGGATGGGTTAAGGATGGGACTGGAAAAAAACATTTAACACTCAGGAGCTCTGCCAACTTTAAATATTTTGGCAGCTCTGTCGACAGAATGGCGTTTGCACTCACGTGATCATATCCTCAGGCTCCTTGTTCAACATCTGAGCATTAGTCATCATCATGCAGCGTCCCACCTCCTTGTCCAAGTGTCTTAGGATGTTGTCAATAGCCTTTCGCACGTTAAAATAATACTGTGACATCCCTGGAGAAGGAAAAATAGTTGATATCAATGTTACCCATCTGCACATTCCCATTTTAATTCCACATTCGATGCTAAAGCTATCCATGCTATTTGAATCTGAGGATGTCCTTTTTGACATTCCTTACTATGGTCTTTGTCACTCACCAATGATTTTGGCCTCTTCATCTGTCAGCGTTTTGCTCAGGTAAGTCTTCTTCACTCGGAGTGTATTTCCAGAGGGTAAAGTGCATCCAGTGTTAGGCATGGGAGGCTCGCCGTCCTTCTGCTGCAGTTTGTCGGCTACGACCAGGAATGCTCTCAGTCCAATATTCATTCTCTGCACAGAAAAAAGTTACTTTAAATTGTCAACTGTTTTTCAACCGCTTTCAATATTGCGTTATTTTTAAATAAATTAAAACATTTGTACCAGCAGTTAATACAGGTGCAGACAGTGAGCTTTTTTAATGGTTGTGTGAGTTACAATTGAGGGTAAAACTGTGCCATTTATTTTTACATCGATAAGATAACTAGTAGTCCATTATGTTATGTTAACGATCACAACCCTTTTTGAACCATTTGAATTATTTAATGTTGGTAGCCCAGGACACTATATGATAAAGAAGCAGTCAGGAATAATTTTTTAAGCAGGGCTTATTTACATTTTTATCCAAACACATCATATCCAGTGAATGTTGAAGGCTTACCTCTGGATTAAGACTAAAGGCTTTTGCAGGTTTCCCAACACAAAGAAGGTCATAGATAATCTCTTTCATGGCAAAATCAAGTCTTTCCTGAAATAAAACAAAAAAAGAAGGTGACGTTTAAGAATATGACATGATTGTTAAGAGATGTTAACTACAACATTGTTTTTGAAATGTTTTTTGTGTGACAGTGAAACCTTTTCATTTACCTGTGCAATAAACTGATGATTTTGACAAAGATATTGAGAGGCATATCTCTGGGTACAACACTGCGGGATCCTTTTGGGAAAAGGTTTGTTATAATGGTGTTGAGGCGGCTGTGGACACAGAGAAAATAACATGTTATGAGGACACCTTAAACAAACATATAAAACATTTTAAAAGGTTGTGTAAAATTAGATACACAGCTGTTTTAATTAGTTTGCACAGTACTCCATTGCTTAAAAGGGGGTATATTTTTAGGACATGTACATTTGTGGCCCAATTAACATGTTTAAAATGTCTAGCTTGACCCGTTTGTGATTCCTCTTGTAGGCTCAGGCTCATAATAGTGTGTGTAAAGCTGATAAACTGGTAGCCCTTGGCACTAACAGCCAGGTGTCGGCCTGATAAAAACAGAGCATTCCTCTTCCTGTAAACTCTAATAAAATCAGGAACGAGAATGAAGTGTTTGCTGTAAAATTGCGACTTGAAATTACTTTTTTGTTCTTCCAATAAACCTGGGAATATTTTCACAAATATTCTTTAAGTAACAACAAATGTTTCAGCCCCTGAGACTAATTGGCATCTCACAGGTATTTACTGATCCATAAAAAAACACGGTTATAAAAGAGAAACCTGTTTTACTCACCCCTGTGTTGCAGTGTTGCTCTCACACTTGATTCTGATCATGTAGACCCACAACAGTCGATAAAGGGACTCCAATGCAACTCGAGCCATTTTCGGGTCTCTGCTCTGTAATAGAATTATAATAATAATAATATAAATTAAATAACATAACAATCTTAAAGTGAATTGTATGTTATAATATAATTACAGAATTACAGGGATTATTATTGTAATCACTTATGATAAATAATTACTGCCTGGATTCATTCAGAGCACTATTATCATGTCATGCTTACAATAAGATACCAATTAACAAAGTATATAAGAACAGTTTGGTTTGAAAACTGAAGCAAACATTATACTTTTAACGGATACAACCTCAATGTATCTGAGGAGCACTTTATGATAACCAAAGACCACTGTAGTCTGAATCAAAGTGGCTGGTTTCAAGGTTACGTTACCTTCAGATTTGAGAGGCAGTTGTTAAGGAAAATATGCCATCTGTTGAGGAAAAACTGCTTCTGGCTGACACACAGCAAGCACGTCACCAACGGATAAAATGCCTGCAGGGAACAGTTGGTGTTTAAGTGTTTTATTATTATATAAGGCATTGGTAAAATAGCTTCACATTGATTGAGTTTCAAGGATTATATATTGTCCGTTACGGGGATACCTTGAGGAACTAAGCAGTATTTTGCAACCATATCTGCATAGGTGCAATTTAAGATGTAAGTAAGTTTACTTTTAATGACATAATGAGGTTTTCTCCTTCGGTTATGCTTTTTGCTGACAACACAGCACTTTAAAATGTGTCTTTCAGCCTAATTGCTGCCTCAGGGAAATTCAAACCTTCTGTAAGAGCAAACTACACTTCCATAAGGTTTGTTGTCTTTCTATTTCACAGTGAACTGCCGTGGTGAAATGCTTTATTGAATATGCTTTGGAGGGAAGGGATGTTACAGACACTCATAAGGTTTATACTCCACTGCGATCATGCTCTTTTTTATGCTTTGTAATGGCAGCCTGTCTTCCCATATAAATGATTTCTAGTGTGGGCGATGATGTTCTAAGAGAGCATTACACAACAGTGACCTTCAGATGCTTGAGGATACACAGAGACCAGAGGCATCCAGGCTATGTAAGCATGCAGCACCAGGGTGTCAGAGTGAAAATGGAGGTGTACAAAACGTACAGGGCCAACAATCAGTGTCAATTTGTTTTCTGCACATTAACTAACCAGCGAGTGCTTCTTTCTGGAGGACAGGTCCAGGGTTGTGTCGTACAAGCTGTCCACAAAGTTCCTCAGGCAGGGAACGTTCACTTCATTCTTCACGGCCTAGGACCAGATCATATAAGGTTACATGACAAGACACAGTCCACTCAGGAGTAATTCTCTTTTAGCATTACCATGTAATAAATAAAGTAAAGAAAAACAACTTACTGCTGCAACAGGAACCAAAATTTCAACAAAGAGACCAGCCAAGGCGTGCTTAATGTCTTTGTCCTTAACTTCCAGGAAATATTGGGCACACTCCTGTTGAATTATCAGTGGCGAATGGTCAAACTTACACCCTTTAAACATACTGTACATTATACACTATTGTTTACTTAGGAGATTAACAGATTTAATACTGAATGGCCAAAAAATAATGTAATTGAATGCTGCATACCAAAGCTTATAGAAAACGTGGCCAAGGTGAAAGGGCAGCATTCTTGACAATCCTGAGAATATCCTGTTCATTTCTTTTTTACGCAATGGCAATATAGGCCTATATTTATGACGAGTATCAAAACTAATAACTGAAATATTATTCTATGAGTAAGGATTATAGAAGTCTGTTGTACCTGCATGAACTGAAAAGAGGCTTCAAAATCCTCAACAGGATACATCTTTATTCGGAAGAACTTGACTCCCATAATGAGGCTTATGGTACTCTGGACTACATATGGACTTTGCTCTTTCTGCCGCAGCTCCTTTAGCTCCGTCATAAACTTCTTTTTCACAGCAGGAAACCTGAGAGAGAGAAAGAAAAACCTAAATGAGATTCTATTAAGATGTGCCTCTCCAAATTCAGCACTTCCCCCAAAAACTTTGTATCACTTCAGAGACGTGTTGCAGAGAGAATATAGACAATTTTCAGTGAGCATGCCTCCAAAAATACCCCCCCACCCCCGTCTTACCGTCAGCATGCAGACTCTGAGTCTGTGCCCCAAGATGAACTCCTTGTCTAGCACCTGATCCCTTGCCCAAATTGAACCAGAGATGGGATTCTTCAGCTGGTCTAAATTTAGAAGGTAATTCATCATGGGAGCTCACTATGATCATCTCTTAACCTCTTCCCTGGAGCTTGGTAGTGTACTCAAACAGAATCAGTTTGGATCTTAATCATGTGAGGAGGAATTGTTAAATCATTTTCACACACACAGTGATTGAGAAACCACATGTGAATGATAAACAGTTCATGGTACAATTCCTGACCTCTTTCTTGACCTCAAAAGAAAAAAAAGGTTTCTCAGAGAAGTATATCCTGCAGGCAAGTAAGCAGGGCACACTTTATCAAGGAGTTAAGCAGTGTGCTCACTAACCATATCTCTATTTAAAGGGTTTGTTCCTTGCTGCAAGGATCTGAAAACTTCAAATAAACAGACATCAATTTCCATTCCTAGTTTGGTGAGAAGGGGACCTGTCTAAAAGTGTTTTGTTTCTACAGTCTGTTCCAGTCCCTTGAGCTGGGGGCTGTTTTGAAGGAAAGCATTAGGAATGATAACACAGCGTTATGATGTGGCATGACACCAAAGCCCATCAGAGCAGAGGATGAAGATTTATGTGCCAATGAAGACGGAGGGAAAAGTAGAACAAAATACAAATAAATGATATAATCACAGTTCTTTCTTTGTTACCTACTTGGACTGGGCTAATACTCCTATGATTTCAGCATAGAGGTCTGCTACAGTGTGCATGTTGCCAGTGTTAGGGCCATGATACCTGAGGGAAACACAACATAAGACAAACAAAATTAAAACGTAGAACAAGATAAAACTGAAAGAAAGTAGGCAAATTATGACAAAGACAGGAGCTTACCCCTCTTTGTATCTAAAGTGCTTAAAGGCTAAGTTAACGACTTCATTGACCAAACTGTCAAGAACCGGGTAGAGTGGCATCTAGTTTAGATAAGGGAACAAGATAGCAGAAGAGCGAATGTTCATGAACAACATATTAAGAGTTTCTTCTAATAACAGTTATTCCTAAGTGAGATGTAAATTATAAAATATTGAGATAGTTAAGTCACCTGTTTCAAAACTTCTATAAGTACAAGAGAGAAGATGAAGTCGATTGCCAAATCCCTCCTTTCAAGTAGATAATCTTTCTGCTGCTCATCGCTGGTAGAGAGAAACAAACAAGAGCAACAAGTTTTCTTTCATCATACCGTGCATGTGAGTGTCGACATTGCTAGTGTTACAATTTTTGTGTGACACATTGTTGCACGCAGTGATTAATTGAATGATTCTCACTTTTTTGACTTGGTGTTGGATCTTGGACGGTACTCATGCAACTCCTCCTCTAGTCCATTTTGTCTTTTGTACCAGTCAAACAGCGTGCGCAGGATGGAGGGCAGACAGTACTCAGCCAAAGAGCTCATGGTGCTTATCAGCTGGAAGAAGAAGATGTACAAATGACTGTTTGTGTTTGGCAGTAACATACCAAAGCAAGAGATGTCAATCAGTGTTTCCTTTGTTTATTTGGACTGCAATTTAAACCCAAATTTAAACAGCACAACAGAATGAGGTTACATTTCATTATATTAATCTGGGGCAGGGAGCTTTTAAGTAACGACCCAAGCTTCGTTAATGGAGAGAGATTGGATTGAAGGGTGAGCTGGTCCCTTTAAAGATTAAGCACAGACAAGGTGCCCATGGGGCAGCCTCCCTCAGTAATGGGGGAGGGTAAGGGAGAGGAAGGAACGGGTGGGATGGGCAGGGCACACAGGAAGGGAGGAGAGTCTAGTTGGGCTTGGGAACACAGCGAGCCCTTCATTCAGCACGAGGCCGGAGAAGAATCCTGGCTCTGTGTGGCTGCTGAAAGGCCTCACGCAGCAGCACAAACACACCCCTGTGGCTGTGAAAGGGCCTTCTCTGCAGAACCTCCAACCTGAGGACACACCTTGCAAAGAGCCAGTGCCAGCTCTCAAGGTAAACACTCATGCCCTTGACTGGGTCTGAAAGACCTTTAGGGATGTGAGCAGGGCATTCATCAGCTCTTTGATGGTTCAGAGTATCATAGTAGAGCAGTATATACAACTCACTTGCTTAGGTGTTCATAGGAAAAATAGTTTCATGTGGAAATAAAAAATGCAACAACAAAATCATCTTTTTACGTGAGGGTGAAATGTATACAGTTTAGCAAAAAGTGATGCATCAGATATGTAAATAAAAGGTCATATCTCCTTAATCTTAACAGCCCCTGTTACCGGCATTCAATGGCACTTACTTGGTCAAACTGAGGATCTTCTCCCCTTTGCAGCGACTTCGTTAAAGGCTTTTCCTGAAAACACAGAAAAAAAACATTTCTCAACTGTAGAATTTCTTATGTGCACAAAGTCAAATTGGTGTTTTCAAAAGTTTGGTATAAAGCTCTATCCGCAGAGTCCGCAGACTCTGTAAAGTATTTCTACACTCATTATAAACCAGCTAATGAGAGAGCCATCAATCTGTCTGATGCCAGGCATGAGCAGGCAGGGCCAGATATTAGAAATGGGACATTCATGACAGCCCCCATTATTACAGTCTTCTATCATCTGAGATAAAGTCCTTCATGAAAGATTTGGGTTAAACACAGTCTTCTCCTGCTGTAACGACAGTCCTAAATTCTGTCTGATACGTATGCTGCCTTCTTAGTTTAGTAGAAAATGAGGTGTAACTCCCTCTACAGAGGGATATGTTGTAAAAACACAACCTATATTAAACAAGACGAGAACATTGTGACACCTGAATCAAACATTATTGTATCAATTTCCTAAGCATTTATGATTTGTTGTTATCTTATATTTCTAATTGGTTCATGAAGAAGATATTGAGTTAGTACCTTTAAGAGACTTTTAAGTGTTTGACATGAATTATTAATATTTACTGTAAGTCTTCTGTTTACAATCACTGAAAAACCCATGAACTATAATGTTCGTCTTGTTAAATTACAAAACAAAAAAGAACTACCTATTGGGTCCAAACTATTGCACTTGCCACACATAAAGGTCTGTGTCAGTGGGTTAGCAGTAAGATCAAATTTAATAAAAACTAAAACAAAAGTATAATGTGAATTGGTTTCAATTAAACACACAAGAGCTACATCAAGTGATAATCTAATCTATCCGGGATAAAGATGAACGTAGCATAGGTTCAAATGTATGTCATCTTTTTTAACTTTGGTTGCCTTATTATCAACAGCAATATCACTATGTTTACATCAACACTATGTAGACTTCCCACCTAAACTATCCTTGCACAAATTGAAGCATCTGCTTTGAATTCGTTTTCGCTTTTCTGCTCTGCCACATTCATCCCTCTAATGTCTCAATGGTCAGACAGCCACATCACAGCACATCACTTACTTGATGATTAATCCAAAACAGCTATTAGTCAGATCTGTCTTGACAAAAAACGCATCTGAGAAGCTCATCCGTGTTAGAATAACAGAAAAGTTTATGCTTCTTGCAGTGTCTACCTTTAAAGGACTTCACTGCCAATAGTGGCCGGCTGAAGCAGGAATACTGTGAATTACCTCACAGATATACAGCATAAGCTTTTACTATAACCTTTTCTGCAAGCAACTAGTACATTTTCTCTGTACTGATTCATTATTACTCACTACAGATCGTTGATGATGCCGGATTAAGAAGAACAAATTCACCTGGATGATGAGGATAAACAGGACAACTGTTTACCAATAACTACAAGGCGGAGCTAAAACAAATAAGACAGCCATTTCTCCACTGAGAGGAAAAACAGAGAGAGACATCCTACTGTCAGCTCTTTAGAGGGAGTTACACTGACATGAGGGGGTGTTCACTTTCTCTGTGGTAATTAACACTTCCCTGCAGACCGGGACTGGTGACTAACAGGTTCCTATAAATCACAGTCCCTAAAACTGGAGACAGCCATAGCAACCACAAGTAAACCTACAGTATATTCAACCTTGTACAATCTGTATAAATTACTACAGCATAGTATGCATTGTCTTTATATCATATTTATGTTTCTACATTTTATTTTTATTTCTGTACTCCTGTTGTAAGTTGGGACATAACACAGGTTGAACAATGATATGGTCTCTGGGGACATAAGGCTACAGCTATGGTTTTTCTTAGTTATATGGATCAGCTCGTCATTGTCTGTTGACTTTCAGCAGCACTCGTAAGATACTAAAGTGGTTCTGGGAGCAGGTGGTGAGTGGTGCAGTGGCTCTTCTCTGTCGGCCTGCCTGCCTGTCTACAAGCAGAATTATTTATGACAGCTGTTGTTGGTCCTAAACATTAGACTTCTAGCTCCAATAGACAAAAGGTTTCTAAGAATTTGTTATCAGAACTATCCTTTATCTAATTTTCTTGAAATGATCATTAGTGAGTATCTTTATTCATAAATTATGATAAGAGTTACTGAGACATGTGACTCATAATATAATTAAAAGGGATCTAATCAGACAGAAGTCAGTTTCACATTCAATTATAAGACTATTTGCTCATTAATATTCAAGCCTGAACCTATTTTATAATTCAAGTATTAAAGATTAGACATTGAGCTTAAATCCAAGCAATTACTCTATATAGTTCTGATTTGTAAATGTCTCTTAAAAAAAGCCAAACCTTCTCTGATTCTGTTACATGAGAAACTGCTTTTCTTTGTCATACTCAACATTGGGAGGATTTGATTATTTGTTTAAACAAAGCAAGACATTTGAAGATGTTACCTTAGGCTCAGCAAAAATATTATAGGCAATTTTCTTTTATTTCTGGATATTTCGATAAATTTAACAATTAATGAATTAATAAAAAAAATAATGTTTGTTAGTTCATGAAAACAATGTCTATTTAGAGCCCATAGAGTAACAATACAATGAAGTCCTATTGTACTGGGAAATATAGTTCATATATTAATTCCTGCATAAAAATCAGCAAGAAATCTGGCAGGAAGTTTGGGAAAACCATGCTGATCAATCGTTCTGCTATAATATATTCTTTCATAATATTCCTGCAATCCTCTCTACAATTTCTCTTCTTACTGACCTTATGTCAGTGAGTCTGACTTCTCCCGGATTATCACAGCCCTAAATGTCTCATGCTTTAACTCAGCTGTATCCTGTAAACACTAGAGCATGTATGCTTCCTATTTTGTGCTGATGGAGCTCCTGCCTACACAAACCACTGTGCATTCAGCTGACATCAATTAAATATGACAAGGTAGTCATGTTCTCCACACTGTGTGTGCGAGACTCATTTGCATGCCTATTGCTTTCACAGTAGTATATCACAGAGAAGTTTAAATTGTTAAGGGCTTCACTAGCATGAGTCAGCCTGCTTTCTGTCAAAAAAACAAATATCAGCGTATGACAGGGTGAACATAAAAAAGGATAAGCATAAAAAAATGATGATTGGTTTAAACATAAATCTGTTATTCTCTATTGCTTTGTGGACCCTTACAAAACACATTGTCCAGTTGTATGGTTACTTTTACTTATATTACTTTACAGGTACTTGTGGTTAAAGTTTTAATTGTATGAACTAGTTCCTTACAGTTAAGAAAGCTACAGTCTCTCAGGCTTCCTGTCTGACCTTGTTAAAGCAGTTCACAACCTGGGGGTCAGGACACCCACAAGGGGTCATGACATGACTAACAAGGCAGCAAACAAGAAAAAAACCAAATTCTCAAACAGAAAACTTGTTTTTTTTCTGTGAAATATCTTCTAATCTTTTCTGTTTTTAATACTGTCAAATGTATTGCCTTTTTAACAGCCAGAATCTGCAAGTCTGAAAGTCAAGCTTTCATTTGACTCCAAGCAACTTAAATCATGCAACCTTTGATGAGCAGTTGCAATATTTACAAGGAAAAAAGAGTTGGAGGTCTGTTAAAGAGTACCAATGTCATGACCTCACTCCCCTTAGACAAGACCAACAGCACATTATTTTATGTGTTGTATCTTTTGCAACACTACAGGACACACTGAGCAGAAACCTTCACTCTCTGAGGACTCACCAACGGCTCGGCCATGATGAAGCGAATCTTGCGCTCTGACATTGTGGTGAAGTTGGCAAACAGGCTCTTTAGGACGTACTCGCCCGGCTTGCTCTCCGGGTCAATGCTGATGGGCATCATGGCTGGGGGACCCTTCTCTCCCTGAGGACAGCTGACTGCAGGAATTGGGGGTTTACTGTATCCGTTCCCCACAGGAGAGGCTGCACAAAGGAAACAATTTTGTTAAGTCAAACATTGCCAAATGAAGCAAAAACGAGTGGGACAGACCACAGATCTGTTGACAAGGAGAGATCGCCAAATAGAGTATTACTGAGAAGCTTCCAAACATGGACATAAAGTTCCCAACATGTTGAACATTCCTGAGGGAGACTGTCCAAAGGGCACCGGCTTGCCCCGAGCCGGCTCCTTCTTTCCTACTGCTACAGTGAGCAGAGTGCATATGGAAATTAAAACACCATGGCCAGCAGCTGGTGTTTTGATTTCGTACCAAAGATGTCACTGCCCTTTGAGGGAAGCAAAAATCTTGTGCAAGTGACCATCCTTCATCTCAGCGTTATGTTGTGGTCCACGTTTAATTATGGATGGTTTGCTTAGGCCATAAAACCAACCAAACTTACACACAAGTTAAAATGTCCCTCAGCGTTATACTCTGCTGCTTCCAGACACAGAAGTGCTAAATATAGTGAAGAACTGCATACAAACATCTCATTATAACTCTGAGTTTTATTTAGCTTGAAACTCTACAACCCCTAAATGCACGTCCACCTCACCAGCAGCCGTAAATCTGATGCGTAAAATATTCAGAGAGGACAGAGGAGACTTACTACCTCACAGTGAGAGACACATTTCCTTCAACTACTGACTCCTGAGTGTGTTACCGTTTGAGTGTATGCATGTAATCAATACATAACTACGTAACTGGAAAGAAGTCATCTCACTAGTGACAAAATCCTGCCAGCACTTTGTCAGGAGCACATATTGAGCAAAATAGATCAAATTAAGAGTTTAAATTCCCATTAAAAGTGGGTTTGGTTAGAGCATAATAACGTAAATGCAAAGCCCTGATCATTTGGCTAAGTAGTTTTGCGAGTTATTATTGAGGCCTTACAATTATGTTTAAGCACAACACATGCAGACCTGATGAACCTTGAAATTGAATTATGTAGTCATGTTGTGACAAGACAAAACTTAAAGTCTGTATTTAGCAAATGAATCAGATAATGGTTATTTAATTTAAGGACTCTGCAGTCTGCGAAAGAGCAGTCCAAAGCAGTGACAACAATTTTGAACACGTTTACAATAATTTAAAGGAAGCTGAACACAAATATGCACAAAACAAGAGTCAATGAGATACACATCAATGTGTTATGCAGAACAAATACAGGAGTTGAACAAAGTTCCTATCAGCGTTGCTTAAGAGGCTGTACAGAGTATGCAGCTCTGACAAAGCTGCACAAGAGAACCTGAAGACACTGTTGAACCAGTAAACAAGTCTTCTTCTTCTGATCTTTTCAGGACACGAGGCGCTTGGATAATCTGTCAAGGAATGCCCAGCATGTGTGACGATGTCGTATGGCTTTCAGAACATGCTTCCCTCACATGTGGCAACTCAGCACCTACCCAGGCCCTTGATGAAGCTGATGACGCTGGCCTTACTCCAGCACACAGCCGTCCCGTCCATAGTGGGGAAGGAGGAGATGGTATCCAGGTTCGTACTGAATCAAGACAAATGCTTGCTAGTATAATCCACCAACGTCCATGTCTTGTGTATCAGCTGGTACTGTCCAGCTGGGCATAGTTTCCATGGCGCGCAGAGCCAACGGCGGGTGTGTTTTAAAATGTGGGAGTAGTGTTTGGTACGGGAGACCACGCAATCTCTCACTCCCTCACTCTCTCTCCTACTCTCTGTGGGTGAGCTGCTTCTGCTATGGCTTCCTCTAGCCTTGTGACCAGCCAGTGCCTTTCAAGAGTGAAGGTCAGGCAGGAATTTTTAGCTGAGGCACAGCTCAGTGATGAGGTCCAACATGCAATGGTGGCATAGTTGTGGGACTATATTTAACCCTGGGGTACGCACTACACTGACGGAGCAACCCTCCCCTCTCCTAACCCATCCTACACCACGAGGGTCAGACCCACCGCAGTGTAAACACCATTGTTGATTATGCACTGCTTCGGCACACTTGACTTTAGGCATGTACTAAAATATTTAAAGTCACTGTAGTCCTCACAGTAAATCAATAACATATGAGATTTACATGTAAATTCAAGCAACAGTTTTTAAGTCTGCATGCACACATTTGATGTAACGGATATTTTACAGAGCATAACCCGGAGGATAAAATTACATTTGAATTAAGTGAGATCTTAATACTCCCACGCCAATTGCTTAAAATAGTGTGAATATTATGGCCTGTCTGTTGCTTTGGGCACTGTACTATGACTCTCAGACGTGACATGTGACTCTGCAAACAAGGAGCTCGGGCACAGTGTGCATTACATCATTGCCATGCTGAAAACACCCTGAGCATGGTGGTGCGCCCTAGAGGACAATGCAAACAGGCTAACAAGTGTCTCTCTTACACACACACCCACACACACATAAGAAAAAAAGAATGCAGCTCACTATATGCATCCGCAGATACCGTGCCTCTGGGTAAACAACCACTTTAGCAGTCGTTTGTGAACAGAGTGGGTGGATATTTAGATACCACTGACCTCCTCTACTGGACCAGAAATTCCAGTGTCAACTCAGCCCTTTGGGAGTATTTTGTCCAGCTGCTGTGAGAAACATTGACTCTGCATTTATGTGGGAGAGGAATGGGCAAGACATGCTTTGACCAATGCAAAACATTACTCTTTAAATCATCTCTCCACCACTGTACAGTATGAACATTGCATACTTAAAGGCTGGGTATAAAGGGACTCTGTTCTTAGATGCTCCATCAAAGATGGCCATTAGTAAAAAAGTGTGCGTCATGTTAGGTAATGAGCCGGAAAATGTTGTAGAATGGTTTTAGGTCAAAGGAAACAGTTTTAAGTCAAAGGAACCAACCAGTCCCTGTTAACAACCAAACGTGACACACTAACTATATTTCAGAACAAGTCACTAGAGCACACAGTTAATCTATGACTCAAATTAGTTCCTGGAACACTGTCTGGAGTTTAAATATTTGTCCTGAAAGATTTATCAAAAAAGGAGTTAACAGCTGGTGCCAATGAAGCAAAAACATCCTTAAACTAAAACGTTATCACAAGTTTGAGTGTCCCAAAATAAACAAAACTAGGGAGAAGGGAGAGAGTGAGAGAGTGGTTACAGACCTCTGTGGAAAGCAGATTAAAATGTCAGACCAAATTATTGACCATCAGCCCTGTTTTAGCAGGCTGACATCATGCTGAAAACAGCCGCCTGCTGTGAGAGAGTGTTTCATTTACAAAAACGCCAGCATTTGTCTGTCTGTATCTGCAGCTACACGGAGAGACTTGTCTTTGAAACTCTTTTGCAATTTCATTCACCATTGATTAACTATTTTTAGATCTTCAAAAAAAACAGCATGAGCATCAAATTGCACACACAGTTGCAACAGACTAAAATGTGGGAACTAATTCAAAAATGTTGGTCAAATGTGACAGAAAAAATGGGCATGATAGCATGTCATAACACAGATAACGGGACCTGGAGAACAATATGATTGACTTCTCATGGAGGGGCACTGCTGTGCTTACTGGCTCACTGCAGCCCATCTCCTGCTCTGATTGGTTGATTGCGGACCGGCCTTCAGTCATTTTTAACACCAAACCCTACGCCGCTGCTGCACAATGCCAGTTCAGTGCTGCTGGTTGTCAATGTTTTATTAGAGCTGGACACACCAGAGAGCACTGTCTAAAGGACCTTGACTTTGTTTACGTCGTGGTCACAGTGCAAACAGACAGCAGGAAAACACACACCGTGTCTTTACGCACTGATCAGTTATGTATCAACATTTAAAAAGATACACATCCATTTTGTCATTTTCAATATCAGCAATATATATGTTTTAAGTTTGATTTTTATCAACTAGATTGTCCCAGTTGCCATCTTGTGATTCTTTATGTAACAGCTCATGTAGACGGGAGCAGAGGGATAAGATTAGGAGATCACATATTAAATGAAAAATGTTAAACACATAGCCGTGGGTTGCTGCTGGTGATACAATCATGAGTGCCTGTACATTTATCAGCAAAGTGATGCACTCTGACGATTATGCAACATCATAGGAAGATGGCTCAATGTTACAAGCACAACATGTTCCATGGTACTGTATCTCCTTTTATTCAGATTTGACAGATATGCAAGGGCCATCAGGCTGCAGTAGACCTGCTATCACATCTAACTTCAGATCTCAAGTATTGTTAGAAATGGCTATAGCTACTAAATTGTAATTAGGAATCTGAACTGCAGACTGTGTGTCATCAGCTCAGGTCTCAAATCCTTGTATGACTACCTATTTTTCCACCTTTCTGTTTGTTTCTTATTTCAAAGAGAATTTATCTTTATAGTCCGCCTACTATATCTTACATAAAACTGAATTATGCCATGATCACATGCAGAGATGAGTCCTATCTCAACCTCATGTGCCACAATGGGAGGCAGAGGAGCTGCAACTCTGGGCAGAATACGCAACAAGGCTGAACCTCTACTAATCCTATTACTGTGCCCTTGCACCTCATAAGAGCTATTTAGATTCTGTCTGATATTCACAGACTAATAATATAGTAATATATGGCCAGACTTTAAAGCAGCAGAGATGACTTGCTGAATCACCATTAGCAAAATGAGAAGAACAGTACACAGGTTGATCACAGGAGTGGTGACTGTAAAACACTGCTGTGCACCCGAGTATAATGAGCAAATTAACTATTGCTGGATACTTGGATTTATATCCCGTTGACATGAGATGACTGAAAACCTTGTGGAGTGTGGTGCTCAGTTGCTAAAAGTAAAATGCTTCTAACTTTGCAGCAACTGGAGAGCTAAACAATACAACACACAGTCAGCTCAATCTGCAACAAGCAACAGCACATCCAGGTCAGACCACAACAGGAAAAAGAGGCTATAAAGTCAGGTTCCCAGTAGAGCAGCAGCCTCAGACAGCCACTCAGCTCTGTCAGCTGAGGACAAAAAACACAACAACAAGAGACAAACTGCTACTCACTGCCGCTCCATGATTTCAGCAAGGACTTGATGCTGATTTCAAAAAAGCCTGAGTCCTGCTGGCTGGCCATGGCTGCAGCTTCCCGTTGAGTGTCCCCCCTCTACTTTTGGTTTCCCTGCAGTAGCAGTGGCAGCAGCAGCTGAGCTGGGACCAGCAGGTAGCGCCTGCTGTCACCTCTCTGTGACGCACTCAATGCTGTGCTGACGAGACCCTGAGCAAAACACACAAGCACTGCTTCACCCCTCCTCTTGTGTCCTGTCCTTGGCTATCAGCCCTCGCTCTCTCCTTCCTTTCACACTCTCTCGACATCTCTCTCTCTCTCTCTTTCTCTCCCTCTAAAGCTGTGGCAGGCAGTGGGCGGCAATGCAAGCTCCCTTTAAATAACTGCGCGGAGGCTGAGAGTGCAGGAAGCAATCCTCTTAGCGGAGTGCAGTTAATAATAACTACTGTTTGTCTGCGTGCAGGGCCTGATAACGATGACAAAGCTGGGTTTGTGCGTCTTTCAGTGTGACAGGAAGCATCTGACAGGCTGCAGCAATGACAGAGGATATGGACAACGTGGGAAGTAAGATATATACATGTAACAGGCGACATCTGTGAGGACAGTGAAAAGAAGAAGACACTAGTGATCAGCAAGCAGACAGGATTAACTGCACACAAGGGATCTGCATGGGATCAGGGGCTGACTGATGGCTTTTAACCCTTTTATGTCTTTTAACATGTTTTATTTTCCCATTATTTATCATGCTATTAAATTGAATCAATGAAAAGAGAAAAATGTTTCGTAACATTGTTTTGATGCTGTTAAATCAATCGAACTGTCTGACTATCAATCTAAATAAAAATACACTTCCTTGTTGCTTTTTCCTGGATGTATAATGATTAAAACCAACATTTTGCTCTGTAAAAATCAGATGCATGTCATCAACATATGGACTATAAAACATCCACCAATCCCTCTTACTCCACTGCCCCTCAGAGCTCTTAGTATAATCCTATCAGTCTGTCTGTCCAACCAGCAACAGCCACTTGCCCTTCATTACATAACACACTCTGCCATGAAGAAGCCATCACTGGCTGCACTGTTTAGTAAACACACATTTCAGGGGCTCAGCTGTCCTGACTATACCCTGGCAGTACTGCTGGCTGCTCCTTACAATGCCTCTGTGTATATAATCCCAACATCCTGCCCACAGCGGTGAATTTGTTTTTTAAAATGTGGCATTGCTAAATAAACCAGCATGTACAAAAGTGCCGTTGTGACTTGTGCCATCATTTATGACGGTTGTTTTTGCAACTTGTTAAGCTTGCTCACAGTGACACACTCACTCATTTTGTCACACCATAAATGATTAACACTCTTTTCAAACATGACTGGTGACAATGTGTGTACACTTTGCAGAGCATTTCTGATGGTTATGCAAATCAAGTATATAGAAAATCTGAAGGGGAAGGCTACAAGTTTGTTTCATATAACACCAGAAGTTGAATTATATATTGCATTTTTGGTTGATACTGTAACAGCTAAAGAGAGAAGCTCCCAAAGTTTACGTAAAGTAGTATGTGACAATTCACAGGGATATGATAAGCTGTGGTTGGTATGATAAACCTTTCACGCAATCAGTGTCTTTTATTTCTTCTTCATCCCTCTATGGTGTCTTTTTTAGCATACCTATGCCTTTATCATATCTACTGACAGAACATTATTAATTAAATTCAGATGCTGCCAGTATCTTTGCTCCAAAAGCAAATATACAACCACTTAACACTGAGTCGATATAAGCATTTGAACTAGATACGGTCTCATTATAAGAGCGCAGACTCTCTGTAAATTACTATTATTGTAATAATGTTCTGATAAAGCTGAGGATAATGCTAAGCCACTATGTTCTCAGATATGATTTGGGCATGTTTAGAAATCTTAGATCTGGATAAAAACTGAACATAAACACTGAAAGGGCATATGATAGCCTTATCAGAGCAAATTTGACCAATTATGGACAATTGCTTGGCCCATTATGGTCACAGCAAACAGAGGTCAGCTCAAATGGATTCCTTAAACACTGAGGAAACAGTTCACTTCCCTGACCTATCCATCAGTTATAATTTGGTCAGCCTGACTTGTCCAGTGAGAGGCCCTCTGTCAGGGAAAATGGTTATGCAATTCCCGACTTTAATAATCTTTGACTTTTTTCAACAAGGCTGCTAAACAGGAAAAAGTTAAAGCAGTAATTTTGTTTATGTAGCTGTATCGGAGAAAGATTTGAGGTGACTGTACTAGAGAGCCATTCATCAGGCAGATATATCTAAACTGTCAAAGCAGATCTAAAGAGTAACAGATATACCAGAGAGGAAAAGTCAATGTTTGTATCACCTCACATTATAACAGATAAGAGTGATAACATGAAAATATCAGACTACCTTTATCTGGATAACTCGTACTTGTCGGCACAACTGCACCCAAATATTTAGACATAAAGCAGGGACTGTTTGCTGGCACACTGGATAGGATCTGTGTCACCTCTCAGACAGGAATCTTACTTTGATAATAACCTAGCTACGCAGGTCTATTCATTGGCAGCTTCACCAGTGGCAGATTTGAAGCAACACTTGCAACAGGTGAATAAATAAGACAAGCATTGCTGATTCCTGAACATTTTTCCTTAAATAGGCTTTAGGTGGACGATGGCTCGGACACATTAAGCACTTATTAAAACCATTATCAGGCTCTGATGAAGGTAAGGAATGTGAGCTATGTCTGTCCAGCTCAGCCATCTTTTTGGTTATCAGGCTTAAACACTTGACCCCCTGTTCTACTCTCACTCTCTGCCCCTGGCCACTCTAGTTTCTTTTTCTCTTTCTTGGTCACATATTCTTTAATGTCCCTATTTACTTTAAAGCCAAACTTCTACAGACATTTTAGAAAGTAAGGTAAGCAAATTTGGCACAATGAGCTCAACTACATAAAATCCAAAATAGTATGATACATTTGTCTCCATTATTAACAAGCCATCAGATATCAGAGTATGATAAATACAATGAGGAGGTGAGAAATTTCACAAAGTGATGGTATTAGTAGCTGACATTCCTGCATTGCCTCTGCGCAGCAATTTTCAATCATACACATATCTGCCAGGTTAAAAACAGAGTTCTTGCGGTGATTACCAGCGCTTCATAGAGTCAAAGCGGTACCTACTTTCAAGAATGGTGGGCCTCTTCTTGTGGCGCATCTTTTTGAACTTCCCTCTGAAGTCCCTAGGTGGGAATGGATCCAGAGGTAAGTTGGCAATGCGCCCCAGGACAACCTCATCGCGTCCCTCAGAGCAATCCGTCTCACTCTCTTCTAAAGACATGTTGGATGGCAGGGAGCCCTCAGATACTTCTATCATTCTTCCAAAGAAGTCATTTGAAGCTGTGCCAGGTTTCTCCCTCTTTCCTTTAGTGTAGTGTCTATTATTTCTCTTCCTTTTCCTTCCTCACAAACTTGCTTTGGTCGGGCAGCAGATATCTGCATCTACAGCTGTCAGCCTCGGTCTGCTGATGTGTTTTAACCCCTGCACTTGTCAGAGCAGTTCAGCAAGTCACAGTAACATTCATGAATTGGGCAGGTATAGGATTACTTAGACAGCCCCACCTCTTTTTAGCAAAAAAGCAAGAGGCAGAGAAGAGAGGGGCAAAGTCATTACTGAAGAGGGAGGGAGAGGGGAAAAGAGGCCACTTTGACAGCTACAACATCCCCGCCTACTGTAAGCCCACGAGGCATTCCTGAATAAATATCCTGTATTTGTCTTGGAGTCCACACATCAAAGTCTAAACACTCAAGGCTTAATCTGGCAGCGTAGGAGGCGCAAACTAATTTCTTAAATTTCGTTTACTCTATTTTAAAGCTGCACAATAACTCTGCTTCACTTTCAGAGAGGTTTGAAATAAATCCTCAACATGCACGGGCGAAAATCCTCATTGGTTCCATCAGTTCAGTTTAAAACATCTGCGCATTCCCAAGTCTTTCTTCAATATCCAGTCCTGCTGAGGTTGTCTCCCACTACTCTATATCCTGCTGTTTATGGCTGCTGTCATTGAGGAAAGGTGTGAAGTAACACGTAAATCCAGAGAAACTTTTACACAGTCTGAAGCTTAGGCTCTATTCAGTCTTTTCAACCACTGACGTGAACATTAACTGGACACACCTACAACATGAACCAGTTTTTCCAAGTGTGACCTACATCAGCAATACAAACACCCTGTGTTATTGGGTGAGGTGAAGGCGTTTTCTGTTTTAGGAAGAAACCACCGTTAGAACATGGAACAACCAGCCAATACAATCTGTTTTCACGTCACTGCTGTGTTTGTTACGAAAAATTGTGTTGCAGAACAACACAGAGCCATGTGGCCACCATTAAAATGTCAAACATTACAACTGAATATGATTAACTTCAGGGCTGACTGAACTTACAGAGTTTAAGTATGTCAAAGAGAACAGCAGCACAACAGGGAGCCCCTGGCAACAAGTTTCCCTCCGAGTCTAATGAGTCCAGCAGTTCACTTTTCATCCACCTGTCAAAGAAAAGGTAGCCTAAAGAAAACATTTACAAAGGAATGCTTCTGCAGCAGCACACTACAGAGAACTGTGAAAAAAAACAAAGAGCATTCATCGTGTTTCTACTACTCCTGCAGAGTAAAGGAGACTGAATTACAATTCGTTTTGAGAAGGGTCTTAACCTACTTAAAAAACGTCCTTCAGGATAAGAATCTTCATGTTGTTATAGTAAATAAACAAGCGAAGAAAAAAGGTGTCTTCTAAAGACATGCTTTGTGTTTTGGGTTGCAAGACAGGATCCCAAGTCAGTATACCAACAGTAGGAATCCTAATCATACACATCTTCATAGCCATCAAAACACAAACATATCACACAAGTCATGTCTTCCTGCCCTATGTCCATTCCAGTTAGAAATGTTTCATATTTGAAGGTTTTTCAATTTGTGTGTTGATTTACATTCTTAGGACTTACTTTAATCAGAAATGATTAATTGCTCACTCAGGGCTCAATAGGCAACTGCACCTTGTCCCACTTACTGTATATTCGTCTTCAGATTCAATATATTTTTATTTTATATATATAATATATAATCTTAATTAATGAGAAAAAATCTGAACAAAAATGTGAGTGACTGGGACACATGCTATTGTGACGCCATGTAAAGAAGTATTACTGTAAATGTCACAAGCTAGCAAAGAATGTTGCAGTAATAGTGCACCCTCTAGTGCTCAACCAAAATACATGTATCTTAAAAACCTTCACATCTGCTACAGTCAGCCCCGAGGTTTAAACATGTACTGTAGACAACATAAATGTGCACAGTTATTTGCGGAGTCAATTTATAACCTAAATCCGGATAGATAGAGGATCACCATTCAGTAGTAAATGCACAATTATTTATTTTTATTTTTGGGTGTATCAACTACAACTATAAACTTTAAGAAAACAGAAAAGCTTTTGTGTCAAATATTGTAACTAAATGTGAAGTGTTTCAACTATATAAACATGATTTTACAGATAGAGATGTGACAGTGGTTATAGAAACTAACTAGTGTATTTCAAGCTACAAAATATGTTAAAAAAGATAGCAACAAAAAAACCTCTAGGCCTTAGCCACTGAATACATCTACCACAAGACAAAAAACTACCCGATCAGATCCGTGATCAATAATGCAGAATTTTTTTTTTCAATTAAGACTTTTCTCTAAGTCTCAAAACAAAATGAATCAATGAAGTTGACCTAAGTTAAAAAAAAAAAAAAAAGGTCTACTGGGTCTATGTTTGTCTCAGTGCATGTATGAGAATGTGGAGCAGAGCAGAACAGCCTGGACTGAGAAACAAGGTTGGAGTCAGAACGGTCGCTGAAATACTCTCCGGCTGAGACACAGGGCTGTTACCATGGTGAGACACATTTAGATTGGCACAGGTAGAGAGCACGCCAAGATGAATAATTGATAGATATCAGGCGCTAATGTTAGCACAAACCAGCTGAAGGTTAAATCCAGCTATGCTCATGGACTGTAGAATATAGCACACCCATGCAACAAGTGGTCAAACAGGCAGCAGTACACTGTGGGAACTGAAGCTAGCTACAGATGACTGTTACGTAACACAACTTCAAGTGATACAAATATCCTTTTGTATGAATGTGCCACTGGTGTGCTTTTTACTTATCTGTTTTCTCTAGACACTCAGAGAACAAGCAGCATTAAGCTGCTGTACAGTGATGCGGTTTAAACATTTACAAATCTCTTGAATGCTAAGTGGAAGGACTTTGCATAATGAGAAAATAATACCACATGGGATCAAGGCTGTGAAGCTTCTTCACGTTTTTCAGGTCATGCGCGCCACATCTCTGGTTTTTGGGCAATATGATCCATCTATCTCCACGTTTGACACACTATAACATCACATAACAGGTGGAAACAAATGGGCACCTGTTCTCTGCACAGGGTTAGATCAACACACATAAGGACTATTCAAGGGCTGCAAACAAGCCCACCATCTGCACCTGTTCCCTGCTTGGCTGGCCTATTATCAACCTGCGGAGGGAGGGGCTTCATGCTGAACATTGTGGCCTCTGAAAACAAGAGACCAGGTGAGGTGAACACAATGCGTATCCACTTACAGGGAGGTGATTATGTCGTTATGGGTTTGTGCATCAACAGAATTGCGTAGCTTTTGATGGGAATGCATCATTTATGTATTTCTCCTGATGGATGTATGAATATTTGGCCAATGTCAGCATGGTACTAACTGTGAAGTACATTTTTCATTATCGACTCAGGCTTTTATAGCCCAGGGCAGGGGTTTATCTGAGGAACTCACAAGGGATAATAAATATCAAAAAGGAAAGACTTGTTACGTTGTATCCTTCATTATATCCACTGCCTACAGGCATGCACATACTCTCTTGTGAAGGGGAGCTTCTCTCTCCTAAAGAGGCCTCGATAATGTTATTACCAGCCTCTCTTGAAGGTGGTTCAAATAAAAAAAACTTAAAATGTTTATTCTATACTTTTAATGGTGTGAGGAGCAGGCCTTTTTTTATCCAGCTTAAAGAAAATAATATTTGCATTGACTTGCATTGGAATTAGAGAATTATAAATCAGTATTAGGGATATAAAATGTTTGATGCAAAGTTTGACAAAGTTTTCATGCGAGAGACTTTTTAGGTTGACATTAAAATGCAAAACAATAGTGTTTACTTATGTCAAGTCAGATTTAATGAAAATTATTTACAGTGCTCTTATGCACAAACATATTTGTATATATGTTTGTGTGCCATTAACACTACCACACAAAATATTAGTAAAAGTCCTCCTTTTTTCACCTGCAGGAATTTGAGGATCCTTTTGTGTAAATAAAACTGGCACACATCTTTGTGACATTGGGTCTCTAAAGGTATCAAAATGTTCGTCAAACTTCAGACAAACTTCCGATTTATATAATACAAGCAAGGTGTTTTTATAAATGCTATTCTAAAATGCAAATTAATGCAAATTTCCATCTAATAGATAGAATACATTACAGAAACTGTTTCGAATAAGGTTGAAATTATGTTTGCCAAACTCACTAACCACAGAGATTAAAAAACAAGCACCATCCAAAGATCCATCAAGTGTCAGCAGGGGGGAAGTCTATATGTTCATGTATGAGGCTGGATGATTCAAGTAGTCAATGACTTGGGATAAGGCATCTTAATAATTTTACAGTTTTCATTCACACACATTCACAGGATCATTTAGGAAGTTGCTGAAAGGAGAAAAGTTCATTTTACAGCCATTAGCTTAAGTCAATAAAGGGACCCACTTGATGATTATGCAACAGTTAAGATGAAAAAATAGACCAACATATTTCATTTCATTGTTTTTTCTTCTTTCAAACGCAACACAATGCCCTCAACGGTCTAAAACTTTACGGACATTTACCTGAGAGAGAAATGTGTTATTAAATAAAGCATTCCGTAAGTAAAACCCAAACTTTACTAGCCTTAGTGAAACTCTGAATTTCAGAATGTCACGCAGATGTACAATGGAACAAAATGCTTCAAGATTGGTTTTCTTTTTTTCAATTGTCAAAACTCAATGATATTTTGTGATATTTCTGTGACAACTAAACTCATTTAAAGACTTATCATTCAATTGTATTTTCAACACCTCAAAATACGATTTAACAAGAGTACAACTCGAACCTAGAGCACTATGCGACCGCACTATAACTCATGAAAGGCCTGAGAGTGGCTTGAAAACAACACAATACGGGTACAGCGCCATAAGATGAAGTGCATACACTTCAACAGACGTGCCAACATTTGAAAATATGATAAATACCTTCGGCTACAGCAGGTGCTTTGCTTTGCTTACTCCATCTCCACTCGAGAAGTGAGTCAAAGTTTGAGCCTTAGTGTCCCTCCAGGCGATCCACTTGTTCAGATGCACTTCTCCGCCTCGGTGTCCTCCATCAGCGCTAAGAGACAGACTCCGCCCCCAGCAGGCCCCCTGCTCATGTCCTCCTGAATAATGAAAAGCATGCAAAGCATTGGCTTTCCTCTGCATGCTGATCTGGCTCGGGGCCATGTCAGCGCCCGTTGGTGAGTCCGACTACACACTATCATCATAGAGGCTACAATACACTGAGTTAAAAATATCATGCACAGTTTAAGCATGGCGCTCAACAGGAAATGTAGTTATATGGAACAATGATTTATTCAATGTATTTTTAATTAGTTGTGTTGGCCTATTTATTATTAGTAGCCTATAGTCATAGGCCTATTATATTGAAATAATAAATAAAAAAAACTTGCAAATGTATTTCACTTCACTTTTACAACTTTTCTTAGCTTTTTATCTTTGTGAAAACAGCTAATTAAGGTTGGTTTGCAATACTTTTCCTTCTAATGGGCTTCTACACAATAGATAACTCAGCAGGAGAAGAATCCCCATAAAAACATCACATCAATACAACAGAATTAATGTTACAATAAAGGTACCTTAAATTAATAATATAATATAAACAGTATATATATTAAATTAATTATATATAATATAAATAATTAATAATATAATATATACAGTATATATATATATATATATTTATATATATATATATATATATATATATATATATATATATAAACTGATACCTCCTCCATAACTGTCTGTCTCAAAAGTTTGACCATATATTGAGTCATTTGTGTATAAACTGCTGCACACATCAAATATTTACACAGAATTTTTGTATAATGAGTTTACAGACTTAACGAGCTTCCTGGCTTGTCAGCCATTTCTACACCTACACAAGTTTAATGGTTGCACAACAAATCAATAATAAAATAATATGCAGGAGGAATATAAACTGTATGAATGATAATGATAGCACATTGCCTTGCCTAAAACAAACCAATATGGAAGAGTACCTATAAGCTGCAAATGGCATGTAAACCAAAATATAGTATAATCTGTATTATATTGATGTGTACAGTGAGTGATAGACCTCTTTTAACTTCAGGGAAATTATTGAAAGAGGACCAGCAGATGGCGTCAAAGAACGTAATAAGAGAGAAAATATGTTCAAAGAGAAAAAAGTGAAAGCAGCACCACTGACCTGTATGCTTTGAAAACAATAATGATGAGAATTATGAATATAGAATAATAACATATAGAATAATGTGAGAATTAGTGTTGGAGAGTGTACATAATACAACTTTAAACACCTAAACTTGAGAAAATACCATCTACAAATATCTCTCAGTGCTCTAATACATGTGTGAGAAATAGATAAAAATAAGGTCTTGTTTTTTGAAGAATGGCTGTGATATGTGAACTCAGAGCCTAATAGAGACACAGCTGTTGTTGTTAAGAGCAGATCCCCTGACAAGGCTGGTATGCAGTTCAATGGCTGGCCATCAACCTCTTACTGTTTTAGCACTCAGGGAGAGCAAGCTACTGATTCAAGATGATAGGATGCCCAAGAGCTCCGTCCAGACCAGAACAACAAAATTGCTTTGTCAACTGTATGCGCACACAGGGCTTGTCACGCTGACAGCAGAGCTGCGAGTCACAGAGCACCAGGTGCACTACAAGCCAAAACATTTTTTAAAGTTTTTTTTTTTTTAATAACAGAGAAGAAAAAAACGTGCATAGAAAACACATTGTTGTTCTGATTGAACCAGCATGTATTCAATTTTAATAAGAAACTGCACAGTTGCAATTTGCAATTAGCTTAGGAACATGTTTTCCCGTGTCTTTTGTCTTCTAAAGGGAGCCAGGTGTTCTTGGCTGCAACAAATTGCCTGTGGTGATATTTATGTTAGGGTAGCCATCAAGAAATAACACATGCATGCAACAACACAATAGAAAGACAGAATTCAAAGCAGTTGCAAAGCACCACAGCTCTGACCTGATCCGAGTGCTCTTCATGTTTTTTCGAGGAATAGAGAAAAATCCGGATAAAACAGGATGTGGAGGATTGTCACAGCACAGCACTTGATGTACACGTAGGTATAGTGTTCAGCACACGAAAGTCTGCAAACCAATTAAAAAGAGATTCTTTAAACCAGCTGTGGGAGCCATGACCCACACAGACATGCATAAAATCACATTAGCTACATCTTCAGAGTAAGCTTCATTTTACTTTCCAATTGGGGGTTGCTTAAGTTCAATCACTTTTTGACATTTTCAGGGTTATTTTGATACTCCTGCAGCTATTCCATGTGATATTTCTTGCTACAATGTGAATGTTTTCAGGTGGGAACCACCTAGCTCACAGCTGAAAGCTTAAAGCATGATGACCCTTGATTCATGTATTCGCTCGTTTAATGGAGAATATGGGTCCTCCTTTGAAATCGTTGATTTACAGCTCAAGAGTTCAGTCCCCCTCTGAGAGGTGGCTGCAGAGGGAGAAGGCACTGAAGTGCTGGGTCAGTAGGGGGGATCAAAGCTCTCATGTCTCGCAGTGATGCTTTGACTGCCTGGACTGTGCTGTGATGCAGGAACCCACCAAAAGTATTGATGAAGCCACATATCTGCAGTACTTTTTCAGCGAGCTCTGTAAAATGATTGGACACACTGTGATGTTTTGGGGCCACAGTGCTGCAATGGATGATGTGTGTGTCTATTCAGAAGATGGTGTAGTTTTTATTGCTTGAATCCCCATCAAAAATACCAAAGATTGAGTATCAATATGATAAACATAGTTCAGAGTTGACTGAAGTATTTGTAATTCGTATCAAAGAGAAACTTTCAGCACTGGAATCTGGGAGAGAAACAAGTTATTCACTGCAGATGGTGAAACTTAGAAATGGTTGGGAGTAGATACAGTATGTAAGACTAAGCAAAAACTTCAAGGCTACTTGTAAAGCTGGAGATGTATGTCTGGTATTAACTCTAACAAACAGCTGGTCGATGAAGCTATCTGTTTTCAGACAAATGCAAAGTAAACAATTTACATACTTGACCTGGGAATGAGTAAAGACAAAACCATATACTTTTGACCTTTTTATAGCGGGTTAATACTCAAGAAAACCTCTGTATCACCATTTTTTGGATCATCTCCAAAACCTCCCTTGCAAGCTGACATCTCCAAATGGCAAGAGTCACTGTTTTACCCAGCATTTATGTATCATCCATAAAATGCACAATGCATGCCCATATGTTCTCTTACTAAGGCTCTGATTGCTTTATGCCAAACATACCAAAGGGAAGAGATAGGCAAAATACAGTGGGGAGAACAAGTATTTGATACACTGCCGATTTTGCAGGTTTTCCCACTTACAAAGCATGTTGAAGTCTGTAATTTCTACATAGGTACTCTTCAACTGTGAGTGACGGAATCTAAAACAAAAATCCAGCAAATCACATTGTATGATTTTGAAATAATTAATTTGCATTTTATTGCATGACATAATAATTTGATACATCAGAAAAAACAGAACTTAATATTTGGTACAGAAACCTTTGGTTGCAATTACAGAGAGCAGACGTTTCCTGTAGTTCTTGACCAGGTTTGCACATACTGCAGCAGGGATTTTGGCCCACTCTTCCATACAGGTCTTCTCCAGATCCTTCAGGTTTTGGGGCTGTCGCTGGTCAATACGGACTTTCAGTTCCCTCCAAAGATTTTCTGTTGGGTTCAGATCTGGAGACTCCAGGACCTTGAGATGCTTCTTATGGAGCCACTCCTTAGTTACCCTGGCTTTGTGTTTCGGGTCGTTGTCATGCTGGAAGACCCAGCCACGACCCATCTTAGATGCTCTTACTGAGGGAAGGAGGTTGTTGGCCAAGATCTCGCGATACATGGCCCCATCCATCCTCCCCTCAATACGGTGCAGTCGTCCTGTCCCCTTTGCAGAAAAGCATCCCCAAAGAATGAAGTTTACACCTCCATGCTTCACGGTTGGGATGGTGTTCTTGGGGTTATACTCATCCTTCCTCCAAACATGGCAAGTGGAGTTTAGACCTAAAAGCTCTAATTTTGTCTCATCAGACCACATGACCTTCTCCCATTGCTCCTCTGGATCATCCAGATGGTCATTGGCAAACTTCTTGAGCAGGGGGACCTTGCGTGCGCTGCAGGATTTTAATCCATGACGACGTAGTGTGTTACTAATGGTTTTCTTTGAGACTGTGATCCCAGCTCTCTTCAGGTCATTGACCAGGTCCTGCCGTGTAGTTCTGGGCTGATCCCTCACCTTCCTCATGATCATTGATGCCCCACGAGGTGAGATCTTGCATGGAGCCCCAGACCGAGGGTATTGACCGTCATCTTGAACTTGTTCCATTTTCTAATAATTGCGCCAACAGTTGTTGCCTTCTCACCAAGCTGCTTGCCTATTGTCCTGTAGCCCATCCCAGCCTTGTGCAGGTCTACAATTGTATCCCTGATGTCCTTACACAGCTCTCTGGTCTTTGCCATTGTGGAGAGGTTGGAGTCTGTTTGATTGAGTGTGTGGACAGGTCTCTTTTATACAGGTAACGAGTTCAAACAGGTGCAGTTAATACAGGTAATGAGTGGAGAACAGGAGGGCTTCTTAAAGAAAAACTAACAGGTCTGCGAGAGCCGGAATTCTTACTGGTTGGTAGGTGATCAAATACTTATGTCATGCAATAAAATGCAAATTAATTATTTAAAAATCATACAATGTGATTTTCTGGATTTTTGATTACAGATCTCTACATGCTTTGTAAGTGGGAAAACCTGCAAAATCGTCAGTGTATCAAATCCTTGTTCTCCCCACTGTATGTACTGAGACCATCCTTTCCTGAACAGAATTGTCTCATGCTTTGTGTTTCTATTCTGCTTTTGAATCTGGTTATTTTCTCTGAGCCATCAAGTGTTCAGGGTCTCACTAGCAGAGATGTGACACTGTTCTCCACTGAGCTGTTCTGCCACCTCTTGTAATGCGATCTAATGCCACCAAAGCAAAGGCATGTTTAATGCTCTAGTGCATATGAAGACTAATTTTCACATGAAAAGAAATGTTCAATTAAAAAAGTAAAAGCATAATACATTCTGTGAGTGAATGTAAGAATGTGCGGCCAAACCTCAGACCAAAAGATAATCACCCCGCATATTAATGGTATTCTCCTTCACACCATTGGTCGGAGATAAATTCTCCTTCATTGAAGGGCCATACATTTACATAAAAAGGTCAAAAGGAACAAGGTATGCTGAGAAATTAAAAGACTATATATTATATTATTCAGATACATCAGTTACGATTGACTTAAGTGCAAATCAGGAGTTGGCAGCTTCAGACACGTAAATGATTTCCTTTTATGCACAGCTAGCCACTTGGCACACCATGCACGGCACTCTGCAGCCCCCATGCTCTGCACGACTAAGAGGACTTTAATGGGTTTTTCTCTCGACTCTAGATTTGGAAACAAAATCTACTGCCACTTGCTGGTCAGGACATTGGTGGATCACACATGTCTTGTTTGAGTGCAGTTTGCAGGGTCTGTGTTTCAGACACATAATGTAGCCTTGAGGTGACTTATAAGGAACTTGTAGCTTTACACCCTGATTGCTTTCAACAGGCACACAGTTCTGCCGATCTGCTTATCTACAAATGCTACAGACAGTTGCTAGTGACACTGAGTAATCTTTCAGAGACAATTTCACTTTCATATCTGTAAATAAATGATGGATATGTTCAATTAGCATGTTTTACAGTGATGGATACTTTCGACATTGTCATTTTCTGTTAGGAATGTGCAAAGCTGGATTGTCAATTTGATGTTATTTAGGATGAATGATTACCAACATTGGAAAAAGAAATCAGGCTATATCTGTTCTGTGTACCCTGAGCATCAATCTACTGTCAACTTTAAAGATGATTGATTGTTGCTGCCTCACTGGTGTTGGGCTTACATCATAGTTTGAAATAAATATGAAGACGTTTACATTTCTTTGTCCAATTCTGCCTTACTTTGCACAATCTGCTGTCTCTTTGTCATTAATGTGCTTTTTTGTTGTTATGATGGCTCTGTAATGCTTTCTGACTGCTCCACTTGTGAGGGTGCCATCATATAAACCAAATTATGGCAAAGGAATTTAAAATGAGTTTGAATTGAAGACATGGATGTGAAGCATAAAGACAACTAGAAAAATCCCTGTATGTGAGTTTGTGGAGGGGGGATGGGTATAAGAGCAACCTCGGTCACACTGTTAGGACTCTCTTGGAAAGCAGAGGCAGGTACTGTTTATTATTTTCCTAGACCTGATACTCCAATTCATCATCCCTTCTCTGTCAGGTTTCAATCTATCCTCTACCTGCTAATCTCCCCCCAGGGGATAGCAGGCCTGGGCCTAGCACAAAAGCATGCAGGATCGCCGCTTGTTTATCTTTGATTCGATCAACAATCTGCCTCTCTGGAAATATAACACACCACAAGATGACACAGCTTTTAGTTATGGGGCTACTGTAAGGAATACCACTCAAAATTAAAAGATAAATGCTCAGATCAGCCTATCAAATCACTTTAGGACAGAGTATAAATCACAATAACGTTTATGCATCCTCAGAAGCTGAAGAAGCAAACTCACATAATATTGAGATGTCATAACAGTGACAGTTGGAAAGGCATCATGGGAAAAGCCAAAACAGAGTCAAAAACTGTAAATGTATATAACATTGATAGTCATTATACACTATGGATAGGTTAGTGAGAATGTTGACAATCATTTCTAATCCTACTTGTTTTATACTGACATGCTACTTACAGACCCCAAACGTCTGTTTCAGATCTGAACATTTAGCTGTAAAAAAAAGCTGCTACCTGCCTTTTTTTTTGCAAGGCATGGAATCTGTCCTCTGGTTGTCTCGTAATTTCATTAGTGTGCTTGGATGTAAAGGATGAAGGGCAGTGATATCAACTCATTATCTGCAGGAATATGTATTACCCTTTGTGATTTACACCAATTTGCCTCACATAACCGGATTGGACAACTTCAATCAAAGCCCCTATCAGTGAGTATTAATCTCTAACAGAAGTTGAAACTAATTATATAAAGACAAACATTTACCCACACAGAGTACACTCGCAGAGAAGCAAATGCAGACAAATTACACTATATCGCAGACAATATATTCTTAATGCTTTTGTGCTTATAATGCAGCTATTACTCATGAACGTGATGTGTAATTCTGTTTGAGAAACCAAACATGGTTGATCAAAATGTTTAATGTTTAATCTATATTTCTAACAGTTTAATATCCTCTCCTATTTACTCAATCAAATGTATTGCTAATTACATCTGTGATGTTTTTTGAAATAATGCTTTGGATAAGTAGTGTAAACACAAACAAAAGGCCTTTCAGTCCAGAGGTGACTGCAATACAATAAAAAGCCATTACAACTTTCCGAAAGCAATCATGCCTAGGTGAGAAGGTTAGCGCCAGCGATGAGGACGTGCTTACTTGCATCTGAACTTAGTTTGCCTTTGACTGTTCTGTGAGAACGATGAAGTAAAGCATTCGTTTTTAAAAGAATGGTGAACGACTTTTAGCCATATAGTACAACAACGTTTCACTAGATTGTCAAATGGGGTAAACATGGGGATTCTTTATAACTTTTTGAATCTCCTACCTTGTCATCTATAAGGTTAAAACTTGAATGCACCACATACTGTATATGACTAATCTCGCAGCAGTGATGACATTCCCATAAGCCTAAGCTTTATGTGTGTTTATTGCTAATTAACAAATGTTGGCATGCTAACACACCAAACTTTGATGATGAATATGGTAAACATTATACCTCCTAGCCATTAGCATGTTAGCATGCTGATGCAGGCACAACAAACTGATGTGTCCAAGAACAGTCTAACAGAGCCTCTAGCATTCCAGAACACTCTCCAAAAAATAAAATATCAAAGAAATGTCAAGTACCTGGAGTCATACAATGCAGCTAATGCAGCTTTGACTACAAACAGGCACGTAAACTACACAGGGAGCACAGTGAGATTACTTCATAAAACAAAGTGGAGAGTGTTTCTATCTGGCCCTCTTCAAAGTTATTGTTCAGAGAGGACAGATGAAACAACAGAGCTCCATTCCATTTAAATGTCACGTTTCATTACATAGGCGTTTTTCCACTCATCAGTTGAAAGTTTTTGCACTCATCATCGAATGAATTTGCATGAGGCCTGATTTTTATGAGGCCATGCAAGAGCAATAATAATGGAGACAATAAAGACAATAATAATACTGACAGCCATTTAAGTGATATGAATGACCATTGGGACACATTAGTGTAGAAATACTGGACTGCTATAAGTGGATTCAAACTGAATGGCACAATTAACCTATCCTTGAGTACCACGAGTTATTGTTATCAAAGCAAACAAATTAACCTGGTCTCAGAAAACTACAACTGGACCAGTACTCTGTCTTTTAAGAGCTATGGCAAAGCAGCTGAAGGGCAAACTCCTTTGAATATAAACTCAGTGGTGCTCAATCTTGTTACATTCATCCTGTAGTAGGCAATACTGCTTCTACATCATCCCAGCATGCTCCTACATGACCAGGAATTAATCCAATAAAAAAACTGGTCCCCAGCTATTAAAATGTCATAATGGCATAAATTATTAGTCAAGCAGGAAAACAATTTGAATCATTTTTGTAATCTACCTGTAACCCCGTGTGCATGTGTTTATGTATATTTTGTACTCTGCTATTTTAGTTTGGATGAGTGGGCACTAATGGATCCAGCAATTAATGTTAACCCATTATTCCCATATTTATTTGCTGCTTATTCTTTTACAGTGCAGCATTTCTTTGGAAGATATTGTTATGATTGGGTCATATACAGAGTGTTTGGGCCTAGCGTGATGTTGTTATTATTAGATTTAAGGGTTAAAATTCCACTTAGCAACCGCATGCTAGAAAAAGTGTGTACCCCTAAGCTCAGTACTGTCAATTCTGTTACTTGAATATGACATTTTGAGAACTACCGTGGCCTTCAGGGAAGAATGAAATGCCTTATTTAGAGCCAGTGTTTGGTGTGTACTGTACGTTCTAAGCTAGTTCAGAAACATGGCAGAGCAACATAGTCAACTCTGTGAAGGAACCCCCCCTAGATATGAAGGGCTCATACTAAGCTAAAGTAAACACAATGATTCTTAGTTGGAGGGGATAATACACTAAGAAATCATTGTAAATAATATATTGTATTTCTGCTAAAAGATCCCCCTAAATACTAAACAATAGCCCTTTAAGAAAGTAAACCAGCCAGGAAATCTAGATCAAGTGTGCATGAAATAAATTGCTATTCAGTTGTCGCTACCATGCTGCTTGATATTTACCAACAGTTGTCAACACACAGGCAGGGGAGGGAGTTTTAATGAGGTTAATATTCTCTGTGTGGTGCCACCATCAGTACACATTCTGAAATTAACCATTTTCCAGGGAGAGTAGCCTGGTGATCTTTATTACAAGGAAAATACACAAAAAAGACAATTAACCAACATTAACAATGAACTCAAACTAGTTGCGGGTCACAGTTTAACACAACAATGATAACATTTTGAGATTTCAACTTTGGAATTATTCCTGGGTAATCTGGCAGCTCATTTTTAATTCTGCTCTTCATTGAAATTCATGCTTCAAAACTGCTCTCCACCTGACACATTATTCCTAATAAAGGGCTACAGGTCAAAAGTTCACAGTATTGTTATTCATGTAGTCAAACACTTTCACTCTGAATATCCTCACAAATGTAAATACGTAACTTTCATTGGGAATTTTGTTTTGGTGAAATGTGTATAGGTCATAAATAAGGGATCAAGACTGCATTTTATTAAAATAAATAATGACTAAAAAGCCATCATCAAAAACGTTTTTGGTAGTCTTCCCCTGTTCTAACCTGTACTTTGCTGCTGGCTGATTTTATTTTGAACATCATAAAACACCAATAACAACATGCCATAAGAGGATTATGAGCTATTCTGAAATGATTCCAATTTTATTTCCTACCGTCTACATCAAAGTCAGAAAACTTTGATGTTGAAAATGAAACATTTCTTTGAAAAATATTCAGACATGGTATTTTTATTGCTTAATTTCCTCACTTGCACATGTTGTTTCCATTTGTGTTTTTCTGTGTTTCTGGCAACTGTTACTGAGGGTAATCTTAAAATGTACCAGCTTAAAAAACAAGATGTCCATCTGGATGAAGTACTACAGTTTGATTTACAAATGGAGCTGTGATGAATGACCCATTTGGTAAACTAAAATACTGACATTAGGCAAGGCCATTGTGAGTTCACGGGATGTGTGGACACCCTTTCAGCAGCACTGAATCAGATCCCTCTACTTTGTAAGCTAAACTCACAACTGACTGCTACAGAACTAGATTTTTTGTTACGAACATGACCTTACTATGATGAAAAGAAAGTCTTCCCTTTACGGCAACCAAACACTTAAAGTGAAAAGTTCAAACAGTGGCCTCCCATCTTTGATCCAAAAGTGTAGAATGAACATGGCAGTACTTCCAGACTTTTCTTCACATATCAGAGCCCACAGCTGTCTTATGGACCTTATACTGCTTCTCCTTACCCACACCTTTCACAATAATTACATTTCATGCAGAGATGAAAGTGAACAGGTGGCTTTTTTCTCTGCTTTCTGTGTTTCAAATGTGTGGGAGGAATTCATTACACCATGTTGTTTCATTGCACATTTACAGTATCAAAGCACCTGCACACCAAGCTGCTTTGCTCACTTACTTATTTTTTGGTTATTAAATGTCATATTAACGGCAGTCTTGGTGAATTTGAAAGCAGTTTTTGCAACATACACTGAAATTGATGTGCCTCAGTCAAGGACAGCTGAATCAGAAGTGGAGTTGCTCCCCAGGAGAAGCAGTGTGGCTGCTCCTGAAAAGATGGGTCAGGTCAAATTGGGAGGACAAACTGTCCACACGTATTTATAAAGTACCAATGACCTCAAAGAGCTGCACCATGCCTACCCTAACACTGGGGGTACAAAACGCTGCTGGAATACTGCTGGAGCAAAATCATACAGTGCACATTTCCCTCCATGACAGTAATACCTAACTCTCCCCTAATCCCGCAGCTGGGTCACACCTCCATACGTGCAGCCCATACAGTATCGGGAACTGGAGGTGAAGGCTCACATAATCAAGTGCTCCCAATCCTTTCTCACTTTTCAGCAAACTTGTTGAAGTTAATACTTTTCCTGAGCCCATGACTATCAACAGAGAAGCTGTCAGCCTCTCCCAAAACCTTGTTAATTTGATCACTTATGGCTGCTTAAAGATCTCCTATTATGATATATTTGAACAATATGTTGTAGGGCCATATCTATACAAAATATGTCTATGAAGTGTTTTGCTCATAATACCAAACAGATCACCCATTGTAGCATGCCTCATACCCCTCTATTTCAGCCCTGTTCCTGAAGTGCTGATTCTATGACTGTCGCTTTAAATTTGAGCTGAGCTGAAGCTGGCCACGCCTCTTTGGAGCATCATGCAACTCTCTGTGAAGAGTTTTTAACTGAGATACTCAGCTAAATGCTGCCGTGATTAAACCCCATAATATGTTAAAAACCACATCAAGCATTATTTCTGAAATAATTATTTTGTCAGTGTTTACCACTAGAACGTTGTCATTATGAATTATACAACAACTGTACTCTAATGGTGCGTACACACCGGACGCGATGCGATTACATGTAAAGTTAATGTAAAGACGCGGAGAGGCACGAGTTCGCTCGGGCGGCGCGCATGTAACGGATGCCCCGGCGCGAATGTGCTGATTGAAGCGATTGTTCTTGCGTTAACCATTCAGCTGTACGTATCTCAGCCTGCTGTCACTGACGTTGAATCAGAAAACCAAAACAGTCATTAGCCGTTAGCACACAGAGCCCCCAGTTCCTGATATCTGTTCAGAAACTGGAGAAAAAGTATACATGTACAAACCACAGACTGTCTATGGCATGGTTAATACAGTCGAAAACTTGAGCGATAAGAGCAATGCGATTAGAGCGATAGGCGTCCGGTGTGAACGCACCATAAGTCCCTCCTACATCCTGCTGTCTGAATACACAGACACAAAGCTGCGCGAGCCTCGAGTGGATTCAGCTGCAGACCGTATATTGCGGACGATAGTTTGGGACCTGTCACGTGGGTTGGACGTTGCCAGGAGTTCAATGTAAAGCCAGCCCACATTTCGGTTATTACCTCATATCGGCATCAAATCTGGATCAGCTTGTTTGTACCTTTAAACAGTCTATTGTTTGTACCCGCGTTTTTAGATATGTGGGTATTTTCTGACACTTTGTGAATCAACACACCGGGCATATATATTTATGTGTAAAAGACATAAAAAACAACTGCATTTTGCACTTGTTTCCTTCCATAACAATATCAATTGAGTTGCAGTATAAAAACTAGAGTCACTCTCCAGTGATTTTCCTCATAAAGATCGGTTTACTTGTCAGGAGCAGCACCAATCATCAGCAGGTAACGATTCAAGGTCAGTCCTTACTGCCTTCAATGTGCGGCTGTTGAAGAGAACCAATAACTGTTAGTGTATTATTAGGCCATGGGGACACTATAAAAACTACATTCGGGTCATAAAAAACAACTTAAGATCATGCTGCCAACACAAAATCACAGGAAATGTAGGTTATTTTTTAAACTGTAAGTGCTGTATTTTGGTGATTTATGTTGAGGTTTATTTTTGGGGCGTTAACGTCTTGACTGTAATATCAATTTTATTTTTGCTCTTTTGGTATTAGTATCCATAAAAAGTTAATCACACAGGAATATATGGATACCGTAAGTACATCTACAGTATATCAGCAGACTTCACCCTCATCTTGGACAGCTAATACCCTCTCTCCCCATCAGGCGGGTGATACAGTGTCGCATGCAGCCTCTGCAGATACACAGAGTCTGTTGTTCCCCTGCCAATAAAACTGATTAACTCAGAAGGATAGTCTGGGTCCCCACAGCACAAACTCACATACCGCCTCACATGCTGCTTCACATCCCTATAGTATGCTTTCCTCAGTTCTTATTATTTATTTATGCTGAGCGTACAGTAATTGGACCCCATTTTTCCCCGTGGTGTATGTCATTAATTGTAGTTTTTATATGATATATATGATATTTTATTTTCCATCTGGAACTGCTTTTTTCATGTCGTGGCTGCTGCAACTTCCATGTTCAAGACAATTTCCCTGCCAACCAGAATAAAATATATTTGATCCAATGTAATTTTCTTTTGGAAAAAGAGAGTGACAATGCAGGAATCTCAGGATCTTATTTTCTGTCAGTGTGACACTATGACAGCACTATATATAATTTAATATTGAACTCACTATAAAATTAATCTTGTGTAAGCGGTGGTTAAGAACTTGTAGCTATCTGACCTTGAACACTTGTCCTTGGCCCGGCTTTTATTGCAACCCGCCCACTTACTGGTACATCTGCACACGTTTATCACCCTCTGTGTAAACCACTCTGCCTCTTTAAAAGAGAGCCCTCTCAAGCCCCGTATAACAATTCGGCACAGAGTTTCTTCCGTTAGGTGAAATTGTGCAAGCGCAATTATATTAACCTTAAAGGACACCTTGGAATTATACATTTACATGAAAATACTTTACTGGACAGCCTTGTTGGCATTCATTACCATGATTCACTTGATGCAAATAGACAAGCAAAGAGGTGGCTCCTGCTGGTGAACTCCTTTTGCATGCATAATGTTCAAAATCAGTTTCTAACTTGATTGGATAGTATCAGTTAAAATGTCCATTGATATTAAGCTGTTAACAATGTTAGCAGTGTGATAAATAAGGCTCATCAAATCCTGTCTCTCTTCATTTGGCTCAATTATGTGTTTTTGGGAATGTCAGTGAATAAAGCGTTAGTGTATAATGTATTTATATAAATCTAATACTGTATATATAAAGTATATATATTTTTCACTAAATATAAGAGAAATCTTGCAGTCACTGTTCCCTGCAGCGATGGAAAACAGATTGGCAACAAGTGAGGTCACAGAGTGATGATAAAAGCGTCAACTGAGCCAACTTTGACAGTGATTTGAAATGACAGACACTGTGGCAGTTTTTCTCATCTACTCCCTTATGGAGACCCTGCTGGTCACAGTGAATACTCAGAGGAAAACACACTCAAGTTCAAACAGATATAACTGAAAATTCAAAATCTTCAAAGTTCTATCCAGCCGATCTCTCCATGGCTCACACATTCTTTCATTTACAAAAAGCTTTGTGAATATTAATCCGGCCATTTGAACCCCAAATCTCACAAAGATGAAAGCACACATCTAAAATAATAAGAACCTAAACTTTCTTTATAGTTAATGTTTAATGTAATTATCTGTTTCACAGGAAGGACTCAGTGTAAATAGTATGTACAAAAAACCTTTTCAGCTGCTGTCCAACATAAGTCACATAATTCTAAAGGGCTAGTCCAAAGTTTTAAGGGGGCTTAGTGAGAGAAAGTATCTCAGACGCAGATATTGAACAAGCAAAACAAAAAAAACGATCTGCATAAAACAAGACATAGTTGGAAAATGTTTTTTCTTTTGGGAATTTGAACGAAAAAAAAACTTTAAATCTTATGCAAATGCAGGAGGAAATTTGTCAGGTAAAGCCTTGGAGACAATTACCAAGTCTGCCCACTCTCCTTATTGTACTGGTTCTTGAACAACTTTTGATAATCTTTTTTCAAGGCAAGATGTCATTCACAATAAACCCAAACTGGATGAACAGTGGGAATTACTGTATGAGGATACAAATGAGGACAATAAGCACAAAATAAACATAGTTACACAAATTCACAGAGCAATTTTGTAGCTCACATTACTTAAATTAAGGCAGGCATATGTGGTGTTTTTGAAGCACAAAAGGCAAAAATGTTTCTTAGTGACTGAAATGATCATCAAATCTATTCAAATCTGCATTGCTGATGTTTAGGCAAGGACGTAAAATAAATAATAATTAATGAGTTCAGTATTTCCGCATCAAGTTACAACCCTTAATGTGACAGGGGTCTGAACCAGCACTTACACCTTTATAGGAAAATAAAATAAAATAATAATAGCTCAATTAGCTCAGTTTATCTAAAAACTCAGATACTGTGCTGAACAAAAAATAGACAATGTGTTTTGGAAGAAATACAGAACTACACTCATCTCCCTGTTTGACTTTTTTTGGACGAAGATTAAAGCATTAAATTCAACATCAAAGTCTAACCCGACTCAGAAGTTGTTGCTGACACACTATAAAAATTGGCGAAGCAATCATGTTGTGTGGACCTGGTCAGAATTAAGGAGAGGATTTCCCTCATCTCTCAATGTGTGCGTGAGTCCCTCAAGGAATTTAACTATGTTTCCTGCAATAGGCTACAATTCATAGGTGTGTGAGCAGATGTCTCCTTGACTTACTGCACTGCTCAAATGCCTGAGGCTAAGATACTTTTCATGAACTGGAGCTGGCCTTCTGTGCTATTAGGACAGTGTAAATTTAGCACCACATTACTAACAGAGTAGAGGGACATTTTCTGTATTACAGTAGGTCTTCTATGGACTGACAGTAATGGCATTTTACAAATTTAATTAGTGCAGTGTAATTGATATCAAGCAATTCATAAAAATCTGGTCTTTCTAATGCTTTTGCCACCACGAAGCCGCAGCCGGCTCCCTCTCTTTCCGAATGAAGTATTACAGCTGCAAATTATTCTTTTAGGATGGAAAGCAGCCAGGAGGAAGGTTTAATTCTTCAACTGAGGCTCAACGACCTTTAATGGTCAGCAAATCATTGGGTCTGCCAATTCATTTTATTAGACAAATCATTTTGTGAGAAAAAAGGTTGTAATGAAAAATGTTCATAGATGTTGATAAAACTAATTTCTACCTCATTCTGCAGGATACCAGCCAATATTTTACGAACAAATATGTCTATGAAATTCATGCTCCTTTTTTGTTCCTGCAACTGGCTTCACATTGAGAAACAGATGGTCTTGGCTAACAATGTAATGAGGGTGTTTAGGTGAATCAAGTCAGTAAGTAAAAACAAAAGTAATGTAGAGTTAAGACGGTTATTTGCCTAAACAGCAGTTGGACCCTTTTAATAAGGGAGTAATTATAAACCTTCAGCTTACTTTAGAGAGCTTTAATGCCTTAAACTGCACCACAACAGCAAGTCTTTACTGTCTTAGTCTTAATTCACCTTTAACATACATTATACATAACTTTCAGTAGTATAATTTAGTTGTTATTAGTTACTTACTGGTTTAAACTAAAACATATTTTAAGCCTCCAATGAAAACAAAAACACACATTTCTGAAATATTTATACTTTTATGTCAAAATAGAGCACATTGTACAGCATTAGTGATACTTTTTAAAGACAGTATCTCCCAGAGAAGATCTCTGTAGGGTTCAGATTATTCATACGATATAAATATACACATATTGTGTATGCATATTTCCAAAACAACATGCAACTCAGTCATGAAGACACTCTCAGATTTAGTCATGGACACACACTGATATGGTCCCTCTTAACAGTTCAACATTAACAATACAAAAACATTTACATCTGTGAAGGACAATATTTCAGCTCCATGACCCCCACACACACACACACACACACACACACACACACACACACACACACACACACACACACACACACACACACACACACACACACACACACACACACACACACACACACACACACACACACACACACACACACACACACACACACACACACACACACACACACACACACACACACAGTGTGCTTAAAATGTTTATAACTCTGTCTTAGTGCTTTTATTAAGTCCATCTGAAGCTTTTGTCCTCAAGTCATCCTTCAGCCATTTGTTGAAAACAGCAATGGGGTCGATGTTCCAGTGTTTATGGAAAGAGATGGGCACCTGGTGAGCTAAGAAGTCTCTGGCGTAGTCCTCTGGGCGTGCCTGAAAGGTAAGATTGAGTACAGTAATTTATATCTGGAAGCAGCCACAAGGGACTGTGAGCAAGTGCTGCAGGCAACAAGAATGAAGGCATGAAACATTATGTTGAAACAGATAGTGCATACTGAAAACTGAGCGTTGGAAACTATTGTTTACATAAATGATTCAAACAAGAATGAATGGTTTCTTAATTTTATAGTCTGATTCATTGACAGAGTGACCTATAATTTGGGGTTAAATCAATATATTGCTTTGCCAAACTCATTTCAGTCATTTCGGCTAATTAGCACTCCAATCAAGACAGTGAGTGGTATGGATAATAATAATAATAATAATAATAATAATAATAATAATAATAATAATAATAATAATAATAATAATAATAATACATTTCAGCAATCTCAAAGTGCTACAGAGCACTTTGGATGTCTATTAGTTGACACACTTCTCACTTTTTAACAGAAGGCATGTTGACATGTCAGTAGAAAAGCACAAATGTTGAATTTATTAAATGAACTATCGCTGAAGACAGTTAGATGCTTCAGTTTTAGAGTCCTGGTATTACTGTATGCATGCTGGCTCACTGTCACGACTTACTGTCTTGTTAATGAATTGAGTAACACATGCTTTTCCTACTATGACTTCGACTTGATAAAACAGCCTCTAAAGGTGGAACATGGATGCCCATTCAGATCCATTGTAATTGTAATTAGACTTTTATATCATTTATATAGGGCCTAAATGTCATTGCAAAATATCATTAACCTTTACAAAACCAATTCTGCACACATATGAGTTGTCTAGTGATGTGACAAGCTATACACATGTAAGTCTTCCCATCAGCCCCATGTGACGTGAATGTGACATCATACTGCCTTACATACAGCATTTCTTCAGTTTGCTCTCAGAAATTCCTGATATCCTCGACTCATAAGAACTGAGACATGATCTATGCGAATCATGAGCAGAGGTCAAAATCAGCCAACAAAACTGAAAACACCTGTGGCGGTATGCAAAGCCTTTGATAACAGAAATTGGCCAGTTGTGTTGCCGACTACCAATAAGAGTTGTATTTTTACCAAGCCGAAAAACTTTTTCCAGTAACTTTTAGCATAAAACAATATTGGGATGGCATTTCTTTTTTAAAAAAGAGGGGAAAAAACATCAGTATGACCACCTTAGGTACAAATACACAGACAGGGACACAAAGAATGTTTTGAAAGATTGTGAATACAACCTGGTGGAAAAGTGCACTGTGGGTGACAGGCAGTCCAATGGCATTCAGGCACATTCCCAGCACCATGTCATCCGGCGCATCATTGCTGTAGCACTTGCAGCCGCTGTTAAGAAGTCGGACCACAGCCTCCCTGCTGAACACCATACTGCAGCCGCACAGAGACGGACATCAGAGAGAACTCATACTGAACGCAGCTAAAATCAGCCAATTTAACTGAAATGATCAGTTTGATATCATTGTTTGACATGACCGGAAAATAATAAGGATGTCTTTCAGCTGTCATCTTAGGCTTATTTTATTCAGCCGGTGAGAGGGCGGCAGCATTGTGAGTTAAACTGAAAAACAAGCCGCGAGGGAGATGTGGCTGCACAACAAGGATGCGACATCTCTTTGAAAAGAGACGCAATTATATATGAAGAAACAAATCTCGAGTTGCCAAAATAAAACTGCTCATTGCCACTCAAAACAGTTATTAGAAGATATCACTTTTGAGAAAAACTGGCAGTTGCAGTGCTGTTAAGTGTCACAGCAACTGAAGTATCTCATAATAGATTTTCTCACACTGCTCACTCAAATCTCCTGATTTATCTGTTGGAGAACTTCGCTCCAGCACTGACAGCTGCCGTATAACTTCTGCTTATTGTCCACTTTTTCTTGCACGTTATAAGGAAATATGTATCTTTAAGAATTTGGATTTTTTTGCTGTATATTTTCTTGCAGTAACCATATAGTTGTATACCGTAGTGTGAATATGAAATAATGGCCCCCTCCTGTCTTATAAACTGACCGTCTGTTTACTGCGTCTTGTGGTGATTTATTTTTATTGAGTATCTTGACGGCAATGCAGCCTGCAAACCACAATTTCCCTTCAGGGAGCAGCACAGCTTTAAACTGAATTTAAATGATGTATCTGTAAACTACAGATTACAGGTTTTCCATTATATATTTTATATTCTCTCTGTTGCATCTGTATCTTTCATCATTATTCCCAGAGCGTCCGAGATATGAAACTCACCCTCCACCTCCTGTGATGTAGCTGTAGCCACCTTGGCTCAGGCCGTAGCCGTACCTCTCCCCCAGACACACTGGTTCAGATGGGTCGTAACAGCTCAGCAAGACTTGCAGTCTGGAGAGGCTACAGGAAGAACAGATCAAACTCATCGCACACTAATAATCATTATACGCACACATGTCTGCAAGCACAAACATAAGAAACTGTCCATTTAAAAGCTGAAATGACTGCCTTCCCTCAGGAACTATAACACATCCAGAGGCTTCCACATAAAGGGCAAGCTGACGGATATAAGTGAAGCCAGATGGACCTGAATTTATGCTCTGAGCTTTTCAGATGTTCAACAGGATGGTAATATCACTGGAACTCATTTTCCCTAAATGACTTCATTTCCAGCATTTCTCTCTTTCGCTGTGCAAGCCTTTTCATGGCTGTGAGCAGAATCTGTTATAATGAATACATGTCACTCAAACGTCGAGAAAAATGAAAAGCATGGCATTTAAAGAATGAGACACTGTGTCCCAGTTGAAAAAAGGGAAGAAACACCGGATTGAAAACCTATTTCTGAAACATGAAAATATACCTGATAAGTGTGTCGTCGTCAACAACAAGGAGCCACTTGGTGTTTGGGACAGAGCTGGTCAGAAATCTTTGAAGAATTGCAAACGTTTTCCCACAGTGGCCTGCAAACAGAAACATGCTATCAATAAACTGGCCTGTACGACTTAATCACATATTGACCATGTGCTGTATGCTGGTATACAAAGATAAATGACCCTGTCACGGTAGGTATGTGAATTTACATTCACATACAAGACTGCATGAACAAAAACAGAAAGAAACAATTTGAAAGGAGTCAGGCATACTAAGAGTCACAACTAATAACTACAAAAACACTTCACTAAATGTCTTCTCTTAATGGACACAGCTCTGTTTAGTTTAAAAAGTGAATTAATTTTTCAGCATGAATACCTAATGTGGGAATTCTGCCTGTGTAGTGTTGCTATCGTCCTCTCACTGACAAAATAATCATTATAATATGTTTTTTTTAAACAATAATAGAAATATTGCAACATTTTGTTAGAAGACACAACTTATCTTAATATGAAGAACATGTGAGATTATAGCATCCAAACCTACCAAGGGTGCAGAACAGCACCAAAAATCACAAAAAGTTTGAATAAGTGGTATTTTACTCAAGGACACCTCAAAAGAATACAGGGCTTTAGGCGGACACAGCAGACACTTCAGTGATCAAAGAAGTGTCACACATTCACCTTTGTAAGATGCCTATCATGCAGCATTAAAAGGAAGTCTTCTCAATGCAAGGACACGTCGTCTCGAGCTTAGAGTGCAGGCAGAAAGCCGCTGCCTATAATCTGGCATTCTAAAGATATAATGATAAGGTATGTTTGGCATGATGGACAAAGAAGATCATATTTTTAGTCTGGCGTATTTGACATGTCTGCCAGGTGGAACAAAATGTTCTGCCAACTCCTGGAAATAAAAAAAGTGATGTGATAGTAGACAACAAATACAAGGAACCCAAAGAAATATACTCATCAAATACCTGCACGCCATCAGGACTCAGAGCTGAGACATGAAAATCCCTGGTGGCAAGCGTCACAAAGAATACTGAGGTCTTACTGTTTTATTTATAAGGCACCCACTGCGTTATTTTTTTCTCGAATCTCAATATAGAATAAGCAAAGACACCTTGAACTGCTGACAGGAATAAAATCAAAAAATGCAGTTTTAAGGCAGATCTCCAGACAAGCATGGTAATCTTATTTCTAGTTGGAGGAGGTTAGTGATTGGCAATAAGGGCCATGGCAACAGGTTCCATGTTCATGTGTCATGCACTTTCTATCATTTGAATGTCACCTCAAAAGAGAGACCCTAACATACTGCTGCATAGACTTGACTATGAATAGTTTCAGTTTTTAAAGTTTGCCTTCCAATTTCAAGGTTTTACATCACCCTCCCACTCGCTATACTATCAAAAACTTGTTACCTCTGTGGAAATCACCTTTCGACTTTCAATACTGTATTTATACTGAAAGGCTTTTCAGTTTTTAACAGACTACAAATTTCCTTATGATCACAGTTTGCAGCATGATTACCAAGAGAGTTTCAAATTGGGTGAATGCTTCTTTTCAGAGACCACCAAGATAATGTATTTGAAGGTTTAGGTGCAGCCTTTAGGTAAGTTTTCTTGATGTAATGCATAGTTTCCATCTATCTATCTTTATAAAAATAGGTCAATAAAAGAGATAAATAATGTATGTCCTGACTTTGAATCAATTTTAGTCTGATAATGGATTCAGAATCGTCTGCATATGTTTCATTTGACCTCTATCATATCATTTTATACGGGCTTATCCGATTAACGCTCTGCCTGGGGCTTACATTATATCCCCACGTGACTGACTGCATTGCATATTATTTTAAAGACACAGTGTGATATTTGTTTCATTTTCCATTGTCATGTTGCTGTTCAATCAAGAGCAATTCATCTTAAAATCTCCTTTTCTTTAGACATCTGTCTTCAACCACTGTAAAGGTACCCTACTGTTTGTATTTTGGGATGTAAATTGCATTTTAAGTGCTCTGTTTGATTGACAGTATGCATGGTTACCAAACAGAGAGTAGCTTAAGTATTTGGCTGCTAACCAAACTACAGAAAATCCCTCTGCCTTGATGATGGACAGTGGATTGCTGCCAAACTTCCAAGACTTAATTGTTGTCTCAAAAAAAGAAATGCTGGCATGCAGAGCAAGACAAAACTAAAGGCACTTTCTCCAAAATGATCTATGAGAAAGACTTATCAAACTCTGGCTTCAGAACATACTGGAATCATTTTTCAGTGTTTTCTGGAGTAAGCCATTAAACTCTTGGCACCCTGAGTAAGGTAACCTGTCCAGTTATGCAAATAAGCAGGTTTGAGAAGTCAGACAACATAAACTTGATTGTTTTTGACATGGCATTACCATCTGCCTGTTTGGAAGTATGCAAAATGTGAATGGGAGCAAACAGCATTTCTTGCCTTGATCAGAGTATCTGTTGCATGAAGGGAGAACATCATGAACATAACATAATACACTGCAATAATGATGTTGCTTTACTTAGTGTAATTAACCGATGACAGTTAACCCATTTATCACCTAGAGCTGCAACAATGAGTCAGTTAATAGGTTGATTTTGCAAGAAAAATCAAATGTAACAGTCGCCATAAAGCCACCTCGTAAAATGGGAAGATTTGGTGGTTTTCATAGCTATACATCATATCATAGAACAATGTTTTTTGTTAGGGTGTCAGACAGCAATGTTGTCCTGGGGTCTATTATAATAGTAGATAATATTAATATTAGTAGCAGTAGTGGTTTTGAAATCATTTCAAAGCCTGTTATAAATGTAAATGAAGCCAAAGTAGACTTTATAAACACCAATCAGTATAATGCAATCATTTACAATATGACCAATCAATGAGTCAATAAAACAAAAATAATAGTAAGTATTGAAAAAGAAAAGAGAGCATGCAGGTTTCAGCCAAACTTGACCCAACTCAAAACTATTACACATCATGGATGCATTATGAAGAGTGGCACTGTGGTAGCCTAGGGGATTGTACTGTGACCTTCCCTTTTATTATTTACAAATTTAAACTAGGTATGCCATCTCAAGTTGTTGTGCAGTTATGATGAGATGCATCAGTGAGGTCAGGATGTAGTGGTGGCTGCAATGATGTAAACAAAATACATGTGCATTTACAGAGGGGCAATTCTCAGCAGATAAGAAGAGAAAAGCACAAGGACTAGGCTGAACAAACTGCACAATCCACCCTAATGCTCTTCACAAACCAACAACATTAAGGTTTTAAATCAGATTGTAGCAGACGGGGTGAAAATCATCTTCAGAAACCTGATCAAACTTTCTTGGTGGCGAGGGTGCAGTAGTGATCGGAGCGCTTTGACAGTTGGTGCAAGAACTATCTGCACTTCAGTGTCAGGAAGGCAAAGTAGATGCTAGAGAATTTGTTACAAAGCAAGAAGCCGCTGGGACCTGTCACTATCCCCGACGAAGAGGTGGGGGAGACAAGGCGGTCCTCAAGTATGGGGGTTGCGTATCAACAACAAATTGGACAGATAACAGAGTAACTTTACAAGATAAGGTCCACTTTCATTCTTGACGAGTCTCAGCTTTGCAGCAGATAAGCCTGCTTTTTTAAAAGCAGCTGATGTCAGTTTACATCCTTCCCTGCCTCTATGCAAAGGAGTTCCTTGTTAAAGAACTGAGCAGCCTGGAGTCAGTAACTGAGGGAAGGCTGGAGACTAAACCAGACTCTTACGAACAACCCTTCACACCTCCCACAGTGTGCTGAAAGCAGCAGATGCATCATCCCATTATGTGCAACATGAGAGGTCTGAGGTGCTGTTTTGTGCCGACAGCCATCAGACTGTAAAATAAATTCAGCCCAAATGGGTTCTGGCTCAGGGAATCAGGAGGTTGCCGAGGCAGAGCGCTACCACTGTCTTTAAAAACGACCCTGGATAGCTCTGAGTGGTCTGACACTCCATTACATGTTTTCGTACATGTGTCTGATTATCATACATTATTCATCTCTAGCATCCAGCATCTCCCTCAGGAGAAGCTTAAGGATGTTGTTGGGGTTAAGCTTCTCCCAAGGGAGGATGGCTCTCAGACTGACTTGGAGCTGTGTTTTCCGGGACTGTTCCCCGCTCTCAGCCATACCTGTGACACCTACACTGGGAACACAGTGGGCATTGTTGCCAGGTGCAAGGAACACTAAACTATTGGTTTTCTACCCGTTTTCAACGTACTTTTGGGTTGATGTAGAAACTTCTTCCGTACGGTTTCATCAGCTTGTTCCTACAAGATGTTTTTGGTGTCTGCACCATAACATGAAATCAAAACATCAAAGAGGGCTTGCGCATCATTTGACATACTTTTTCAAACTGCAGTTCCAATATTGATGATAGAGATCTTGTCTAGAATGTTAAATGAGATTCTCTAAATTTGAAGGAATAGAGAAGATAGAGAAGAACTTGCCTCAATCATTCAAAATCTGGTACATTCCCCGTTTTTTGGTTGTGTTTACTGTGCTATGGAACGTAACAACAGTTGAACCAACAAAGAAAATAATGTTGGTTTTTTTTTTTCTCTGATTCACAACTCTAGCTCTTTGACCTCGCTGCTCTCTTGCTTGTTCGTTGAACAGGGGGAGAACTTTAAAAGGATGTGTGTTAAACAGCCTACTGTACATCCAGGAGATTGTTTTGTATATACTAAAAACAGGTATAAATGCCAAGTTGTACTTTTATGTTGTGGTTCCTGGTGTCTGCTCTTGTGGCCTGGAAACCAAACGGTGATGACAAGACCTACGATATAACTGCACCTGGCCAAGAAAATTTCAAGCAGATAACCCCCACATAAAACCAGTGAGCTTGATAGGTCTTGGGCAGATTGTGTTACCTAGACAGGCTAGCTGTTCTCTGCCATTATGCTAGCTAAGAGCTGCTTGCTGCTAATTAATACTAAAATAGGAGGGTTGTCGATCAACCATCATACTCTCGCCAAAATAGCATGGAAATTAGTAGCAAAACGACTATTATTACAAACAATGACCACTACATATTGCAACGTTAGTAAAGATGGACCCAGCAGTTACTGATGACAGATTTCCAACAAAGCTTAGGAAAAATAACATCTCAAGCTGCATATTGTCGAATACTGACAGTTCTACAGTCTGTTGAAATCAGCGGGGGATGTTGGCCAATCTTGTAGTGAGTAAATGTGCAGTTTATATCTCTCAGTTGGCGACAAGCTTCTCACATTCAAAACAAACAGAAGGCTGTGACACATTTATCACCTCAAAATTATTCTGAAAAACAATTAAAAAATCATGGTTAAGGACTCCTAACCTAATTGGGTAAATCTCAACTTTAGTAATACACATTTTATTTTTCTATGTAGCTCAGCTGACCCTGCAGCAATGTCCAAGGCCTGTTTCTGCTGTTGCAACTGAGGCTGAAGGAGTTTAGCATACTTATTTATTTACCAGGGACAGTGCACATTAATCAACATTCAGTTTCCACCTCAACGTAAATATGCCAGGGTTAGCTAATGACCTCATTTATATCTGTAGTCCCTGGGCATGTTTTTGCATGGTGGTATCAATACAATGCCTCAGTAAGCAGTACAGTAAAGCACATAACAACACAATATAATACAACACAATATGTTACCGTGGTGACACAAGTTTTGGTTTGCTTTAGTCATCTCTTCAGTTTATGTTCAACGGTTAGGTAAGTGATGCTCTCTTCACTCAACAGGAAACATGTTCCAGGATACTGACCACTCTGGTAGTTGCTCTTGCTTTCCTACCACTGCCATCCTTTCATGTAATGTACTGACTCATTGTGGGAGAAGCAAGCCCCCTCAAACTATAAAGATGAGGCAATCTTCTGGAAAACACAATTAAACAATCTGTAATTTTGTGTCGATATCTTTGTTTGTTGTGTGGGCTAGGTGAAGTTGAGATAGATGACCACTTTCTTTTTGACTATTTGTCTGCAGACATAATAATTGTTGAGTTAAATAACATTATTGCTGATTGCTTTTCGCATGTTGACTATAAAAGTTGAGTTGGGCAACAAAAAGGTAACCTTGTTGTTTTTAGTGAATATCTTGTGCAAGACAAACAATTAAATAACCTGCAATGTTGTTATGAAATTAAATATTTGGCCTCTGTTGCATTGTTAGTGTCTCGTTAACACATGAGGATTGGGCCCTTTGTGTGCAAGAAAAATAGTCAAACAAATTATCCTAAAAAACTATGGCAGAAGAAGATAGCTATTTGCGTTTCAATCAATTGCTTCAGTGTCTGTTTGTGAAAGACCTCATTTGGTTTCAGATTTGTCTTGCTTGCTCATAAGCAGCTTGTTAGGCAGTATGTGTGGGAGAACCTCATAGCACGTTGGCTGATTCTGTTGCTCGGTACGGTCTTATGACAACAGCTACCCAGATTTAATATATTAGTGCAGGCCACATTTTAATCATTAAGGGATTCAACTCTAGACTGACCCAAAGATATTCCAACAATGCCTTCATCTTTTCTTAATTCAACAAAATAAAAAGTAGCACTTACCTCTTTCTGTGTTTGGAACTCCTAAATTAATGGTTGGTATGGCTGGATCAGCATGGTCACTGTAGTACTCTAAAAAGAAGGCATCCTTTTCCCAGGTCTTCTTTATCACTGGAACTACAGTAACAGGGAGAATAATCAATACTGTTCACTGTTCAAAAAGTTTCACAACAAGCAGACCTCTGGTTCTGGACTGTGTTCACTTCCATGAGCAAATAAGCATTTTATATGTATCGCAATATATGGTTATTCCTATTTTTGTTGTCTGTTTAACAAAATACCTATTCTATTAGGGATACAATCATAATATTGATCATCAACAATTTTGTTTCTACAGTCCTTTAAACTCTTTTAATGTTCAAGATAATTTAGATGAAATATCAGAACGAGTCATTATTTGTAGAACAATAATTCAGTTTTTCATTTGAGAAATTTTAATCAACAAAAAGCACAAGAAGACCAGCAGTTCCTTTTTTTTCTTCTTGAATCAAAATTTCTCAAAGATTTGATTGGAATCTGAATGATGAGTGCTCGAGGTTTTGTGATGAGTTTCTGGGCTGTCGAGTGTGGGAAAAGAATAACCAGAGATGTGCAGGAGCAGCTCCAGGCCGTGTTCATCTCTCATAAATCAAATCAACAAAAGTGAATTAGAGTGGCATACCTCATAATGAAAGAATCAAACCAAAAAGTTGAGTTGGCTGACCTTACCTGTCGCTCAAGGCTCAGTAGGTCCAATTGAGCTCCAACTATCATACTGCTGTTTAATATAAGCACATTTAAATTATGGAAACCAAGCTTCAAATTAAAGGACGTGCTTGTCAGATGCTGAAGGTCAATAGATGCTAGAGAGTGGTTTAAAAAACAGACAAAATACATCCTACATGTCTTAGAACAAAACACAACCCATGCATGGTCTACCATTGGTAAAAAACACAACATAAGTTTAGCTGTATATCAGAAAACTGGTACAACAGTGATTTAGTGAAAATGTTAGTGAAGTAATAATGGGATACCTATGTTTCCTATCTCTATTTTGTTGTCGTATAAAAAAGGTACCCAATAATTGAAATGAGTTATTTAAGTTGAATCTTTCATATTGCAACAGTTATATGCATTCTGTGAACAACCATGAAAGGAAAAGGAGAGATCCCTGGAACTGCAGCAGATTGTTCGACTTATTTCATATGAACTTAATAAATGACTGCATGTTTCCACGTCCTCTAAATAAAAAGATGAGGATCATTGTTTTTGTATAACTGTATCACTACAGAAGTAAAAACAAAAGCCTTAACACTTTGTGATAGTGACATTTTATTATCAAAAAGCTGTTCCATTTCCATTTGTTATTGATCTAAGGTAACCTTTGATATAAAAATCCAATATCTATTTCCATCTGCATTTGAAACTGATAATGGCAGGTTGCCAGATGAAATGGTAATTAAGGTAATTTGTGCAATAACTTTTAAGTGCCATTCTTTGAATGTAGTGCACAATTTTCATACTGAAATTAATCCGCAATTTGATTTATTGACTGAACCTGCTACATATTTATCAGGTTATACGAAGATTAAATGAAGATAGCTTTATGCCATCAGAGCTTGCAAATAAACAGCTTAACAGAAGTAATTGCTTTTTAACATCTGCAGGATTGTCGTATGATTTTTCAGCATCGAGAAGTGCATATAATTATGAACTTCAAGGTTTTTTTCTCTTACACTAAATAGGCCTACTTTTAAATTATTTCAGAACTAATCGTATAATAATTAGAGCTTAATTATGACAATGAGGGAAAGCTCTTATTCAGTCATACATGTCACAAAGCTAATCCATTTAGTGAAACAACAGGTCAAAAGCATGTGCCATTTAAAGGTAAATTATGAATCAGATTTCGTGAGCGTGGGAGTGTGACTTACCTCTTTCACTGTGGAACTTCCTACACGTTTTCACAGCAACAAATACATCTTCTTTATTTACAGGCTCTCCCTTTGATGAAAATAGGAGACATTAATCAGAGAAATATCTCACATGAACATAACAGCACATATGATGAACAAAGTATCTATTTTATATGCAGCAACATTGTTCAAATGTAGTTTTGTGTGTGTCGTATCAGTTTTTTATCTTCAAAGTGAAATTAGAATTGGATATTTCAGTAAATGGTCTGAGGTCATTTGGCTGTCTGAATTTCTTCAGCTCTCCCTCTGAAACAAAAGACAAACAGCTGATAAGACTGCAGTTTATGTTAAAATTCAAGACTTTATGCTGAATTAGGTGTGAAATGTAATAGCCTTGGAGATGAAAAGAGGAGTAACATGCAAGCCTGGGAAATATGATAAATTAAATAAAAGGGATTATAAAACTGAAAATGTAACATCTATGATCCCTTCGTTATTACTTGCAGTCCAACATGGAAGAACCTGCAATACTTTTCCTTAATAAAAGCTCAAACACTCACACAAAGACACACTTAATCCTCAGACAGAATGCATTCAAATGTATGCTACATTAAAGACGTCATCAGCTTCTGCACATCCCATCGCATCTCAAAGAACAGTAGACATGATATGAAGTAAACCTCTAATAAAGCTTGAGCATAGAACTCATCTGAAAGTTTGAAGGATATTGTGCAAAAATCTGCAGCTATTACTTTAAATGGTTTCATTATCTACTGTTTGGAAACAATTGCTTACTTACACATGTAGAAGCTACAGAGCACCATTAGCTTTTATCTGGAGTCCAATATTCACTCTCTCAAATTCCTTTTCTTCCCGCCTCTGATGACTCCTGAGGGAAATATCTGGCTCTTTAGCTGATTCCAAGCTCTGCTATGTTCTCCAGATAGTCATTAACTGTGTCTGTCTGCTGTTGTCACAATGAGAGCAGTGAGAGGGAGCAAAAACAGTGTAGTTGGGGTTTGGACAGCCAAACAATGAGCTGGAACTGACTGTAAAGCTCCGTAAAGCTGATGGGAGTTACAGGTGCAGGTGACAACACTTTCTGCATGTTTATGTACACACATTTTGGAACACACACTTGACTATACTGGACATCATGTTTTGTTTTTTTTATATAATTTTCGGATAGAAAGGCAAAGCTTTGTTGACACAAGACCCCAAAAAAGGCCACATTTGATCATCATGTCTTATACAAAAAAGCCACTGTCCTGAAAAATAACAGGGCAGTAATGCGTCAACAAGTTTATTCTCCTAAAATAAAAAGGACAAGATATTCTAATTGTTGTACTTTGCCCCCCTAAATTTCCTCTGGAGGGTCTTGACTCTTGTACTGAAGGGGCCCCTACTTGGCCATTTGTCTTGTGAATGTTTAAAACAATAGCAGATTACTTTATGACCAATCTTGTTGTGTGTGATCCAAATTTCTCCCTGAATACTTATTAAACCTGTAACCTTAATCTTTCTCCACTGGCTGCTCAAGTATTGTCCCTTTGTCTGGTCAAATGAATGCAGTTTTATACAGTGGTATGCAAAAGTTTGGGCACCCCTCTGAGATTTCATGACAATTTGCTTTTCCTTTATAATAGAAGATCACAGCAACAACATTTGTTTTCCTACAAAGATGTAGACGTTTTAGTGTTTTCCAGACCAAAATTCTTAGGGTAGCATTACATAGTTTTATTATAATAAAATAAAATGCAAAAAATGGGATGTGCAAAAGTTTGGGCACCCTTATAAATAGCATTCATTTCAACACCTGTACGGATTTATAGCTGACAGGTTGCTGCACAAAATTGCTTTGATTAGCTCATTAGACCTTCAATTACACAGACAGGTGGAACCAATCATGAAAAAGGCTATTTAACATAGGTAATAGCTGGCTGTGCCTGGCCTAGGTTCTTTCTTAGGGAGTGGCAAGATGGGGACCTCAAAACAACTCTCCACTGACCTGAAAGCTAAGATAATCCAACATTATAAATTAGGAGAAGGGTACAAAAAATTATCTGACAGGTTTAAACTGTCTGTCTCCACAGTCAGAAACGTAGTTGTGAAATGGAAGGCCACAGGAACAGTCCGTGTGAAGGAAAGATGTGGTAGGCCGACAAAAATAGGGGAAAGGCACAGGCGAAGGATGGTGAAAATGGTCACAGAGAAGCCACAGACCACCTCCAGAGAACTACAACAACATCTGGCTGCTGATGGTGTAGTTGTTCACCGTTCCACAATCCAGCGTACTTTGCACCAGGAAGAGCTCATTGGAAGGGTGATGTGCAAAAAGCCTTTCCTGAGTGTTAATCACAAGAAGAGTCGCATGAGGTATGCAAAAGCACATCTGGACAAGCCAGAAGCATTTTGGAACAAAATACTGTGGTCAGATGAGACCAAGATTGAGTTATTTGGTCATAACATGAACAGGTATGCATGGCGAAAAAAACACACTGCATTCAATGAAAAGAACTTGTTGCCCACTGTAAAATTTGGTGGAGGATCTATCATGTTATGGGGCTGTGTGGCTAGCACAGGTACTGGAAAACTTGTTAAAGTTGAGGGCCACATGAATTCCTTACAGTACCAGGAGATTCTTGACAAGAATGTTCTAGAGTCAGTCACAAAGTTGAAGCTACGCCGGGGTTGGATTTTTCAGCAGGACAATGATCCTAAGCACCGATCAAAATCCACCAAGGAATTCATGCAGAAGCACAGGTACAATGTTCTGGAATGGCCATCCCAGTCCCCAGACTTTAACATCATTGAAAATGTATGGATTTATTTGAAGAAGGCTGTCCATGCACGGAGGCCAAGAAACCTGACTGAACTGGAGACGTTTTGTGTGGAAGAATGGGCCAAAATACCACCTGCCAGGCTTAAGGGACTTGTCTGTGGCTACAGGAGGCGTCTACAGGCCGTTATTGCAGCAAAAGGAGGCAATACTAAATATTAATGGAATTATTTCTTAGGGGTGCCCAAATTTATGCACATGCCTATTTTTGTTTGAATGCACATAAACATGTTTCTGTTTGACCAATAAAAGTTATTTCACTACTGAGATGTTTCTGTTACCATAAGGTATAACATATGTTAAAATGAAGTTGCTGCTTCAAAAGCTCAGCAAGTGACAAACTGATGCAGTGGTTTTCCTAAGGGGTGCCCAAACTTTTGCATACCACTGTATATAGTGATTTATAATTTATATTAATATAATGTAGGGATAACTATTCGGATTACAACAAACGTTTATCAGTCCTTTGAACACGTAATGCACAGTATGCATGCAGTAGGCAGTATGTGGCTTAAATCCTAAATGAAGAGCATTGAATATTTCAATTGTCAAAATAAGGTCATGGTGGAAAATATCTGCTGTACTGACATCCCAAATTCAACTCACCTCACCAACTGTCAACAAAGCTACTCTCAAAATTATTGATTATTCTTGTGTGCTTGCAATTGCCGCCTGAAGAATGGCTGACATGTCTTCGCAGCTCACAAACCAAATGTTCTTTCAGCAAGAGCAAACAATAAACTAACAATATATCACATACCATGTTGAAAGACATTTTTTGTAACTCAACACACAAACCAGGTCAGAATTATAATATAGTATAACACGGAATAAATGCGATAAATGCAAGTGCACCGGCAATATTGATGAAAGTGGACTTACATTTTTTTCTACATGACACTGTAAGTACCGGCCTTACTTACTGTGTGGGCCAATAATGATATATTTCGCCTCACTGGCTCCCACTCAGATGCAACGCAACATCAAGTAAGGCCTCAAGCTACTGCCAATTATTTCCTTCAGGATCATTCTACAGTAAGAAACTGCCTGACCCGAGACTTTTTACTTTTGCACGTGGAACCCACTGTTATATCTGTTCTCTGTATGATATTGTTTAAAAGAACCTACAGATACCATCATTTTTTTAAAGAGCATAGCTATTTTTGTAATAAAGTTTATATTAAACTAAAAAAGATGATCCTATTTAATGACCTATTAAAGTGCAGTATAGCACCAGTTTCTGACACTATCGCTGCTATATTTTGTTTCATTTAAATAACACTTCAACTAAATATTTTGCATTTCTATAAAGAGACACACAACCAGCTGATCCCTTAGACGTGTTATTTTATATTCACCACTTAACATGTGCTCATGTATGAAAAATGTGATGACTATGTGTGAAAAAGGGCCAAAAAACAGATAAAGAGGATAAAGGAGAAGAATAATTTTAGAGAATTGAATTAGTCATCGGCTCACACCGCGGCTCTACATGTGAATTTCCATTTGCTTGGAAAAGATATAATGCAAGGCGGAATCTAAGAAGAGGGAAAGCCAAAAATGTGTTTAAACAACGTTTAATGTTAGAATAAGAATTCAAGTCCGAGGTGGAGACGGATAACCATGACCACATTAAGTGGTCAAGGTTATGGTAAAAAAAAATTAAAGGACACAAAAGGATGTTGCTAAGCAACAGGGGAGGATGTCATTTTTGGTGGATGACTAAATCTAATTTAGTCAGCAAACTTCCTGTCTTTTTAGGTTAATTTACAATGTTCTACTGAATGGAGAATAAAGGCAGTAACGTTGACAGCTGCACTGTGAAATATTGGTGCTGATTCGATGTTGTAGTAGGCGCAAAAAGGCAGAATATTGTCAGCATCAGAGATCCGCCAACATATCACTATAAGTGTCCTCGGTTTTATGTTGTTTAATTTTGTTCTCTTACCATTTCCAGGGAATTGAGGACAACCTAATTGATGTGCACACAGAGCTTGTACTCACACACAGAGGAGGCACGGTGCTCAGAGACGTGGCACAGTGTTGGGTCTTGGGAGAGCCCTCCGGCTCAGTGCACAGCTCAGGAACGGCAGTGAGATGTGGACCGTTGCCATTGTCCCAGATATACAAGGCAACCTGTAATAAACAAATCACATTTGATAGCAGAAGACAAGATGCATTTGTTCTCACATCAAATGTAACATTTAAGACAGCTTTCAAAAGATAGACCAAAAGGGAGAATTTGAGAGCTGTTAAATATCACAGTACCTCTTTCTGATGAAGAGCAGAGTAAAATGTAGGATATAGTTTAACTTTTCTACAGGGGACGACGCAGGCGTTACAGTGAAAGAATATGTAATGAAGACAGTGGCATCAGTGCTGCCTGAACAAGGAACCGTCTCACAGAATAGGAACTACAGAAACTAAAAACTGATGTTTTGCCGACGTACAGCCTGCAGCTAATCTACTGACAGTGAACTGGAATGACATTCAGGATGCATGCCATATTTGTCTGTATTTGGCAGCATACAAGTAACCTTATTTTGTACTGAGGTTGCAGTTGCATGTTTGTGATGTGTATACTGTGGTGTTTCAAGCTATTTAATAATATTTTAAAACAACTTAAAGTCCCTTGATACCATTTGAAAACTCAGCATCCTTTAAGAAAGCACACATATAAATAACATATCGTATTGTAATTGGATCTTAGGACTGAGATCATGCCGTCTCTTACTGAATAACCTTTTACCAACTGAGCCTGATAAGTCCAATGCTGTGTTTACTCAACGAAATCCCTAGGCCTACCCGACTGAATTTCAGTGATAAAAATAAGAACCTCGATGCTGCACCATGACAATTCTCCAAAGAAATGAGATTTTACTTCAAGGTTAGATGGATTTCATGCCTTGCTCTTTTTGTGTAAATAAATTATAGTAGGTTGGCACTGGCTTGAGTGTGAGAAAAGAGAAATTTGTGAGAATATGGCTAAAAACCAGCAGTCTCATCTTCACTCTAGCAGACACAACAGGTATATAACCGTGTAAAGTGCATGTTATCTCACCTCATGTTTCAGGTCAATGGTGAAGTCAGATTTAAGTGGTTCATTTCTCACTTTGTCTGCGAGCCTAAAATAACAAATCACAGATTTCTGGTTGATATATGACATAAATAGAAAACTCCACAAAAAATGTTACTTCAATGATAACATAATGACTCAATTTCATAGATGCAATCAGATTTACTGCCCGTACTCACCGAACAAAAAGGGGGGTGCTTAAGGCCCAAGCAGCAACAAAGTCGGGATATTTAAACATGGAGGGATTCTCTGCAAACGCGTAGTGATGTATGATAGTCGACTCCTTGTCATGCAGGGGCTTACCCAGAAACCACTCCTGATAAATAACAAGCAAGGGACAGGATGTCAGCATGAGTGCAGGTAAGCTCTATCTCCTGTAAGATGTCACACTTTGTTATTTTATTCTTGTACCTTAAACATATTGACTTAATTTAAAACTTTTAACAATGCAGCTGCCAGAAAACCTTTGAAATTATTTTTAGTTACAACGTTTGTCACTGGCTGTAAAAATTGAAAGAAAAAAGATCTAGAGTCTTTTGATAATTGTTGATGCATCTGGAGTCAAAATAATCTTATATTGCAGAAAAAACACAACATGGGATTTTTCTTTTTGCAGAGTTTGATATGAAAAAGGATACTAGTCTGATGTCTCAGTGATATCAATCTTCTCAAATAAGCGTACTTCCAAAAAGTGCTTCAAATGTATATCTACTGTAATGAAGTTACAGTAAATTCTCCACGGGATAAGGTTGTGGATAATAATTACAACTATGGCTTGAGTACAAATAGCAACAACATTTTTTGATTATTTAAAAAAAACTGGATGGAGAAAGCTTTTGCTAAAATTGGTTTAGTAAATCTTTAATTAAACCCAGTGTAAAATTTTCTGTTTGGCAGCATTTATCTAATTCACTATTTATATTCAACCTACTCAACCAATATACAAGAGAAATCATTTCATGAGTGGGGACACAGAGCTTAAAGGAGGTCTACAGCAGAGACAGGAGTGACATGTCTGACAGGTTACAAAGTCAGCTGGCAGAGCTCAGTGCAGGAGCTAAACTGATACTGTAAGGATTGAACCAATGATCAACTAAGCTGGAGTTTTAGTCTCGCTGATGAAATTGGCATAGAGAGCCGGAGCAACACATACAGAAAGAGAAGGAAGGGGGTTTAGAGGGAATATTTAATACTAACTTTATTGTTGTCAAATTTTGAAAGGACTTGAACCAGCTTAGTCATCTTCACATTTGTTTCCTCCTCAAGAAATACAATCCAGGAGGAGTTTTTCCCGAAGGAGTTCGATAAGCTGAGGATGCACAAAAAAGAAACAAAACCAGAGTTAAATAATGAACCAGAAATAAGTGGAACATTGCCATGCACACACAAACTCAACAGAACATTGTTTTTTTGTTTTCATTTCAGGCCATTGTGAGGTAGTTTCTAACTGCAGCTTCTGACCTAGTCAGATCAAGGCAGCAACACAGTTTTCCCTTGAGGGGAGAGAGACAAAAAACATCACAAGCACACAGACTTCATTCAGGGAGGGCGGCTCTGTAATGATTGGGGATGCTTTTGGTGATCTATGTGCTAAATCTTTATGATGGAGGAAAAAGGCAGATTTAGAATACATTTCACAGCTTCCTCAAACCATTATTGAACATACATTGGATTTTTGAGAAAGCCAAAGCATGTAGATGACTGCAACTACTGTCATTATCATGCTGTTCAGGCCATCAAATGGTTGCAGTAATAGAGTTATTGTTGCAGTTATAGAGACATTAGGAATGTATTTGTTATAATGTGAGGCAATCCATCACAGTTATTGTGTAGATAATAGCTTCTGAGCAATCTGTAGCCCAAAAACGTGGTTCAAAATGTCCCAAAACCTAAATATAACTTCTTAAATCTCAGAGACAAAATTTCTGAATTTTTTTTCAACCCTTAAATCCACATTTGATCCTGAGAGTGCAGCATACTTACTTGGGCAGCAGAGGAAGGATACTCCAATCTCCCTCGTGATCTGATAAACTATGAAGAAGCAATACCACTGGTGGTTTCTGAAAAAAAAACCAGCACAAAATAAGATACGGGGATTTTTGTATTCCTCCAACAAAGTACCAGGAAAGGGACAAGCGTGTTTCAGAACTGGCTCATCAGCATTGTTATAGGACAATACTAGTATTTGGATGTTTTAGCCAATACAATTCAGACACACTCTTTTAAAGCAAACTATTGCAATCCAGGTTGGTGTTTTACATTTACAAAATATATATATTTCATTATCACACTACTGCACTTTGAGATATCTGCACTGCCGGAACTCACAGCGAAATTGTGACCAAAACATCAACAACAGTGAGTGTTTTTAGATGTTAACATGGAATGATTTGTTGTCAATGACGTTGGGTTCTGTCTTGTTGCCTTTCCATTCATGTGGTGAACAACGGTCCTGATCAGTCGCTGCCATTAAAGTGGTCACAGTTTTGCTAAAGTTAAATAACAAAATATCCCTCATTACACTCTGCCAAATGCTACAGTACAGTCCTTATGTTGGCACATCATGAGGAATCTCAAACGTTGCATCAGTGTCTTCCTCTTTGACTAATCAAGATTGAAATTGTATTTTAAGTTAAGTCTATTTTATGTTTTTGCCCAGATTTCACTCATTTGCACCATACCCAGAGTGTGTCCTGTTAGGCTTTACCACGTTTATATTGTGTAGTCTAAGCTTGGCTCAATTTAGGATTTGTTGCCTTATTGTTCCATGTAATTGGCTGACAAATCAAATATTTTCCTTGAAGAAGATAAAGCTTGCAAACAAACTGGTATCATACTTCATATTGCCTTCTGGGTTGCTGCTTTCACTTGCCCTAACAGAAGTAAACTGTAAGTAAGACGGAAATATCACTGGAAAAAAGCACAGGATATTTCAGGACATTACAGTGCACATAATCACATCCAAACAGGAGGAATGTTTTCAGTGCACTGCTCTGTAGTGATGACTGAGATAGAGTAGGTGTGTGCGAGAGCAAGTGTTTCACACTGCGATGAAAACAAAGCAGCAGAGCGTGAGACCCTGTGGCTCATTACTGCATGGTCCACTCATCGTGCAGGAAGTCAGGGTGAACGGTCTCCTCTCAGCCATTCTGTATGACAGCACGCACTGTTTGATTTAGGGGATGAGTCTGACATTTAACTAGCCCTATTAGCATGTTAGCGCTCATCTAATATGAGCTTTATCTTTTAACTGAAGCTGTAATGAAACCTACACATTTTTACATTACTCTCCTTGATGTTGACCCCATCACGGTCGAGTTAAAAGTTTAATTTAGAGTAAAACAAAATGTTTTCTTCAGATTATAATGCAATCAAAACGATTATGCTTTAACTTTAAAGAGCTATTGGCAATCCAATGATAAAGGAGGTGCTCAATATTAGGAAGCTGATTATTTTATGGCACTGTTTGCTATGAATCTGCCAAAGAAAAGAGCTGTTTCTTTGTTATTTGTAAGAAAAGAAGATGGTCACTGAACTACACTTTCGGGATGCAACTGAAGGGCATCCATGTTAACTTATTTTCTTCCCAGTGGCTTCTTAAATGCATTGTAAGATTATTCAAGTGATGCATGGGAATCCATTTAGAAACATGATTTATTTCACTACTACCGCTAAAGGTTCCTGAGTTTAATCTGGTTCTGTTGAATGTCTCCGTGGACATGAGCAGACTGTAGGAACATAGGCTGTGAGCAGCCACATAGAATTCACAAGTTCCTGTCAGTGGGAGGCTTTTTGATATCCGCAGATTTACACAGTCAGACAAGGATAAAACCGACACATTATGCCCAGGGTGAAAAAGGCTTTGAGACAGACATACTGATAATATACACATTTTATATCTCTCATGTGCACTGATCAGCTCAAACATCTTCAATTACCAATGATGCTGGCCTAAGTTTCAAATCTTTAGCAACACTAAGTCGGCTCTGAATCCTTTAGGACGTTTTTTAATCAAGTAGTTTTATATTCGGTTCTTTTGATCAAAACACAGGCCATTCTTTCACTGAGCAGCAAAATAGAAAGTCTAAATACAACTGAAAGAGAACGAATCAACAAAAATCCACACCTTCTGTCTTGAGTTTAAAATAAGAAGTAAAGGTTTTTTTTTTTCAGTTTTCTTATATCTTCTCTCTTTGTTTTAAAGACAATTGCGAGACATTAAAAAGGGGTTAAGTGTGAAGTTATGCATCAAGATAACAAGATACTGCAAATCAAGCATGGTTTACAGCTACAACCTAAAAGCATCAATTGACTTTGATCTTTTTCCTTCAGCATCGCACAAACACTGACTGTTAACAGCAGACGTATAGGTTTGTGTGTGTTGTGCCTCGGATGTGGTCACTAAAGTTGGGGGCGGTTATATTTATGATCAATTGCAGAGTTTACATTTTTATCTACAGTATATACTCTAAATGTAAATAATGGAGAGTTTTTTTCCTGCATTTATGTTCTGTGGAATCCAAAACAGTAAGCCACAATTCAGACACAGTTACCACAAGGGCTGGTATCCAGATACGACAATTAGGAAGGGAAAATGTCATCTATAATAATCTTTTTTGTTTCTTCCCAATTTCCTCCTTTTCTTTTGTATTTACCCATTTTCAGTTTGGTATTTCCTTAAGGATATTCAAGCTGTATCAAATTCTAAACATCTTTTTATTTTCTAAAACTATGCATACAGATTTGGCTGCAGATGCAATTAAACATTTTCTTTCTATCTACTATTAAAATAATAAGGTGTTTTTTTTCCAAAACAGGTCTGTGTGTTGATGTTTACCTGTGGCTGAAGATAACTCATTTTGCTCATAAGTATTTGGGTCTTATATCTCTTTGAAAAGCTGTCAAGCCTTTACTGCTGCCTCTTTGAGAAGTTCCTGATTAAAACCCTCCCTGGACTTAGTTTGTCTAATTGCATGCAACAGATAGTAAAATGCCAGACATCTCTGAGATCATAAATGCAAACACAGCATGATGTGTTATTCATAAAGTCTGTCTCTCCTTATGAAATGTGATGTCTATTAGTGTAACAGAATATTGTCATGATGAATCTTATCATCTGGCACAAAATGATGCCACTATTCATTACAGGAAACATGAAACAATCCTTTCAAACTGTTTCCAAATTCAACTAATTTAATTAAAAAAAAGAAATAACATTATTCAAGTGCATTATATTCAAAAACCTAGGCAAACTTTGTATTTTTTATAACCAAAACAACAGCAGTAAATATGTGAGCATCATTATGACAAACAATAATATATATTTTTAGTCGGGCACAGTCAGTGAAATGTAGATTAACATTTTGAGTCATCCAGCAGTTGAGGACACTGAAACAACAGCAGCAGAGACAACAAATCAGAGACCACAGAAACATAAACTCATACACAAAATCTAAATTGGTGTCTTGCATCAGGGAAAAACAGTGAGCAGTTCCTCCATTTAATTTACTATAATACAATTAGTGATGCTGCATTCAGTATTTAACTTAATGGAATAACTCATGTTTGACATCTTGCTCTGAAGAGATTTAATGAACAGAAATAAATTGGCCTTTTGACCTGTAAATGTGCTGTGTCTTCCTTTGACATAATGCTGATGCGTTTACTGATATTTTACAAATTGCATGAAATAATGAGTTATTTCCCCAGGAGAATACATTGTTTTTCTTTCCTGCAGCATTTTTTGAAATATCTAAATTTAAATCAGGAATTACAATATTAATTAAGATGAACGCTTATGGGTAATCATCGCTTGTCATTTAAATATTCCTTCACATATTCAGATATAGAAGGTTGATTTTTTGACAATAAGAATGGTATATCTGAATATCAACCCTCACAAATATCTGGATTTTCACAAAAATATGAAATTATAAGTAAGCACATGATCCGCTGTAGCAAGGAACTGAGGGTGTTGCATATTTCACAGTACCCTTTTACATTTCAGATGCAAGAGCTTTCATATGGAGGTTCCATGAATAATTCTTCAAGCTATCATTCAATATTCAACATTTGTAAGTAATTAACTGACAGTTTGACAAATGACAAACACTTGAAAAACATAGCTTTTTCTATGCTGTGCAATTATGTTTTTTTTCCTTCCAAATGGATTTCATATTTTTAGAAAATGTTAGAGCTTACAACAACTGTCAGATGTGACATTTTATACGTTTGATGCTTGTTACGTACATTATGTCTTCTAAAATGTATTCCAAAACAAGAGCATGTGTGCTTGAGTGAAAGGTGTTTTTAATCTTACCTCTTTCAGACCGTGAGCCTGCTGCAGTAAGTCTGCTCTCCGTGCTTCTGCCTGCCTCACATGGAAGGAGTTGCTCTGACTCTGGATGACGAACACTATCTCCCGCAGGTCTGGAAGAACAAACACGACAGAGCTGTGAGACTGCTCACATACTGTGAAAAAGGATCATGGCAATCGATGACCTTCTGAGAGCAGGACAAGATAAGAACCACGCTGTGAATAACTGAGGTGGTTTTGCTAATCTCCATTATTGGCCTGGTGATAATAACCAGCACTTCAAGAGCTTAATTGGCTCAGAGAGAGAGTATGTAAATGTCACAGCCCAGACTGTGTTACTTAATAAAAGATTACCAGTCAGAGGAGTCTTCCTCTGAGGTGCCGTATCCACCCATAAGGTTGACACGGCCCAGCTGTCCACTTTTTTCTGAGCTGCATTAACAGTTAAACTCATAATTGTTGCTGCATGGTAACGCCGAGGTTAACAGGGAGTCACCTGCTTAGTTTAAGAAACTGCTAAAGCGGGCTACTTATATGCTGACAATATGCTCAGATACCATCTTTGTCATTGACTCAGAGGCCTGTAGTTCCTCTTTATGTGAAATCCATTTACAAGGCAGCAGCAGTGACACAGCTCAGTGGAGAATGACATTGGCTGCACAAACACGTCCACATAAACCCGGTGGCTCTCACGACCACTACAATCAAAACTAGACCAAAGGACCGGGGGGGGGGGGGGGGAGAAAAGATCTACCATTCTGTCTTTGGCTCTGTACAATCATATTTGACGTCTCCTTAATCCGTTAGCTGTCCCTCAAATCAACCTGAAGTCTGCAGCACCTGGCTGGAATGAATGTGACAACAAAAAGGCTTTTCAAGAATTAAAAAAGCCGAAAGGTGGGAGCCAATATCGAGGTGTCAAGTACAAAGAAAAGCAGAAGACATGTCAGAGATTTCCTGCTATGACAGACAGCTCAGATACTTCCCAATAATGAGATGTACAGGGATTTAACTTTCCTCTTCATTTAAGCTCAAACCAAAATAACAGGCTTTGTGCCAAACAAAAACTCACTTGCATGACGTTTTAATTAGCTACTTAAGTATGTGTTCATCATATAGTCAGAAAGGGTGTACCAATCATAAATTATGATTACCAGAATGACTTTTTTTTTCCATAAAGCTTTGCAAAATGTGCGGATTAATTAAATGTAGTGTTTAAAAACATAAATAAGTTACAGCCACTGACAGGAGTCTAATCTTCCCAGTGGAATATTGCAAGGCAACACGAGGAAAAAGGGGAAGGGCGAGTGCTGACAATGGCAGGATTAGATGGATAGCCTCCTGCTCAACTTACACTACTTGAACCTATTCCCACCCTGGGTAACGATATTAACAGCGGGGTCAGGGGTAGACACTATGTCAGGGTACAGTATCTGTGTCACATCTTTTTTAATTAAGTGTTGGTGGGTGTGACTCCCCTTTTGCTCCGCTGATAACAAAGATCCCATTGATCCTGGAGCCCTGGAGAAGGGGGGGATTTACTTGCTAAATCTCAGCATGTCCATCTCCCAACAGATCTAACCTCCACCGGGAACTTAGCTTACAGAGCGATCACCACTAGACCACCTCTAAATGTCCTTCTGCTGAGTTTGCTAAATGAATGATTGTGTGTGTGTGTGCGTGCGTGCGTGCGTGCGTGCGTGCGTGCGTGCGTGCATGGTGCGTGCGTGCGTGCGTGCGTGCGTATGTGAGAGAATCTGGTTTCACATAAATCAGTGCATTTTAAAGCCTCAGGTGTGCTAGCAGCTTCCTGATACTGCACAGTACAGCAATATCAGCTGCATGAGACAAACAGCAGAAATCAGATAAGAAGGTTGCCAATTCCTCATTCTACAGATAAAGCGTACCCCCGATGTCAAAGCAGAGGAGAATCCGGGGTTAAAAACGAAACTAATTAAGACTGAATTCACGTGCCTCAACTCCGCACTAATGGCTTTCGATTAATCATCAAACAACGGGGAGAAAAGGAAACATCCTGTTATAACGCCCTTCTTCCTCCACCTCCATCATTCTGTGTCTTTCTCCTATCAGGTAAAAATCACCTCTGTGCAATACTTTGACACTCGTGGCAGCCAATGCAAGATTACAATGGTGAAATCGATATGTCTCCCAGTATTTAATTATAGGGCAAAGATTTAAAACTATGCCTTTGGTGCCAAGGATTTCACCTTTTAAGTGGATATGCGTGATGATCCACGGATGCCTCTGAGCTGAAAGGAATATGAATAAGAAAACATGCAGAATACTCTGTCTGTACCATGCCCTTGCATTGCTAGGGTGTTATAAGATTATGTCAAAGGGAAAGTTTAAGGGGCCTTATTATGCTTTTTGGGCTTTCCTTTTCCTGTTGTTTTCCTGTCCCGTCCAGCAGTGGCTCAGTCAGTAGGGGCTTGGACTGGGAATTGTAGGGTCGCCGGTTCAAGTCCCCGAACAGACTTGAAATATGGAAAGTGGACTGCTACTTGGAGAGGTTCCAGTTCACCTCCTAGGCCCTGCTGTGGTGCCCATGAGCAAGGCACCGGACACCTCCAATCCCCCCTCCCCATTGCTCCCCGGGCGCTGCACGATAGCTGCCCACTGCTCCTAGTACTAGGATGGGTTAAATGCAGAGGGCCAATTTCACTGTGTGTGCTCTGCTGTGTGCATGTATGTGACTAATAAAGAGGGTTTCATCCTCCGACTCTTGTGCGTTATATATACATATTGTAGTCCTTTTTTTACTTCACTATGTACCACTTGTACTTCTATTGGCTATGCCCAATCATAACTGGGCCAGGCAGCTAACTAATCAGAGCAGTCAAAGCTCTGGTTTCAGACAGAGGGTGAAAGGAGGTGCTGCTGCACAGCAGTATGAGAAAAATAAAGAGCTTTGTGCCACAATAGCAGCACAAAATACCTGTAAAATGGGTATAATAACTTTAACTCAGAAATTTTAGCACCACAAGCTTAGTGCGATATAGTCCTATTATATATGATAAAAGAAAAACCGCCTACGGCTGATATCTTTAACACTTGGCAGCTTAAACCAAAAGAATCTAAATTGATAAATGTGAATTGAAAAGTTCAGGAGAATCCAAGTTGGTGCACATCTTTAAAAAATACTTTTATTTTTTTAAACTTACACAAAAATTACATTTGTGTTAAAATGAATTCTCATTCTAGAGGCATGGCACGTAGCCGCTAGTGTGTTTGTAGACTCTTCCCTCTTCCCTTTTCTTGTAAAGCTTTTTCAAACTTGTGACTTACAAAGAACTATATAACAAAGGTTTTGTCTTCTTTTATTTGGCAGTTACTAGTGTATTTCATAGAATGTTGTCAGGCGTTTTCTAGGGAGTTTGTGGTCACTGCTATAGTTGCTGCTTGACTGGGTGTTTCTAATGTTTGCATGTTTTTTCTGTTTTCAAAATTGTAACAGGGAGGGAGTGCTTTTAATACCAGCAGTATCAACTCCAGTAGTATTAATAGCAGTTTTCCCAGGGGTGACATTATGCAATCAATTTATCTGCTTATTTGCTTAGAAGGGCAAAGATGTGAAACAGCATTCTCGTGCAAAACATGCCAGAAAGCTCGTTTCTGGGAGTTAAGTGAAATACAAGGATGCCTCTTGGCTGAAAATAATATGCCTCGAATGAAAAAGATTGAAGCTTGCTCGGGAGATGAAGCCAAAGCCCCGGTCACATTGGAACAGATGATTTTATTTTGCCAGGCTGATGGAACTAGAAAGCATGAGTCTAGCGTGCGTTTGTCTCCCCTCACTCATTCAGTATTCCACTGGGGCCACTTCACAGATGAAAAAAAAAATCAGCCTTGAAATATATTGGATGGAATGAGACACGGGGGAATACTGCCTCTTTCTTTCTCTGATCTGATGCCTTTCTCAATGCCACCCTTTAAAAAGGCCTCACCAACACTGTGTGAATGCTTGTCAGCACATAAGAGGGGTAAGGATCAAACTGATTAACGAATCAAAGACAATAAACTCCAACGTGTTTGAATTTCTTGGTGTGTGCCAAATACAACAGGGTGTAGTAAATATCCGCACTTGAATGTAAATTGTGCGCTCTCATAGTGGCCTGGCCCTCTAGTGTTGTCACCTCATTGACACAAATCAATAGTGACACTTCCTTAGAGCAGGATGGCAGACGTTGCCAAGTGGCAGAGGAGCTGAGAGCTCACTGACCTACAGGCACTCCTGGAGCTCTGTCATCTCCATCAGTGTCACAGAGCAGGTGTGTGTAGTCACCAGAGCTGTCACAAGAAGGTTTCCTTCCAGCCTGGAGTATCTGCATCCCCACAGTTAAAGAAATAATTGTCCACAGCAAGGAAACAACAGAGAGCATGCACAAATAAATGCACAGGCAAGTTTAGTGGAGAACAGAATTTTAAATCTAGTTCAGGATTTGGAGGGAGTGGCATAAAAAGGGAAAGCAGATCACTAGCTTAATTTCAATGATAAACGCCTGCTTGAGTCGAGAGGGAAATAATTCTGCAAGTGGAGCCATTAGGCTGTTGTGGTAACAATGAAACTGTCATGACAGATCCAAAGCTCTTCATTGCCAGAACATTTTCAGAGATTACTGAGGAAGTCAATAGCTCATTTCCATAGGCTGACTTCCTCAGCCAGCAGCTGATTGTGCGGCTGTAAAACCTGCTACACTCCAATGACTCACATTATTGAACTCCCTGAGACAAGATGGCACAGAATCATCCTTCTCCTAAAAACTCCTCTCCATCTCTTTCCACCTCACGTCCAAAACAGTGCATCCGAAAGACATTCCACACTGAAGAGAATTGGCTTGCAGTTTCCTGGCCAAACTAACCATGACCGTCACACCACACAGCACCAGGATTTAATAGCCAATCCACAAACAGCAGGTGATATCCAATCTGGCAGCCCAAATTCAATATTGCAAACTTTTTAGTCTGTTGAGTTTGATTTAGCCGTATAAAAATAATTTACCCTCCCTATAGGCAATCATCTGGCGAGGCGCAGGCCTATGTCTCATACAGCAAGTGAAACGATTTTCCATCAGCCCTCTTCTCATATTCACACAGACTTTTAATTGCCTTGCACACGATCAATAGAGAGCATGGTGTATTTAACTTTCAGCCTACTGCTGAAAAGGTCAGAATCATAAATATCTCTTAGTAAGTAGAGAGGAAAATAGAAGAGAGGGGGGAGACCGGAAGGAACTGTAAGGACACAAACCAATGAAGCGATAGGGAGATGTACCACAATTGCAAAAGAAGGAACGGAAGAAATGTGAGAGTGAGAGTGAGAGTGAGAGAGAGAGAGAGAGATGTATATATAGAGAGGGGAAAAGCTATGAGAAGAAGTAGCGATGCAAAGACTCACAAACTCACGGTAATCACACTCATTAGATGCTCTCTTGAGTTCATAACCCTATGGACAAGTGTGCTGAAGACTAATGAGAGTTGAACTCAACCCTTAAACCTCATTTAGAATCAATAATTCAGGAAGCTAGAATTCATAATAGTATTCCTTGACATCACTTGGAAATACAGTTATTTATCTGGTTTCTGAAAGGCTGATTTCTGTGCTTGATGGATGAATCATTTCATACCGCATACATTAATATATGCCAGCACTGTTTGTAACACTTTTGAGAATGCAAGTACGGTGTTCATTTAATGAGAAAAATACAGTGGCTGTGTTTAGCCAATAGTAATGCATACAAGCAAAAACAATGACATGCAGCCAGGCACAAGGAAACACGAGTGGTTGAGAGGCAACTAAAGAAAAGTATACACTTGGATTGTTAGTTGGTACGCAGAAAGAGTTAGTTTAACATCTTGTGAACAATGTACCTTCTGAGCATGCAATGGGAATGGCCCCAAGAAGCTGGCTCTGAGCCACTTCAAGAATATAATGCCACCTCTGAAGGGACAGTAGCAAATATGAAGTAAAAATATGTCAGTTTCCACTTTAACAGCTTCTCTTGCATTACTGCACATGTATGAATGTGTTCTCTAAAACAGGAGCAGTAAGTCCGAACATAGGACATGATCTGAAACTACCTTCTATACTTTAAAAGTTTAAAAGAAAAAAGGTTTTGAAATTCAATATCAATCATTTGTGTGACTCCTATACTGTCAAACTGAATATAAAACCTCATTTTAACTATTGCACATTTTCTTCTTCGGACGACCGGTCTCAAAAGGAAGTGAATTGACTGAATTGATTGGGCTAGACAGCCAAAGGCCTTACACGATTTTGATTATTATGACTATTGTACTCTGTGAAGCTGCAGAATATAAAATTGCTATAATACAGGATACAGTATTACAGCAATTTTTTAATTGTATCCTTTAATATAAACTGATTTAGAGAAGAAGAAGACGAAGACGACTAAAAAAAAAAGGCAAAGAAGACAAAGATGAAGATCAAAAACAAGAACAAGAACAAGAACAAGGACTGTGATGCAACAGTAAAATGTGTGAAAAACAGTCATTTGTTGATTGTATTGCAGCAGATTGTGTTACAATCAGTAGGGGCTTAGGGCCCTGGGCCAGGATACAGAGCGTTTTAAGCAATCATATTTTAATAATTCAGTTTTGAACAATTTATTTTCCTGGGGCATTTCTGTAGGTAAAGTTTTCCACGGTTTTGGTTATCCAAGATGCTAAGCTGAAAAACCTCAAACATTTTAAACATTCATGCCGCACAATATGCTAGAGGACCTGCAATGATTTTTAATGTGATATTTCAGATGTACATAGTGAACAAACTGCACATAATGCCTATTTTATTCAGACTTAAATGAGTTATCAATCCTCTAAAAGTCACCAGCTCCTTCAAAATAAAAGCCAGGTATACCTTCGATGTTCTCTGTATTTTTAAAGCAATAAAAAGCCAAACTTTCCTTTCTTCATCTACGGAATTTCTGCCCACGTATAATTTTCTCTTCACACAAGTGCAGCTTTTCTGCTGTGACAGGAAGGAAAATTACTATAGTGGTGCCAGATAGTGAAGCTCCATTTTTTTTAGATAGTTGTCTGTTTGTATTTTATCTCTGTGCTGAGGTGCCAAATGAGAGCATTACGAAGTTGCTTTTGTGTGCCTTCGCATCTGTGGTGACCCAGTTGAATGAACAACAGGCAGAGGACCAGAAAGCTCAAAACTCCTCTGCAGCCTCCCGAAAATCACTCTGAGGGTGATTGTATGAGCTCCCTGTAGCATGAAAGGCATGCATGAGATCCTTTTATTTGCTTGACTTATGAAATTCCTGGTAGCTGTCAGATCGATAAAGAGATGGGACTATATTTATGAAAAAGTCGGAGGAACTGTGGAGATTACATTTTCAAAGCAGGCATCAGACAAAAGCCCTTTAACCAACTTCATTAACAACATATTCAAATGTCAGCCTTGTCCAACATTTTTCATTTCAAAAGTTATGATTATATGAAGTGATAATGTATTCAATACTGTTCAGTTAAAACTGATAAATACTCTGTAGGTCATTCCTTTGAATGTCATCCAATATTACTAATCTCTTTATAATACAGACTGATTCAAATATAACAAAGACCCAATGATGGCCCAACTATCAAAGACAGCGGCAATATCCTTGATAAATATATATATATATATATATATAGACATATAATAATTAATATAGTCTCTGATAACATCTATAATGTATATCATGATTTCTCACCCTTAGCAGGTGTCCTTGATAAAGTCTTTCATTTGTCCCTTCACAAAGCGCAGGGCTACAGAATGTCTTTCAGATTCTGCTGGGAGTCAAGGGTCGAAGGCTAAATCCCATGACATTGCTTCTATCCATCTGCACTTTTTATACGGGAGGCAAAAACTATTATCGCTGGGATACAAAATATTATACCAAGCCTGCAAAGAGAAAGACACATGATATCTAACTCTCTCTTTAGAATTACGTTTGTAAAATAGTAATGAACAATTGAAGATACATCTGACCCTTAAACAAAACATTAGTAAGGACATTTCCACAGAAGTTAAGAGTTTATTAGAAAGCAAACAGGAACATGTATTTGTGTGATGAACCTTTTTCAGTTCAGTCAACTGAAAACATCATACTCTGTACATCATACAGTGGCATATGTAGGTAGGCTACCTTTCGTGACATCATAGCCATTGCTAATGTGACACAAAGGATATGCCCATTGGACTCCAAATGTTCTGGCACCCCGTGTGTACAGAAAATATACATTGTAATGTCAAAAGCTATTTATTTTATGTTCTTTTATCGTTTTTTCCCCCCTACACTTTCAACTACTTCTACCAGAAATGAATAAGACTTACCAAGTTGATTGTTGTGGATGACATGCATATCATCTTGGCTCTGAAAAGACAGAAATACTTACAATCAATAATTACAGCAACAAAAAACATCTTCAAATAGTGACCTATATACATCCACTTTTGTGTTTAACAAAAGATGCAGAAAATGTCAAAACATGGCTTGTGTTAAGGAGCTCAGTTTCAGCAAAATACTCCATTTCATCTTCCTAATCATTAATTAAGGCTTAGTAATGTGGAAAGCCCTATGGGTTATTTGGAGAAATAATGGGTGATACCCCACGTCATTAGTCCTTCTTAATTGTGTGGGTTTTGTGCCTGCAGCATTTAAGCTCAGCGCATTCGGCTCAATTAAGGAACTCAACACTGTTCCACCTCCAGAGCTGTCGGGGTACACGGCAGACCGTGGAGGGATGAGTAAATCAATCACAAGCTGAGTTAACTTTGAAGGGTTGTCTTTTACCTCCATCTTTCAGAGGAAATCTTTCAGTCTTGGGAGAAGGCGAGAACGTGCAAGTTCTGGCTCTTTCAAGAACTCTTGAGCGGCAGAGTATTAATAGATAATGACAAACCCAGGCCTGATTTGATTTATGACTTCCTCTAGACTAACAATCATTTTACTGGCAAGCTGTTGCAACCTTCAGAGAGCTTAACTAAGTCATAAATTCACTCTCAGTGGGTGTGGTGCAGTGGTTACAGAGAATCATATTTGGTGGCTGTTGTGTGCAGATGCCTATATGTAATGCCCTATCTCAGCACATTTGGTGGGAGGACAATTTCCATAATAGAAAAGAAACCTATTAATTTAGTCGATTTCCTGCACATGAACAATTTAATATGGTTGTCATGACCACACATCATTTTTGGAGGGCACTTGTTTCCTGCACTGTCGTATCTTTCCTGTTATATTAATCAAGTCCTGAATCAGGAGTCCTGACAGGTCTCATGCAGGCACATTTTCTGATGAAAAAAAAAAAACAGAAGGAAGTTCTCCATATTCTCGGCGGCATGCATATGTAAGGCTCTTTGTCTTTCCTGATTTTTCAGGTGATTAGAGTTAAAGGCAAATATATGCACAGGCAGGCAAGATCATATCAGGGTGATTTAATTCAGTGGGTACAAGACATCAGCTTAATTGGACTCAGTAGCATTAGTCATGCCTGCAAGGTTTCTGTCTCATCTTATCAAACACTACTCTGAAATAACTTCCTCAGCTAAACAGAAAGGGCACCTCAAGTAAGGAATGCATCTCACATACCCGGAGAATCTGACTCGTTATCAGATAATAACTCTAATTAAGCCTTGGTAAAGGCAAATACTCATGAAATAAAGTTGGTAGCAGTGACAGATACTGGCAGGTGCAAAGTTTTTCGCCTCTTCTTCTTTGACAGAGGAGACAGAAAATCACTGCAATGTAACTGTAGGAAAAAATAAATCAAAACCTTCGAGGGATGAATTAAGTGGTTGCTGAAACGTAACCAATATTATTGAATAGTGTCTATCTATAATACATAAGAGTGAACTACATGACACTACTGTAGATAATACCTAATGTTTTAAGGCAGGTCTTAATTGAGCTTTAATAAGAAATCTCTAAATCCAGCCGTATACTTTTATACATCAATTTGTATTGTTGCTGCATATTTCACAAGTTATTTTATAATGAGCTGTTGAAAAAAAGGCCTTGTATTCACTATTACAAACACATGTGCAGTGTTAAGCTATCTGTTTAGCCTTCAAGCTCATTATCCATTAATACTGTATACCTCCACTTCTCAGTTCATATTTAGTTATTTTTCAGTATATCTATATTTTGGATTGAATGCCTATATATCAGGTTATATTGTATTAATACTTGTTTTTATGCTTTCCTACATTTCTCAAGAACACTATTGTAAAACTCAAATTCTCTGCAGGCCAAATCAAATGATCCTGAAATGTGTATTTACTGGAAATAAAACCCCAAACAATAACACTAAATCAATGTTTGTTTGTTTTATAATATAGATGAACATATGATTTTTTTTTCCTTACAGGCACAATCTACAATCAAATGTGAACAACAAGGTGGATGTACGCGTTTAAAAAGTTATTCTTTTGATCTTTAACAAACGGCTTTAAATCCTGCTCCTTGATCATTCTTCAAAAGTAAATTGCAGTAGTTGAGTGATACCAGGGCTACAAATCTTTACTGGAAAATGATCTTATAATCTGCAGAAGAATAAATTCAGATCAGTCCTTTAATCTGCAGAAGAATGAACTCAGATCAAGTCAAACATCATTTTCACCATTACCGAGAAATGAATTATCCTCAGCTTGCAGAGCTCAACTCTTTCTGGCCTTGTATGCTTCTGCACGCAGGTAACGCTCTCCCTAATCTCATCTGACAGCAGGCTGTCAGCCATTTGCAGCGGGAATCAGAAACCCATAGGTGTTAGAGAAGGAATTGCTATGAGTCTACACTGTCTATCTATCTGAAGGGGTTAGTTTCACCATGCCTTGAGCGCTTTTGGTGTGTGGCACCTCAGCACTGATGCAGACAGACAGAAAGGTTGTGCCTCGTGTAGCTAAACCTCAGAACAACAGCACTGCGGCTAAGGTTTTCCCAAATGAGGTGTAAAGTGAATTCCATGATTATTATGTAATCAAGGACATAAGCAAAGACAGCCCTTTGAGCCCTGCCTTTGATTTGGAAGCTCTTCACAGACGTACAAGGCAAAGCTGCTGCCCCCTGCGACAGCTCTCAATCCCGAGGGCTCAGACGCTCCACTGATGTGAGTGACCTGTCAGGTTGCGTTAGCTTTCTATTCACTGATGGCAACAATGATTCAAGGTTGCAGGACTTTCTGAATTTTAACATGTGAGAAAAATATGTGATCTTTACAGATGCTGGCTGTCTAGAAGGACTTTGAGATCCTTGGGAAACAAGGAGGACACCATTATTAAATGGTGGCCCTTCTATATTTAAATTGACTGAGGATTAAAATGGTTTGTCAGGAAAGTGCAAATTGTCAGCTTAATTTAGAGGAGGCTTTCAGATCTATTGAGGTGTTTAAGAATTAAAACGCCTTGTGTATGCTTCCTTAAATGTCAGGGTGCCAAAAGAAGTGACGGATAAAAATGTTATTCAATAGTAGTTTTTCATTCACAAGGAAAAGCTCTTAAAGTGTGATGGGTTAATGATTTGAAATGTCTACTGCCTTTGAACATCAGCAGGCAATTTGTCATATCCTCTTTCTGCATTTTGTTGAATTTTAAATGAAAAAATGGGAAAACTAAAGGTTGATAACAGTCTTTCCTGAATCAGGCCAATTTAGCATCCCTGAGGATGACAGTCTAATAAAAGGGGTCATTCACTGAATAGTTACATACATGATATCATGCTAGAAGATCTAGGTTGAAGCTGCATGTCTCAGATAAAAAGTCAGCATCCTGACTAGTGGGTGATGTATGAAGAAGACATTATAAAGGGAAATTGTTAGATGAGACCATTTTTATTTGTAAGTTAAATCTAGGACACAGTATATATAAGTATATGTATTAAAAGTCTAAACTTCCCTAAATATAATAAAGAGCAGGACAGAAGATAAATACTACACAGTGTTAATTATAACCTGTAAACCCGCACAGCTATGTAGTTAATCATGCACTCCTCAACAGTAATGTTCACTTAGACCTACTACTATGCTCGTTGGCATACGTGCAGAGAATTGCAGCACTTTAAGACAGATGAACACACAGTGTGACACATTCTTTCTCTAATGCTCTTGTGTTTTTGAAAAGGCTAAAAAAAACCTGCTTTTCCAAACTTTTTTGCTCTTGTATAAAAACTCTATGCACACTGCTCTGGCATGTGGAAAAGCCAGATCTGCTGTGAGGAGAAGGGTTTAGGCAAAAGGTCAATTAAACTTCTAGATTTGAAATTGACCAGAGAGGATCCATATTGAAATAAAATATCTCTTGTAAAGACAGTTCAGTCAAATTAAAGCATTGGAATAGAAAAAGGACTCATTAGGCACTTCAATGTCATCAAATAGCAATAAAGTGGCAAACTTGGCAACACTGGAAAAACAGAGCACTATATGTTACCCTAATATGTAATTAATTGGTGATAATTGGATGGTTTCTATAGGTACAGTATAACATTTGTAATAGCATAGAAGAGCATAAAAGAGCTACAACTTGCTTAAAATGACAAATATATTAACCTTGTTAACAACCATTTTAGCCTCCATTTCTCTCCCTTTGTGAGACAGACAACGCAGACTTAAAATAGATCTGATAAACAGGTGGCTCAGCTTCATTAATAATCTGAAATATAAAAGTGTGAGTGAGCGACTAATGTTGCCGCATTTCAATTTCACATTTGTAACTTGAATGTAATTAGCAGGATAAATTACAGTCACGTCAGAAAGGTTTTTGATCTGGGGACGTCAGGCAAATCTGGAAAATAAATGATCTTTACATTACAGTACAATTTTGCTTATTTTTATTCTTCTATAAGCTGATGCACTGCTTTCTTCCTACTTTAATATGTTACGACTACATTCTCTTTTTTACTCAGCTTTGTGACTAAATGTTGTTTTTATCTGGACAATCAAACCTGCTTTTAGAGTATTTTTTCTTTGAACAAAAATCGTTTTTTAGTTTTCCAGATCCACTTATTTCAGCATCAATAATACTCTTGTGTTTTAGTTCATAGGTTCATATTGTAGGTTCATATTTTATATTATTCATCTATAATCGTACAATTTCTCACAGTAAAGCAGTTCAACAGGGCCATGCTCACTTAGTTAGAAGACTGTACGCAGGAGGCATTCAGCCTTGTTTTTCAAAGCACAGGAACAACTGTTGCCAACAGTCAACCAGACCGCACAAAATTGTTGACAGTGATCCAATTCTGGTTGCCTGGGGCAACAGTTGCGATCAAGCCCTGCTGTGTTAGTTATTTAGGGTCACAGAGTGCTCCCTGGCCTCTAGATGAGATGGCTGGTATACCTTTCATCAAATTTTACAAAAATAAAGACTGTTTTTACGCATTCAAACATAACTCATTGTAGCGTAGCAGTCTGATACACAACTGAAGACGACATCATGACCTTTTAATATTAAACTCAACGTTGATAACAAATAATTGATTGAAGGCAAATATTTCTTACCTCAACATTTTTTGGGTCTTTTCCGCGTTCAGCAAAGAGATAATTGCCTGGCTAAACTGTTGATATTTTATAGGGTTTACATGTTTTCTCCAGCTGCTGTAAAAGGTGGTAAAGGAGGTAATAATATTAATAAATGTCGTGCTATTTAGCAGTGTTAATGGAGATATGGTATCATAGAAAACGTTTCTGCTGGAATAAAGTAATTGCAGAGGAGTGGAGGTAATGGTTAAGTCTCTTCTTAGTTTTGTTTTTCCTCTGATAACTGTCCTCGGTAAGGACATGCTGGAGAATAAAAAGCTGGTATCCATAAAGGGACAGCCGTTTAAGCAGAACAAATTACAGTTTAAGTGATGTTTGGCAGAAAGCAAGACAACCTGCACACATCAGAGAAGATGCTTTTGTATAAACCAACATGATGACTTTAATTGAGTTGGTTGTTAAAGAAGGCGGCAGCTCTTTTCCTTCAAGAGTTTTTCTTACGTCAACAACTGATAGCACTTTGGATTGAGTGCACAGAGATGGTTATCTTTACTCTTTAAATATAAAAAGGGTGGAAAGTCTAAAAAGTGTCTCCTATCTGGTGAACAAGGTTAGACTATTTAGTGTAATTTTTCTGTTTCCAAATTGTGCCGTTTCCACTAACTACTGCTAAGCCTTAAGGTGAACCTCTAAAGAAATGCTTGTTTGAATATGAAGCTATCATTTAGCTTGGAAAACACATGAAACGGCTCAATGAATTAACAAAGATCAGCACTTTCAATTACTTCTGGTGAACTGGTTGTGTTCTTGTGAATGTTGTAAGACTTGCTGTTGCTTTTCCCTCACACATAGTAGGAACATCCCCTGAAGGCAAAGTAACCCCTTATATAACTAAGTTTCCTGTTTGGTCCCAGCAATTCCTTTTAAATCCTTTTACATCCACATGGTGCCAAAGTGACAGGAACAACTTTTTCCATTGGCTTTGCAAGACCCTCAGCAGGAAGTTTGTAAATAATTTCACACACTGTACTGTCCTCGTGCATTCTTCTCACAGTTTGGAAGTCCTTAGTGCATGAGATCAAGGCCCTTCTGCTTACAATCGCAAACCTGTAGTACCCTATTGTTTATGAAGCCCTGAAGGGGCAGATAATCACGGTACCTGTGCTCATCTTCGTTAACTTCTCCAAGTCGTTCTAAGTTCAAACTGATGCCAATCATCAGAGGCTTCAGGCTGTCTTCAAAGAAGGAGGGGGGCGAGGGTTGGAGGAACTTAAACATGCCTTTATATGCAAGCCACAGACTGTGTTCAAAGACAAGCACAGAAAATTACTGCTGCAACCGTAATTCCTGCTTTACATATCACATGTCTTTTGTAGCAATGTTAGATGCAACCACAGTATACTGATCAAAGCAGAGCATCTTTTCAGATCCTGCCTCCAAACTTTGAAAGATGATCATCTTTTCTCCACTGTGAGGGAGACATCACCGGCCACAGGGTTGCAGAACGCATTAAAAGATTGTTTATCAATTTTATAAAACATGTTGTTGGAAATGTTATACTACTTTGGTTGTTGCTACTTTGCATTCGGCCATCAGCGTTACCCATATCACACACACACACACCAGAGGAGCCCCTGCAGATTTAGCTGGATTTTAATCATGATGGGATAAGCCCAGCTGTTTGATGTTAATGCCAGATCTTCAATGCTGACCACTGGCCCAAAATTCATGTGAAACAGCTTCTACACAAACAGTGCTTGAAAAAGAGATACATTGGTGTTTTACAAATGTCGTGCTAACCAATTTGCAAAGCATATACAATTCCACAATGTCACCTTCTCGGAAGCCAGGTAAATACTTTCTATACATACAAGTGGATTGTTTGTATACTTATTTTTCCTATCCATTTGAAACCGCTAAACAGTAATGTTCTGCCATTTAAAAAAAATATATATATTGCAGATTGAACCACTGTCAATAATTAGTCCTGCGAGTTGAAAAGTCTACTGTATGTTTATACTCATTAAATAACACGCACGCACACACACACACACACACACACACACACACACACACACACACACACACACACACACACACACACACACACACACACACACACACACACACACACACACACACACACACACACACACACACACACACACACACACACACACACACACACACACACACACACACACACACACACACACACACACACACACACACACACACACACACACAAGTATTTGATTCACTGCCAGTTTAGTTAGTTTACCCACTTGCAAAGACATGAACAGTCTGTAATGTTTATGGTAGGTTTATTTTAACAGTCAGAGACAGAATATCAAAAAAGAAATCCAGAAATATATAAAAAAAGGATATAAATCAATGTGCATTTCATTGGGGGAAGTATTTGATCCCCTTGCAAAACATGCCTTAGTTCTTGGTGGAGAAAGCCCTGTTGGTCAGCACAGAGGTCAGATGTTTGGTCCACTGCTCTCTGCAGATTCTCTCCAAATCTTTCAGGTTTGGAGGCTGATGCTTGGCCACTGGAAGCTTTAGCTCCCTCCACAGATTTTCTATGGGAAGGAGGTCCAGAGACTGGCTAGGCCCCTCCATCACCTTAATGGGCTTCTTCTTTAGCCACTCCTTAGTTGCCTTGGGTCATTGTCGTGCTGGAAGACCTATCCATGTCCCATTTTCAGTATCCTCACTGAGGGAAGGAGGTTATCAGCCAATATTTTACGATACATGGCCCCCTCCATCATCCCCTCGATGCGCCCTGTCCCAAAGAGAAACCCCCCCAAAGCATAATGTTTCCAGCTACATGCTTGACGCTGGAGATGGTGTTTTTCGGGTCATAGGCAGCATTTCTCTTCCTCCAAACACTCATGTCGAGCTGATGCCAAATATCTTGATTTTGGTCTCATCTGACCACATCACCTTCTCATAAGCCTTCTCTGAATCATTCAGAGGATCACTGGCAGACTTCAGATGGCCTATACATGTGCCTTCTTGAGCAGGGGCGCTGCAGGATTTGAATCCATTATGGCGCAGTGTGTTACCAATAGTTTTCTTGGTGACTGTGGCCCCAGCTGCCTTCAGATCATTAACAAGTCCCTCCTGTGTAGTTTTTGGCTGACCCCTCACCTCTTTTATGATCATTGACCGTGGAGCCCCAGACTGAGGGCGATTCATAAGCATTTTGTGCTTCTTCCATTTTCTAATAATCAAACCAGTTGTCTCTTTCTCACCAAGCTGCTTGCTGGTGGTCTTGTAGCCTATTCCATCCTTGTGCCGGTCTACAATCTGTCCATGATGTCCTTGGACATTAGCTCCACCATGACTACAAGACCTGTCTTTGGTCTTACCCTCAGTGGAGTGGTTGTTATCTGATTTATTGACTGTGGACGGGTATCTTTTATCCAGGAAACGAGTTGACAGTACTTTCTTAAAGCGAGAGGACTTATTTAACCGGTCCTTGGGAGCTAGAATTCTTGTTGGATGCAAGGGGATCAAATACTTATTTCCAACAATTAAATGCAAATCAATTTATATCTTTTTTTTAATGTACATTTCTGGATTTTTTTTCTCTCACTGTTAAAATAAACCTACCATAAAAATGACAGACTGATCATTTCTTTCTAAGTGGGTAAACTAACTAAATTGGAAGGGAATCAAATACATATTTCTTCCACTGTATGTATGTATATATACATATATATAAAAATAATCTGAATTTTTGCACTAAAAAGGTATTACTGACAGAAAGGTTATACATACAGTTCATTGAAACTGTTTGAGAGTCAATAATCGTCCGTTAGAAGACCAATAATGAATTGCCTCATTCAAGAACTGGGAAATAATAAGTGTGGTGAGTAAATTTTAGAGTCTTCTAATTTCTCAGGAGTATGAAAAATGACTGCTCGGCCTATGGGTATGACTTTCTATAACCAACCCGAATGCTTTCATGACCTACAAATTTGTATTCCTGTCTAATTTGTTAATGTTGTTCTTTGGCTCAGGAGAACTAAAAACAGGTCAATAACCAGGTTTCCACTGCAGGTGGGCTTTGTGAAAAGAAACGCACTAAATATAAGACTGACTACAACACATATGAGGTTTAGAACACAATTTGGTCTTACTGTCCAACAGCGGGCTAGCTGTCAGAAAGTGTTGTTAAAAATGCAGGTGTATTGTGAATTTGTTAAGAAATATGGGGAATGTTGGGAGTTCTATGTGTCTGTGGCCCATACCAATGTCTCCCCTGAAACACTCAGGGACTTTGTTTACTTTTTTTTGTCAAAGCAGCATAAAGAGCAAAAAATAAAACAAATTGTGGATGATTATTTGTTATATAGCCTATATTTGCATTCTGATTTCCTGTGCTGTTCAATAAATGTTATATTGGGCCCAGGTGACAGAGCAGAGCAGTAAGTAAAGGTGCCCAGCTATCACTCAAAGCATTCACATGAATTGTGGCTAGTTCCCTTGGGCAAAGTCTTGAAACACATATGGAAAGTGCTAACGGAAGGCCTGCTGACAAACTCTCCCATGCTTTCTCTGCCAGCGGTGCCTCCTAGCTGCTCTCCATTCTCCTCTTCCCTTTGTTGTATCCGGTCATCCCCTCTCCTCAACACGTCTCTGTCTACAGTGACAAAAGCCATACACCTGTGGCACTTCATCTGCCTCCTCTGTGTTATACGCTTGGTTACACTTGGAAATAAAGGATTCAAATCAAATCAACTTTTAATCGTGACACATGTACACTACACAGCACAAGGTGTAATTTAGACTCTGCCTTCAACCCATCCTAGTATTAACAGCAGTGGCACGCTATACACAACCCCAGGAGCAGTGTGGGTGTCTCGTCCTGATTTCCATTGTTGCAAAAACTCTTTTCATTCTTAATGGGTTTCTTCTCCTGAATGGATGTCATTTACATATTTGCTTTGTAACTATTGACAGGCAGCTGTCCTTAATAGTAATATTAAAAGAAAAAAAAAACAATGTTGATAGTAAGCAATCCTGGGCTTTGACTGAGTAAAAGGCATACTGATAACATGTCACTATTATCTGACAGAATAAAACAGACATAAGCAAACTGTTTAAATCTAATGATAGCCCAATACATTGGTGTTCTTCTCCTAATGATAATGAAATCCAACCAAATTATTTTTTTAGTAGTGTTTTGTTCATTTTCAAAAACAATTTTTGAATTTAAAGTGACAAAAAATAGTACATGACCTCCGCGGGGAATAAAAATGCTTGCCACCAGTGAAAAAAAAAGAAAAAAGATAGTAATTTGCCCATTTCTGTGACGCTAAGCAACTCTGCCAGGAGACTTACTGTCAACATCTTCTCACACCAATGAGAAGTAGAGCAACTGAACATGTTAATTATTTATTGAGCAGCAACTGCAGGATTTGAGAATGCAACAGCGAGAAAATCATCTTGCACTTGAGGAAAAAGCAAATGGATTTGCATTGTGGAGAACATTAAGCTTCTGATCTGCGGGACAATACTCAATCCTGTTTCAAAACATCATGGTCGTTAATTTAAGCTGGTCAGGTAATTAAGGCTTCAATAGGAGGAGATGAGAACAGTAGATAGATGATTAACACTAATTATCAAGAAACTAGCCAAATCACAGTAGTTCAGACTGATCTGCAGTCAGGAAACAGAAAATCACAGGAGTGTTTTTTCTTACATGTGAGCCTTTTCCAGTGCCGCCAGCAGAAAAGTTGATATGAACTGTAAGAAAAGAAAAGAGAATGGTTATTTTTCAACATAATGTTACAAATAGCATCAAATCATTTTAAACTGAACCATAAACAGTCTCTTCTTTTATTACGGTAGTCTAAAAGCTGCTTTACACAGGCAGGACTAAACAACAAAAGACTACTTTAGGCTATTATAGTTGAAATACACAAAGAATTAAAATTAAAAAGATAACTCAGAGCCTAAGTCCTTCGAGCGGAGTATATGCTGGATCGTTGAGAGCACCATTCATCTATTCAAGTTTATAATTAGAGCAGAGAGCTTACAGCCAATTAAATTGCCATCATTTCTGAGATGAGGAAAGTCTTCTCAGAAAGGTTCCCAGGATTTAAAATCAATACATCAAAAAAAACAGCAGTGTCTCAGAATTCACACAGCCGTTTATATCAAATCAGGCAGCTTGCACTCCAACATCAGTCAGCTTCAAATCTGACTTTAACTAGCTAATATAATTCAGAAAGAGTTACACTTTCTCCTCCTGGCTCGCAGCGGCAGCCATTAGACGGCTACTGAGAGCGTTGATTAAAAACTAAAAAGCAAAGACATCTAGACACAATCCAGCAGAAATTCCTCTAATAGTATTATATCCAATGTCCACACAAAAACTCCTAGCGTACATAAAAAGGAACAGAATTCATAAAATAGATACAGTCTGTGTAATTTGACCGGCTACTGTAAATTGGCTCAAATGCAAGAAAACCCTCCTATTAAATTATTCAGAGGAGCGGATTTAACTTCAGAACACTTTAGTGTGTAAAGCCTCGAGTAAAGCCATCAGTTCAGAACAAACGAACAGTGTAATGAACCTAATTATTCAATCATGAAAGCATGAAAAAGACAACATTATGGCTTCTAAAGAAAAGTAAAGCATGTGCATGCTGATATAAAAATTGCTATTTATTTTGGGAAATATAATGATTTGCATTACAAACTTTATTTTTTTAGCAACAAAATGTCAGCTATACCAAACTTACTTATGCAATACAAATAGAATGACTCTGATTTCCTCTTGCCAAGTGTACAAGTATAAAATCAGATTCTTAAATCCCGCCTCTGTTTAATGAGATTGACTACACTATAATCCGGCATCTATGTTTTGAAGTGAAAAGAAGCTTCCTACAGGAATATGTCCACAACACAATCTGCTCATTCTGCCCATCTTTTCACCACCCTGGAGAGGGACAGGCTGAGACACAAGGAGCAATAGTAACTCCCCACATAATGCCAGGACTGCTGATCGGAGCACCGTGATCTCATCACCTCTTCAGCCTGCATAATCAAGTGTGTTGTTTCAAATCATGTTTTCCAATTGAGCCGCACCGAGGAGAACTAGTTTGCTTTGATTTTAGAAACTCTGCAAAGCGCTATACACGCTGAAACCTCAGAATAGTTCGGTTGAATTCCTTTCAACAAGATTCTCAATTTATATCGTCTTTGTAATAAAAGCAGATGGCTGATGCAATTAGCCAGGAAACACTGTGCACATAACAATGGGAAAGAATCAAGTTGGTATGGTGTACAGAGAAACTGTGTACATTGGGTACTTCACAGGACTATGATTTGCTTTGTAAGAGTTGAACGATTTCTTTCAAATCAGAAACTACCTGATTTAAAGAGCAATTAAAAAAATGATTTGCTACTTTGGAAGTGCTTTTGTGTCTGATAAAAGTTTTCACATCACTCAGGATTAAATGGCTACAGCAGGAGTGGGTATTAACGGAGACACAACATGAAAGCACTTTGGAGGAACTACACATTGTACATTACACAATTCACATGAACAAAAGGCAACTATCCAGGTGTTATAGTCACTTCAGTGCTAATTAGCAGTCAGTGTCAGCTTTAAAAAAGGGTCTCTAATAATCCTCATGCCCATATGCGTGTGTTAAAGGAAATATTAGACAACTGAAACCTAAAAAGCCATAGAAGAGGAGAGAATAGTGAAAAGCACAAACTGCAGCTGCACTGGTCCCAAAAAGCAATATTACTTCATCTGGAAGAGACAATGAAATCTAAAATCATGGTAGCTTTTCAATGTTGATAGTGACAATGCAGGTCAAAGCACAAACATCCCCAGATGGACAGCAATAAAGCTGATTTCTGCTCTTATCAACCACTTCTAAAACCAGAGACAGCCGCTTCCAACCCTGGAGTTCGTAAAGAGAGAATATTGGACTACTACTGGTGGTGACTGAGAAGATTCAAATGGGATTCTCATGTCACCTTGTTTCTGCCATTAAAGTGTGTTAAAATTAACACAGTTCACTTTCATCTTGCTTTATTCATGCAAAATGTATGGCTGCAGAGTTTTTGGGAGTCCACAGTCAACACAACACAGGTGTTGACTGCCGAGTCTAGCTGTTAGCTAACGCTCTGTGTGTCAGCACTGAAATTGTTACAGAAGTATTAAAACCACACTGGATGCTCCTATGATGTCAATGCTAATATTTAGTGCCGATGCATGCATTGTTTCATATGTAGCAAGGCAGAAAATATATTATGTCTATGCAAGTGTAACAACTGATGCAGCAGATAGGTGTTTTCTACACGGCACAATTTAGCTTAGCCCTTCTATGACAACCATGTTGATTGACTTTTTTGAACCTTGACCATACCTAGTTACTGAGCATAGACACTGCACAAAGCGAGAATTTTCAAACCCTTAGGGGTAAATGAAAAAAGGACATTGTCAATTAACCTATTCTGGGTTTGCAGAACTGTTCTATATGGAAACACTAGTCAGGCAAGATGGTTCATGCCTCAGAAAGTGTGATGGACGAGAATAAGAGTGATTTAAAAATGTATCAAAAGTCTCAATTCCTCCTTCTATAACCCCTATCAGTTTAACATACGAGGAATGGAGTCACGCAACTCAGTAAGAAACACTTCTGAACTCATGTAGACCGATCAATTTGCTTTGTGTTCAGTGTAAAAAGGATTCCACTTTGTCCTTATAAATCAAACATAGCTTAATGCAGATTTAACTCATTTTGTATTGTTGGTGAAAAACCTTTAAAGTGAATCACAAAATGATTTCTATAATTATTTCAATGATAAACATTTTGAGGTGATTGACGCAGCCAACCGTTTATAATAAAAGCTGCTCCTCAAAGAAGTGGCACAGATGGCACACAGTGTGCACTGCACATAAAATTGTAATAATGCATCATTTAATGTTAGGTATGCAAGAAGAACAAGCTTCATCTGGCATTGTGTCAAAGTAAATCAAACCTCCTTATTTTCATTTAGAACGCATACAGGCAAATCGTAACCCAGTGTTGCTTCTGGTTGGAATTATCTTAATACTATCTTTATTTACCTTCAGTGATCATAATTGTTCCATGTAAAACCTATGTGAAGGCCCTCAAGCACTTTTAAACCAGTAAGAGATAAAGTTATCTTTTCAGAATATGATGCATCCCCAAGCTTTGGGACTGTGGATGGCATCTCTAATGGCTGTCGATCAACTTCAGCAGGCACTTTTCAGTTGATGAGAGCCACAGCAGCAGCTGGACCTTGAAAACCTCTTGAATCACAGACCTCCTCATCCTGTCACCCAGCATGTCGAGAAGACTCAATGCAGCTACTTGTGTCTGCAATCTCAGTCCTCCAATCACTCAAAAACGTGTAACAGCTGGATGTCAACTTAAGGTTGTTTGTGAGCTTTTCCCTGTGATTAATTTATCATCTAATCATCATCACCTACAATGATCTAACAATACTTGCGTTAAGACAATTCTGAGTGAAAGCTCAAGACTCTTGAAGCTGAGGTGATGAAAATCTGGTGATGGAGTGATAAAGCCTTAAAATTGAATCCACATTTTGGGTCAGTACTCTCTCTGTCCCAAATACAATCATTGTAGTAGACCAAACATCAACAATCCCATTTAGACTTTATGGATTTAGCACAACTGCCACAATTGCAATGCGGCCTGTCTGGAATGCTGTAGCATTTAACTTGGAGGCTGCTGCTCCTCATCCCGACTGCATAACACTCACATGGCTCCAATGCACATCAGAAATGACAGCCTGTTGATGTATACTGGATCACATCATTGAAACAGCAAAGGTGGCACCATAATGTCATCAAATTGGACCTTGGCTGCACCTTGGTCTTAGGACCATGTATATTACATACAGGGGAACAGCAGCCCTGTCAAGAGTCAGAGCTGCCCACCTAACCATGCTCAACTCTGTGCCAAACACAGCTTTCACTTGTACACAGGATACCAGTGGATTGCAAGATTGACTCTGGCAAACCATACTGCCGAGCCTAGACTGTACTCTATTTTTGACATGTCAACATGCCTTAATAGTAGCCCTGAATTATAGGTTTTTGGACATTTTTCAGAATTGCTAAAAATGGAACATTCATCCCATTCCTGTTAATATAATAGTGAGACAAATGTTCATTTATGACCCCTAACAAGAAAAATGATGGTACAAAATGTCACAAATAATATTTGATATCTGCATTACAAAAGAACTTCAATGTGGTCATTTGGAAAGAAAGAAAAAAACAAATTATAATTTGATTTTAGTTAATAATTGAGTGAGTCAGGGGGCAAGAAAGCAGATGACCAATTATTGAGGTGGCAAAGTGTAGATTTCAAACTGAATATTATAGGTAGAATCAAATTAATAATAAATCACTGTTACCTGAAGATAATTCCTGCAGCGTTAAGATTCATATAGACCCTCCAGTTAAACTGTTAGCTCTGTTTGAAGTCTTCAACACAAAAGCTTTTTTATTATTTCCTGTGTATTGACCCAGGCAGATTAAGCAATTTTCTTGCAGTAACATCATATTAGCAGATCCTTGTGTATTCTGGCATTTCTTATAACAGCGACAATTTTCAGTCCAATCAAGGCAGACAGAGTCTCCTGCGCTCAGCATTTATCTCCACATTTCAGGAGGATGGCCAAATAGTACAAGGCCAATGCAATATTGGTCACTCACTGCAATTCTCTCCACAGCTGCAGCCTCATTGTGTGCTGCTGCGCCCAACCTAATGGACATGACACATCACTGAATATATTAGGTACTGTATAGCAGAAAATATGCAAACTGCATGTACTGATTTCTAAATGGTCAAATAGAATCACCTGAAATATTTGACATTAAGGTAAGTAAAAATGTAATCACGCACAATTCGACATATTCCTTCAACACACGTGTTTTTAAATAAAAGCACAATTACGCTTTTTTAGAAGTCTGTTAGGACTGTGGACATTTATTCCTGTGTCCCCCTTTAATGGAAACACAGGAATAAAGGACTGCACGTTGTTTACTCTTCTACATTTGTTGCTAAATTCATGGTACACATCCAGACTGACAGGAAGAATTCTGACTTTGTAAGCCTGACAATAGCTAGGGATTTAGGTGCATCTATGCTCGGTCTTGCCTCCCACTCGTGCACGGTGGATATATGACAGGAAGAAGCTACTTCACTCTTCGCATTCGTGAACAGATTATAAACACAAATGTTACGATTCCAAAAGGAGAACATTTTCAAACCTTTTCCCCTGACGAACTCCAGTGTAAACTTGCAGTTAGTGCTCTGCATAAACCCACATGGCGTGCAAATCGTCTTTCAACTCAGGAAGTTGAGGCGAATCATGGCTCCGCACTTCACAAACAGTTAGGGACTCACAAATCGTAAAACGCACACTGTTTACTGTTGAGGGTGTCAGTACGTCCCTCACAGAGCTGTGTGGTCCGAACCCACTGACATGAAGATTAGAAAGTAAAGTGGGTCCTACTTACAGACGGAGAGGAAAATCAAACAGCCTGCCACTTTTTGCCCGATGTGGGGGTTGTTCGACAGCATCCTGGGAGAGTCCTGTGAGCAGTGTAAAAGGTGAAGGAAGCTCGCAGTGCATGGGCTCTCTGACTGTGCTAGAAAAACAAAACACAACAGGGCTTTTCCCTTTTCACAGTTTCACGGAAAACGGGGAGTGGGTTTGTGCTCTGCTAGGAGGCTTCACGTTTTCTGTACGAGGCTCAGCGACGCGCTCTGCTGGCGGAAAGAGTTCACTGAGGCAGCCCGAGCTAAAGTCACATAGTTTAATGTATGGGTTTAGTGGTTCCTGTATCCTCAATTCCGTTATAAAAAGTGTGTTCAGCTCCGCAGTTTATACAGAGATAACTCTAATAGGGCTGCAGCCAATATCTGAGAAGGACGGTCAGGATTATTTTCATTAAAGATTACTTTGTCAATTAATTGCTTCGTTAAATAGTTTTTTTTAAAAACCTCAATAACCCTGACTATGTAAGCTCATGACAGAAATCAAATTACAGCAGAAAACATTCACAATTGCTGTTATTAGCAAACATCTGTCATTTCTGGTTATATAATATAACGTAGGCCAATATATCAAGTAGCCTACACATTTTAACTCACCACATGGTTTAATATTGTATCAAAGACCCAGTGCCAGAATACAAACATACCAAAATAAGCCTAAGAAGATAAAGGTAGCTACCTAAAGCCCTGAGTTTAAACACACCACATATACTTTGTGTTTTCATGGCAGGAAAAGCACAGCAGTAACTAATTGCATTAATTAACGGCTCTATTCAGTTAGAATAAGGCATGCCACTGCCAGTATTCCCTGGGTTTGGATCGTTAATGTTGTAAATAACTGTTTTGTCGAGACAACTGTCAGCTGTGAACAAACCAGTTAGGGCTAACAGTGCATGTCCCTGAAATTGATACCACAGTAGGCCCACAGTAGAGAGAGTTGTTGTGATTTAACCTTGGTGTATTCCAGGTAGAAACATGCACTCATAGAATCCACATGGAACAATTTACCAACACTTTTTGACCCACATATTTTTGAAGTTCTCTTAGTTTTTGTAAGATACATGACCAGTGTTTACTAAAGTCATACTTTATTTACATCGTTTACTTAAATTATTAAGACACCTACAAGTACTTGGAAGTCCAACACATTTTTTTCCCTGATTCACAACTCTCAGAACATCTTTCTCAATTTCAGTTAACTTGTACTTTTAAGAGTGGGACACCAAGCGCCTTATCGTCATTCTTATTTGTAAATAAAGAATGGTTATTTATTTCCAGCATAACTTTGACTTGAACAGGGAGATAATTACCACAATACCTGAAAGTGAAAAACTGTTTAGGTGTATAGGTCTGTAATTATGTGATGCTTGATATTATTAAATGTAAAATATGTACATGTACATCTGAATGACTACAATTAATTTACACTATGAGTGACTACATCACATTTAGTTTATCTAGAACAAATTTGTATGCTGGCTTACTATTTCAGCTGAATTACACATTTTTAGCAAATATGTCATGCTAAGGAAATCCAGACTTGAGATAAAAGTTTAACAAAATCTCTTTCTCAGGTTTTCCTCAGATATGAGTTATGTCATCTGAAGGGAATGTTTTTCGGAGGTCTGTAATGAAGTTAAGAGGTAATGATCCTAAGAAGTGTCTCAGTCCTGACCACAGTAATGGCTTCATTTAGCTTTTAAATAACAGAAATATAACATCAAATCATGCCCACTGAAATGTGCATAGAAAAGCAAGGACCAAGTTACAACAATATGTCAGTGTAATATTTATAACTGCAGGTATGGGATGTTAAGCACTGATGAATGTCAGGCTGGTCAGGCTGGTCTGGAGGACAAACTGAAGTCCAGGCAGATCAAGAACCAATGTGGGGGTCCCATTTTGAATTTAAGCCCCCAAAAGGACACCAGCTGATTATGATGTGGCTAAAGTGTTAACTTAATTTATCTTTGATTTAAACTTAAAGATGCTTATATATTAGTATGTTTTTTTTTCATCAAATACCAATAAATGATTGTTTTGTTTATAGGCCGATACAACCTGATATAGTATCATTAACTTTGATCTTTAGTTGTTTAGTTTGTCATCTCATGAATACATCATTCGTGTTAATGTACTAACTGGTCAATCCAGATTTGTGACCATTACCAAGTCTCTCCTACAGCTAGAAATTAGAAAAAACAAGAAAGTGTCCCCCTGAAATGAATGAATGAAACACAGTTAGGTTTTTTGGTTCATGTCACACTATTTTTAAAGAATGGGCGTGAACAAAACACATGATGTATGGTTAGCTGTGACCTATAATTAAGATGCTTCCCACCCAGAATATTTCATTCCTCTACTTTCAAAATTACAGATCTCTCCTTTCCTTTGGGTGCTTTTATTGTCTGAGCATTCCTGAGTAAGTCTGAGCTCCCACTTCTTTGAATTTGTTTTGGTAATGAGGTTATAGGGCAGTGCTAATAGTTACTGTAATCAAACAAGGGTGGTTGGGCAAACCTACCCAGGGATCCTCTTGTTTGTAAACATTAAATTGTGTGTGTGTGTGTGTGTGTGTGTGTGTGTGTGTGTGTGTGTGTGTGTGTGTGTGTGTGTGTGTGTGTGTGTGTGTGTGTGTGTGTGTGTGTGTGTGTGTGTGTGTGTGTGTATGTGTGTGTGTGTGTGTGTGTGTGTCACACTGTGCATGTCACAATTTATTATTCTTGCACACATAGGGGTGTGTCTGCTCACATATGGCTGGCTCTCAATCTACTTACAAATGGGCAGCTAAAAGTGTTGCATCCTGTCACATGTTCTAAACTACAGTAGTAGTGTACATTCAAATCCGTTACCCTGAAATTTATCTCTCCCTATTCTGCTTTTGAGAGGTGGTGTTTAATAAGGCACCCTCCATCCAAACATAAATATACCTGAACACTACCTGTATATAATAAAGGAAGTAGCGAACAGTCAAAACAAGATTGTTACGAAAGTTGTCATGCAGGTTTTTATTAATAATACACTGGATGCCAAAGCGCCTTTATACGATCCAAGATAATGTACTTAAAACAAGGATAACAAATCATATTTTAAATATAAATACATGTATTATGCAAACTAGGAAAGGTGGTGATATATCCCACTCCCCCTTTTCAAGATTTTAGAACTATAAAATTGTCTTTGTGAGAAAAAACTTCTTTTCTCACATTAAAACAGAGAATCAACATAGGCATTTATTTGGATTTATGTGTTTTCTTCTGTCCACCTGCTCTAATGCTCCACTATCACCACAAGCTATTCTCTGTCCGTCTGTCTCCTCAGCTCTTTAGTGCTGAGTATGTCATGCATAGTAGGAATTTAGAAATGTTTTATTTGAAGGAGTTCTATTACTGGATGCGACAATGATCTATTTTCCCCTTTTGCGATCAATACAGTTTCATATTTTTCAAATGACTCTAGTTCCTCCACCCTTCTTATAACAGGTCTGGTGTTGGATGGCTCCACGGCATGAAGCCTTTCAGAGCACAGTGGTTCGATAGCTTGTTAGCATGCCTGAGAGTTCCATGACAGAGCCTGAAATGCAAAAGAAGACACACTCACTCTGAATATAAGTTCATAATATAACTCTATACCTCTGTCACTTTTTAAGCTGAGTCTGGTGAAAGTCTTGCATAACATGTGTACAGCAGCTTTTGTTGGTGTAATGGTTATTACTCACCCTGTCTTTTGTTCCTCCGGGTAAAACCTGCCTTTAATCTTCCTCAATGTCTCACCTTACTGTGTGTCTCTGACTGCAATCATGACGTAAGAGGAGCAGGCACAGTTCAGTTTGGTTCAGAGAGACACATAGCTTACACAGATCAGATAATTTTAAGTGAAGTAATTCAGCTCACCTTATGTTCACCTCTATGAGCCCCAGACTTGTCAGGATCGATGTCATCAGAACAAGTTTTAACATTCAGAATTTCATGATGTGCCATGCTCAGAGGATCAATGAGGACCTCATAGGGGACAGCAGGATGTTTCCAAGAGGACGATATATGGACACTCCAGCTCTCAGACTGCCCAAAGGTCCCTGTGGACAAAGACTTTGCATTTCTATGATTTTTTTTAGATTGGGCAGCATTTTGCTGAAGGAAATCTGCCTGAATAAATGTGTACCAGAAAGTAATTCACATAGTGTAAACCAGCAGCCAGGAAGTATTTTAGCATAGAAGCGTTGGTTGTTTACGCACTCTCTAGGCAAATGTAATTAAGCTATGATGTAGTTTGCTGTTTGCCCTGTACTTGATGGGTACTTAAAGGTGACAGGGCACATTCACACTACAGGAGGAGCGGGAGTAAAAGGGTACTATAAGGGCCAGGCAGATTATTTTTACCCCAGGCCCCATAGTGGTTAACCCAGTCATGAATATTGTCACACTGAAAGAAGAAACCCACAAATAACAGCATTTCCACTTAAAGCACCGCTCCATGATTTATGTTGTTGGCATGGAAATTAATAATGTCTAGAAAGAGGGGATTGACAGATGCAAAATGTCACCCACCTATGTATTCTCCATGTGCGCTCCAAAGGCGCACAGTGTAGTCTGTGGATGAGGTAAGCACCACTTGATCATTGTCAACAATCTGCAGGCTGGACCAGAATACAGAGACATGAGATTTAATGAGAGAAGGCATTTCTGGCAGAACACCCTAAATCATCCACTCTGTTGGTATGTCTGATGGCAGATGCACCCCGCACAGCACCTCACCTATACTGATTGTCTGTTTAAGACCTTCCCACACACAGTTTCTTCTTTACTTTGATTTGTCTACTGCAGTAGAAGGAAGTTTTGCTGTTCTGCTGCTACCAATAAGTCATTCTAAAAAAAAGATTGCTTCCACTAAGGATTTACCCTTGGGGACTTTTAAGCCTACAAACAACCAACAAATTAAAGTAAAACACACAACCCAAAGCATAATTCCTGCATGATAGCATTTACCATATTATAAAGATTAGATAAATATGACTGACCATGATTTTTTACATACCCAGTAATTCTGCTGGTGTGAGCACGCCAGAAGTTTTCAGCTGAATGAAGATGAAAACACAAAGAGGGATTAATTTCCCACGTTCTGATAAACAGTAACAGTTTTTCACTGTATGTCTAATCATGGTAAAATATTCAGATTACCTTTAGGTGACTTTTGCCCAGCAGCAAACTTTTCTATGCTGTAAACATAGATGTAACCAATCCGGTCAGCAGCGTACAGCAACGTGTCCTTGTCTGTTTTTGCCAGTTTTGTAATCTTTTGTTGGAATTTAGACTGCAACATGAATATAAAAAAAGGCTTAAGATTTTACTTTAAAATCATGGCACCGACATCTCACCAACTTTTCATATGTATTATTTTTGCATTAACTGACTATAACAACTGTTACTCTCCCTGGAAACAGACAGTATTGCCTGGTTACTTTTGTAGAGGAAACAAAAGTTCATTCTAATAATAATACCTTGAAACTGTTAAGAGACATTGTTGCTAGGTAACAAAAGAAGTTGGGCTATGATAGCAAAGAACATTTAGGTTTAGTTTTTTTGTGTCTTTAGTGAAAATTAATGACTTATTAAAGTTTTTTAGCCTCAAAACTCAATTTCTGTATTCATGAGCACATTTTTTATTAGGGCTACCCATATTAAAGGTCCTTGGTTTGCATTATGTAGCTGCAAGGAAGGTTCCTGCAAGTGTTAAAAAACTAACACTAAGCAAAGAAACAGTTTGCCACATATTATCTTAATGCCTGATTAGCAATTTTAAGTATAAGAGAAAGAAAACTAGAGTCCTAGCCCTTGAGACCCAAAAGTAAAACCAAGAATATTGTTGAGATACATTTCTTACAGCTTTGAAACTCCCGGCTAATTTGTTTCCACTCAGCACATTCCAGATATTTATACAACCTTTAAAGGAGAAAATACATAATTAAAAGTGTAATGGAATACATTGTGAGAGGCTGTAAAATGCAATCATGTGCTGTAATTAGAGCTGTTCATTACACTGACCCATGGCTCCTGCCGACAGCAGAGCTGTAGCAGAGGAAAAGTGCTGCAACTTGGAGTTCTTAAAGAAAATTATACTTGGGACACTTTTATCCAGTCCTATGTAACAGAAAAACACATAGAATAAATGCAATGTTACTATAGACATATCAGAGTTTTTGTTAAATATATTCAACATCTGCCTTGCTTCAAGATCACCTTCAACATTTTGGTGTTCAGCAAGAAGAGGGCTGACTATCCGACACCGTATTCGTCCAGAAACCACGTTCCACACTATAATCTCTCCATCATAGCTGCTGGTAGCTAAGAGAGATGGTGGACACTGCGCCACACAAAGGATGTCCTCCTTATGGCCACTCTTCTGAGAAGAGAAGTGTGAGGTTTTAAAAAAAAATAACTGCAGGATAAAACATTTAAGAGTTTGTATTACAGTTTGTTATGAAAGATTCCTGCCTTTTTTATTAACTAAGAACATAGTGGAATAAGTCACTTCAAAATGTCTAAAAATCTAACTAGCCTTGACAAAACTGTTACAATATGTGACTAAATATTTTTCTCACTCAGTGAGTGAGTGAGTGAGAGAGTGAGTGAGTGAGTGAGTGAGTGAGTGAGTGAGTGAGTGAGTGAGTGAGTGAGTGAGTGAGTGAGTGAGTGAGTGAGTGAGTGAGTGAGTGAGTGAGTGAGTAAGTGAGTGAGTGAGTTCCCCAGTTTGTTCACAAAAAAATGTAAGGAAGTGCAAACAAGTGAAATATTACTTCAGCCACTGTACTTCACACTGATACTGATGCTTATTGTGCTTCGTGTTTACTACCACTGAACTCAACAGAAATATGTTCTCTTGGTGTGATGCTGCCAACCAGAAACTGTACACAAATCAGGGAAAAGCAGATGGCATTTTTGTCTGGCACTGATTACTAGACTTACTGTAAATTATATTCCAAGGCCAAGTGCAATATTTAACTGAACTAGGCCATGTTTTGAAATATTAATGAGTTGTAACATAACTCAGACAATCTGGAGGTTCAGAGAAGAAATCAACAAAATGGCGGCTAAGTGGATACCGGAAACAAACCAATATACAGTATGTTTCTGTATATAGAAGAACCCATTGATCTCCTCCCTGCAGGCCATTAATGAAAAACAATTATCAGGGAAGGCTCTGATATGGGTCACTATTCTTACTGTCCTCCCTACTGCATTATTTCTTCTCTGTTTGTTTTTCTATTTGAGGGTAAGTGCAACCACCATCCATAATAAAGGAGATGGGAAACAGAGCCTGGCCGTGCATTCTGAGTAAAACTGACTACTTCATATAGGTAAAATCAGATAAAGGAACTGTAATCTATTCTGATATTTTATATGGACTGTACACAAAGCTTTCAGAGCACACGGTAGCATTTATTAATGAAGTTGTTGATTTTACTTTAGAGCAAAGAGAGATTTTATAAAGTTATTTTATAAAATCACAAATAGTATTTCAGAATACTATTACTATTACTATTAATACTATTAAGAATATAGTATTACTTTAGAGGCTCAAATCCATAGCTTCTTTAAGGAGATTTTTCTTGGGACAGTGGTATTGCTTTTTAATATACAACATTTGCCGGACCTTTTGTTCTAATCTAAATATAATTTCTGTGCACACAATAACGGTGAATAAATATACTGATGTTAACCTATTATACACTGTAGGTAGTGCATTCGTTTTACAAAAAAACAATCTTACATTTCAGTAAAAACTTAGTGAAGCTATTTGATGTGACATCAGCAGTGATGTGTCTGTGAGAAAACCTCAATATATATTATATATTACATTATAAATTAGTTTAGCCCTACATACAATATAGGTTAATGAAATTGGCAGGAAAATTGCTATCATCAAGTTTTTAATAACATTCTCAAGAGTAAGAGAAACAGAAAAGGGAAAGATGGAGTATAAAAGTGAGGCAGGGTTGAAGGGGTAACTTGCTGCTTGATTTAAAATAAAACAATTCTGCAAGCAATGCTGCACAGTAGGGCAGAGATCAGGGAGGCTGACTTACCAATATCTTACTGAGTTTTCTAGCTAGTCAGCAAAAAAAGGCTCTTAGGACCCCGTTGTCCTCTGTGTGTAATATGAACAAACAACTGGCAGTGAAGCTTTATCTACACAGCCCTTTAGGTGCACCAGTGACTGAGGCAGTGCATAGACATAACTGGCTCTTCTAATGTGAAATGTACAATGATAATATGTCAACAGCATTGTAACATTGTACTGCAGAGCTAAGTTTTTATATTATTTGTTTTGTATACAGTATATCATATTATATGTATTTGAATGTGTTTCTTATCCTCATTGTTGTAAAATTAATATAGGCACAATATTTGTCCCTGAAATACAGTGGAGTAGATGTATAACATCGCAGCTGCATTGCACCACATGCAGGAAAAAAACAGTATTATACTCCTACACTGTAGCAAAAAAATGATGAATGAGGATGTAATTAAATAAATACAGCGCTAGCACATATTGTTTTCTTGCCTGATGTGTTTTTGATCATGCATTCATTTAGCAAAAACATCCAATTTGTGTTTAGGGCATTTTTATAATGCTTTTTCAAAAATGGAAGAATAATGATCCATCCAGTGTTTCTACCACTGTCATCTAGTTTGCTTGGAATCAACGTCACAAGGGAATACTAACTCTCAGTTGGAGCCCATTGAATAACTTGTCTTGGGACTTTTATTTTTGTCGGCCTGAATCTCTTTTCTTAATGTTATTGTCAAGACAATTCCCTATTCATTGCTCACCAGATCATCCTGCCATGGAGGCTGTGGCCTCTGGACATGATGAAGGCCCTCAGGTATGTCCTGATAAAAGCAAATGCCCACTTAGCAAACAGAACACTTCAAATGTGGATATTAAAACACTGTATAATGTTATTAGCTGGTCAAACATATTACAATTCTTATTAAGCAGACAATGATAAGAAGTGAGATCTGCCATGCAGCAAAAAAATGTGCAGTTTGTTCTAGTTTTATAATGAAATGCAGGCTATATGCCACATGAACTATCAGTGTTTTGTTTTGTTTTTCACCATTGCAGAATGGAGCTCAGCTGGTAATGACAATGTAAACAAATGACAATGGGATACAACAGGATGGATGGTTGGATGGAGGAACTGGAGAAATAATTGGAATGGGATTTCTGAAGCACAAATGACAAATGACACCAAAAACTCATGGCTTTTGTACTCACTGGGTAAATGTCAATCTTCCGGTCCCCGCCAACAGACATCACATAGCTTCAAACATAAAATTGCACAAGCTCAACATAGATTAAAATGTATATTGAACCAATAACACTTGCCAACTATCACATCATTACTCACAAAGACATGTGAACTTGCAGAAAGATGCAGTCGCACACTTCGTTACCTACACCATCTACAGAAAAGATTGAAAGTGATTTTTCACAAATACATATACAGCTCCGGAACAAATTAAGAGACTACTCCAAATGTTTCTTAAATCTTTATCTCTATATGTATGGCAGCCATTCCAGTGTCTGTTGAATTTCAACATGGAGAAAAATTGTCAGTAGTTTATAGAATACAATAATAGAAAACATTATTAAAAAAATTAACAAAGACATACCTATAAATAATAAAACAAGAGCAAATAATAATGCTGAAGTGGTCTCTTAATTTTTTTCGGGGCTGTATATAATATAGTATACAAACTTTTTATTTTAAGCAGAAGTGATGAAAAGGTCAAATACATACCTTTCCTAAGTGTTTTTAGGCACTGACCATTGTTAAAGTTCCAGATCTTAACACAACCATCTCTTCCACCTGTGATGAGTCTGCAAATAAAATAAAAAAAACACTTAGTTATAATGAAGTTGTGGCTAATAACATTTTATGAAAGTTCAATGTATTGACAAACTGTTATATGTACTGTACCTCCTCCCTTTGGGGTCAAAAGCCATGCATGTGATGGCAGACTGGTCTTGTGTTCCACAAAATTCAAAAACCTGCCGCCCAGTGTCAAAATCCCAGACTTTAACCACCTGGAAAAAGTAACATATTGAGTAAACTGGACTAATATAAGTAAAATGAATATGATCATGTTTCTGTTTTAACATTGATTGAATTTCACTGGAAATTTGAAGCTGGGTCAGTTGTGTCTGTGAAGAATTCATTTACTCACAGATCCCTCACTGCAGCTGACAACCTGGCGGAATTCTTTACTGTATCCGCAGCACATTACAGCCTCATCATGGGAAGCAGTCAGACGGCTGTGAAGCCTCGGCCTTAAAGAGGAAAAAAATAACCAAATTAATAAAATAACAGTTCTTCAAAAGTCTTCTCTGTGTTTTTCCTTACTTGAATTTTACAAACCAGCAACCTTGAATTAGTTCTGCTGCGAAATATTTTCAAAATATCTTCACAGCACATTGGATTCTATTATGAATAAAGCACAGCAGCTTGACAACAAACCTTATTTTCAGGGAGAGCACAGCCATACAGTCTGCTGCAATGTAGAAGGATTTTACAGCAGAGGAATACGAGCAGGCAGATATGTCACCATGAATCCCGCTGGCTTGTGAGTCTGCTGTAAACAGGCAACACTGATCTTGAATATCCCAGATCTGAAACAGCAACAGGTAAACAGAAGTGTTCAAAAATGTTCACCCAATGCTGTGCTAAATAAAAACTAAAACCTTGAATGTATTGTAGAAGCACAGAAGTCTTAACCCTAATGTGCACCATAGAATATTAATACTCTATATAATTTACGTATCATACATACTGTAGCTTATCTAGGTGGAGCTTCTTTTTATCCAGCTGTGCAGTCATGTTTATAATAAGGCATTGTGTTTTATAAAATAAAATAAAACTTTAACAGAAAAGTAACAATAACCTTTATAAATGTATTTTAATGTCTTCTGAATTGTAGAGTAGTACAGTTGAAAAGCAGGAAAAAATTCAAGTCAAAGACAAGGTTACATTTTTGGTTTTAAATTTCAAAAGTTACCAACATTTATTGCACAGCATCAAATGAATGCTGTACTTCTTGGATCATTAAGAACATGCTTAAACACAGAAACTTAAAAATGAATCATAAATCACCTTCACTGTGCAGTCTATAGAGACAGAGAAGATCTGACCATTCTCTGGGAAGATGTGCAGGTAAGTGATTGGAGCCGAATGGCCTTTCAAAATACCGTTAGGTTTCCTAAAAGGAAAAACCGAACCAAGAGGTGAGGCTTTTTTATTTATTGTTAATTATCTTTAGGAAAGCACACTGAATTCTTGCTCCTCACCCAGAAAAATGTGGGTTCCACATTCGTATCAGCCTGTCCATGCCTCCAGTGACCAGCAAACTGTGCTTCGGACAAAGGTCAAAGGTCTTGACACCTTTAGATATGGTGAAAACTGTCTGGTCACATGATGAACGGAGTTGTGGAGTCCAGCTCAGTTGGATTTTCTTGGTTTTACCTTCATAGCAGGCCTCTCTGATCTCATCCAACTGCTGCTCAGCGTCTGTTAGAGGCAGCACACAGCCTGAAGAAGAAGAAAAAAAAGTATTATGAGGTCACGTGTATCAGCATTGATCAAACATGCCTTCTGTAGCAAGGGTGAGCCATTATCAGAATAAATTACCAAGCATGCAAGTCTTCATGATCGATCACACACACACACACACACACACACACACACACACACACACACACACACACACACACACACACACACACACACACACACACACACACACACACACACACACACACACACACACACACACACACACACATTCTTGCATTGATTGGTGAATTTGTGATGGATGACTCATAATGTGTCATCTCTTACTGCTCTCCTACCAGGCTGCCTAATGTTCGACACCAAATTGAATTACTTTACACGGTAGAGTTTTTATCAACACTTTCAGCATTCATCCTTTTTTGTGGATCTTAAATCACAGAGAATATGCACGTGTAAGGATAGATTAAAACTGTTTTAAGTCACAATAATGAAACCCATAATATTGCTAAACTTATGCCAACATTTTTCTCTTTAAAAGCAAAAAAAAACTGAAATTACCTATAACGAGTGCAGTAGATTCTTCCTTTGATGAGGAGACAACAGCGTGAAAACTAGGAAAATATTTTGCCTAGAGTTAGAGAGAGGAGTTAGTGGCTCAGCCTATTTCATTATTTTCCGTTCATAATGCAAGTAAATTGTTCACACTATCTGCAGATAATGTAAATTGAAACTTGGCTGAATTCAGATTTTTTTTCTTTATACTAAGAGAAGTGGACATGCACGTGGAAAAGGTTAAATGTCACCTGTGTTACCCAGTCCTGATGAACCTTCCATCTGATAAATGTCACATTTGGAGAAAGCACCGCATTGTCAATTGCTATGTTTGGCATATTTTCAACCTTCGGTAATTTATTCCATAACCTATAAAAAAATAATTAAGTTGTACATCATGCATGAAACTGGTTACATTTCACAGACACAGCCTCGCCTACAAATAGTACAAATTGTAGTTAGCGTATCATTTTTCAACCCTGTTTCTTTGCTAATAGAGCTTTTTACCCGGCTACTTTGCAGTATTTCAAATAGTCCATCAACTAAATTGTAAAATTCATTTTGAATTGTTTGAAAGAAGGAACTGCACGGCTACAAACCTGATATCTGGTGAAAAATGTTCTCTCAGTAATAGCTACTTATTGATATGTATAATGTACTGAGTGGAGACCAGACATTTTAGTCCTCAATGAGATTTAAGATAACACATAAATCATTTTCCTGCTCTAGATGTCTGTCTAGCAAAGCTCAATATTACATATTTTTCGGAATTAATTAAGAGTTTCTTATATTATAACGAACATATGAAAATGTAATTATGTTATTACTTCATTCACTGATTCACTGAAAATAAGAGTTGAACTTTGAAAAAAGAAATCAAAAAGGAAGTCACAGACTGAATGTTTGAACATCTATACAAGAAAATTACCTGAGGGTATCTCCAACAGAGGATATTAACATGATAGTAACACATCCCTGGAACACAAACACCACAATTAACCTCTGCCAGTAAAAAATCAAGTAGAGTATAATTAATGATAAGTTTGTTTAAGGATGATATCAGGATTTAGCCAAAGGACCTACGTCCGTGTCTCCATACACAATACAACATTTATCAGGGCCAGTGCAGCTATAAGGAAAAATAAAAGTCATTATTGTGACTTATTATGACATTTGGAAGATATGTTAACGTTCAGTTTTGTTGCTCACCCGAAGTCTAAAGTCAAAGGCACCGTTTCTAGTGCATTGATCTGGCAGTAGGCTCCAGAGTGGAAAGCTCATAAAGCTGGATTTCTCTGTCCCTGCAAGATAAAAAAAAAAAGACGCACACAATTAGAAAAGCCAGAATAGTTTGTACCCTGCAGTCAATTTACTTTAAACAGAATCTGGTCTTTAATTATATTATTGAAGCTTTTGTCATATTACCCAGTTCCAATCATCAGCTTGTTAAACTCTGTCATCAGAATAAAGTCACTTGCCCACTTTGACTTCCTGCTTGCTGGTCCTACATCTGGAATAAAATGATGTTAGAAACATTTAGTGAGGAAATACCAGCTGTGTTATTCATGATCAATTAAATTAAAGGCAGTCTTATTATAAACCTCCATTGGCACAGAGCAAATCTATGAGCCACATTGTTGTCATGGGGGGACATGTTCCTATATTACTCTGGCACTGTAACCATTTGTTTGTGTGATAAACAAAAACGACACACTCATGGGCCAAGGTCTGTGCACCCAGTAGTAGGAACCAATGGGTTTGGGGCTTGCAGACATTATTTAAAGGCAGAGTTATGGTCTTTAATGTGCTTGATGAAAATAAAAATTAAAAGTATTTTGGTGAATGTACAAGGTAAAAAAATACATACAAATATATGTTGGGTCTTCAGTGGTTTCAGTTCAGGGCTCCAGTAGCAAACAACCCCGTCTTCTCTCACTGTTACAATGGTGCAATCATGGCTGGAGTGGATGTTAACGATGGGGAGGCCATGACACAACGTCTTCATAGAGGCTGGCAGAGTAAAAGCCACCTGCTTGCTGCGTCTCACAGTTTCCTGCTTCTCTTTGTACTCATGCATCATGTGTGTGCAGAACTCACCCTGTGTCACATCAATTTTGTGTCAGGTTAGGGTTGTCTATCCTGCACCTTGACAACCATACAATTTTTATCATGGCTTTATGAGTAGGGTTAGATTTCAGCGGTAGGGGGGAAACAAAAATACAGAAATACTTGTGGCAAAAACAAATTGTCTGTTGATGATTCCTGCTAGTTTCTACGTGTTACAATTTGTTACAATATGCTTTCCAAATTAATGAGTAAATGCGTTATCATGCAGTAAAATGTGTATTAAAATTCCTGGTTTAGCCTGAATCATCGTGTTCAGCTGAGTAACAGCTCTACATGCTCTACTTATTATTGCTGAATTACAACTGTCACATTTCATAGGGCATAGTGTGCAAAGTGTCATAAAAAAGACAAACCTCCTGAATGAAATTGATGCATGCTCCATAAGAAATAAATATAAATTTCATCTCACCCATGAAATCTGTCCTTGGCCCAAATAATCAATCTTCTTAAATAACCCTTGTATCTGCGCATTGCTCTGTGAAATAACAAAAGAATACTGAACAACGACACTTAGTGTAAATCAGTTCTGGCAATAGCTAACGCTCCTCCTTGATTACAAAGAAGTGAGACACAGAGAATGCAGGGATGAGAAAATCTGAGACAGAATAAAAATATTAGGAGGAATGTTCCACTGTCCTTACTGTCTTAGGCAAACCCAAACACTTCTTCAATAAATGTCCAAAACGCTTTGCATCAATGGATCTCGAGCCACCCCTTTCAAATTCCTTTACAAGGAAAAATAATGTCACATATTGCAGAAATGCATATCCAGACTGACAGTGAGTTTTTTTTAAAGATGCAGTTTACGGTACCTCGAATGCTAGTTTCAATTTCTGGAGGTTGTCGAGTGATATCGTCTCATCAAGCTTATTGGAGAAAAAAACAAACACTTGTGACATGTGTTATGATATCAACCAATTAATGCTGGTTGATTATGAATATTCAAAGAAAAGAGCACAATACAAAATATACCAGAAATATGGTTTATTTTGCAATAAAATGCTACTTCCAATTTTTTTCAGTCCACTCAAATGCACTCACCAGGCAGTTGATAAAGCATGCGTGCTAGAGAAGAGATATTAACACCATGTAATTATCAACACATATGATTAGGGCTTCACCTCTGAGTATAAATAATTATCTGTAAAGGCCATTTGTCTGCTATGAGATGTGGAGATGCTTTCACAAGGCGGGATGGCTGGCCATGTTCTCTGCGTCTAATGCCCTCTATTCATTTGGCTACGGTTTCCTAGCAACGGGTCATTGATCCATGACACTATTTGATCCATCATTAATAAATAACGGGGATAAACAGCCTAATTACTTAAGGATGTCAGAGATAATTGTTTTATCAGTCAGTGATGGAAGTGCTGAAAGTTGTCTGCTTTACAAATCTCTTTATGAAAACTGCATAACTTTGAACTCCTGAGCCTGCTCCTTCCAATCTGCCGTGGCACATTGCTCATTACAGTAAGCAGGAGAGTGTGACTGACATATGCACCGGCAATTTTAGCTGGTGTTCATGCTCCTGCATCAGTCCTTAATTTTTTGTCAGCTTGAATTTGAATACTGCTGAGGTCCATTTAAGTGGTTAGCTCAGCAACTAAATTCGGTTCTACTTTGGACTGAACCATGGCCAGCTCTGGCTCTGGGACAGATTGTCGTGCCCAATGCAGTGTCAGGCTGTGAGTACATTGATCATCAATGTAATTTAAAATGGCACTTTTGGAATTACCTCATTCTTTCTGCAGCTCACCTTGTGAGTGGGATATGCTTCAGCTGTAGCTGAGTTTAACAACGTCAGAAAGAGTGTGTAAACTATTTATCGTAACACTCTAGTGACACCTTGAGGCTAAATGCTGCAACTTAAAGAAAGCAGACTCAATGTTAAAAGGATGAAAATCTATCATGGAACTGAAACAATCCTAATTTAGGAGAATCTTTCAGTTTCAGAGGTCAAATATATCACACCTATTTCTATGATTTTAAATTAAAGTGTTGTAAACTGTACCTTGAGGCTGCACAATTTGCAAGTTGAGTAAATAATAGAGTGTTGTCGTCTTATTTGAGTCTCATCTCCAATGGTGATCGAGTGTCTTCGCCTGTTCTGTCTCAGCAGCTCTCGCACAAGCCATTCAGGCTGCTGTTGTCTGTCCTTGCTGAGGTCATCTGTGAGTTTCCCACCGCAACAACCTGACCCCGTCGTCCTGTCTGCAGTTCTCCACAGTTCACATATGATGATGGAGGATTGAGATGTTGGTTTAATTAAATGCAAGCACTGTTCTTATAGCAGATTGTTATGATGGGTAATTTTTGTTTTGGAACACATTACAATTATATGAGAAGCTTTTTATTTTGGTTATTTGTATTGTTTATTTTGTTGACACCAAGTATCCAACAATGTTACACATTAAAAACAATAAAAGTGCACTAGAAGTTATGCATATATTAAATCTTTGCAGCATGATTTTTCCATGGATATAAAAAGAGAGCAGTTATCAGACTTCTATTACCTGTACATGGTAACTCCTCAGTGCTGCCCCACTTGGCAACTCAAGCACCATGACAACAGTAAACATGTTCTTAACATTACAGAGAAACAAGGCAAAGGCTCAACCTTTTATTACTATAAGTTCTCCAGAAAATGAAGACACAATTGGTTTTAACTATAAAATGATCAAGAAAAATAAACGTGAGTTAATTAAGGAGAGAAACATAGTAGCAGATTACCTGGACACATGTTGGGTTTCTAATCTTCCTGAGGCTGAAGAAGAGCGGACCTTCATCCCCAATGGCATCCTTGTTAGTTGTTAAAGTTTAAAGGGTTGTCGTGATATAAAACGCAGCCTTTAGTGCAGCACATTGCCTCAGACACAATTTAAAAACACAGATCTCACATTAGTCTACCTGACACTCACTCTAACATTACACCTGAGCTGATCAGGTGGCCCCATGGTAGCTAAGGAACCAAGGGTGACAACTGAGATGACACTAAAGACAAGAACCTGCACCTTGTTGACGACCTTGTTAGAACCATGTTAAATCTTGTTTAAAACTAACAATGTATTGCTTTGTTTACATTGTACTTAAATTAGATGATTATTATAACAATCTTTAGGTAATACTATTTGAATTTTATCATTAATGTTGACACATGTTTTAATTTGCCTTGAACTACCGAGGGAATAAATAAATAAAAGCTAAATCATTAAATTTCTTTTAGATTGACATGGAATACAGTGTATCAGAATGCAAAACAGAAGGATAAAAAAGTGGTGCTGCTTGGGATATTATAAGCAGATTGAACCATTAAACCAATGTAATATGTTTTTAATGAGATGTGTTATCAAGCTGCAAACAGACGGCAAAACGTACGAGATAGCAGAATACGGGGGCAAACATGAAAGCAGACAAGTACTTTTTCACTAGTTGAGAATGTTTAATTATCACAGCACAAGGATTCCACACAATAATGATACAACAATTAAATTAGCCTTAATTATATTATGTTATATTGGTTATTACAGTTATAACCCCTTTCATTAGAAAAAGAAACATAAAATACAAAGACAGATAAACTCTATCATAAGCAACAAGGTTTAGAGAGGTCCTGCCAGCTTGATATCCTCTCTGGTGCGCAGTAATTACACACATTTGCTGGGAGTTTATTCACTTTCTCCTTTCTGTTTGGGTCTTTACTCCAAGCTGTTCTTATAGCATCCTTTTCTGTAAAAGCCAAAAGACATAGATAGGAATTACCTATATTAGTTAAAATCAGTAAGCAACCTATTCAAATGCTCAACAATGTTAAGTTGATACAGTATGTACCCTGCTGAGGTAAAACTTTGTGTAACTGCTGCAGCTCCATGGGCAGCAAAGCCTATCATATCTGTGACATAAGTGATTCTCTTTCCACAAAACCAGTCGTAGTTTGCCAAGTCTGATCTTCTCTGCTGAGCATGCCTTTGCACAACAGTAGGAACTGAAACACACAGAGGTGAATAATTGACAACAAAGCTTTAGGCTTGGTGAATTGCAAGCACTCTTATACACACCTATACCACCACTGGTCATGTTAGGATGTGTGCTGCTGCTATAGTGATAGAAGTTGCCCAGCAGTTCAGGTTTTTGCTTTGGCTCGCGATAATTTCCCCTCATCTCTGTATTAGTAGAAAGCTGCATTTCATGTCTGCTGTGAAGAGGTGCAAGTCTTCTTTCTGCAAAATAATATGATCATGTACTTTCAAATATGTTCCACAACAACTGTAAAATAAGCTGTAAAGAAGCTTTTTTGGTTGTTCGATTTTGACAGGCCTGAGTTGAATGTCAGTAGTTCAGCTGTTCTGACGTGTTCATATACACAAGACTGAACAAACAGACTAGACATACCTTGAGGCATACCCATGTAGTCACATGTGTAGACGGAGCTGTACTGCGCTGTCAAGGCCTTACTGATCCCCCCCTCAGACAGAGGATATTTCCAAGGAAAGCTGACATAGTCAGAGCTTTGTGCAGTCTCCTTAAGCAGCCTCCACATCATGAAAGACTTGGGGAAAATGTTTTGCTTTAAAAGTTACGATACACTGGGAGAGGTCTAGCATGCCATTTAACTATTCATGAAAATTGAGGCTAACACAGCCTAAATACCAACCTGACTGGGATGTGGGTTGTTTCTCCTCTGCCCGAGGCTGTTCCTGTGCGAATACGCTCAGTCTTACAGGCTGGCTTACAGCAAAATTCCTTGCTGTACACAGTTGATCCAAAAGGTCCAGACTGTGAATATGAGTCTGTAAATGAAGTTGACGCTGGGCAGCTACACATGCATCAACATAGACATACAATTATAAACACACTGAAACAATCTTACATAATTGTGTTTGCCCATTCAGAACTTTCAGGGCCATATATACATAAATATAACTTACAGCACAATCTCTGCAGCTAGGTTTGACCGGTAGACAAAGTGTCTTTTATTGGAAGTTTCATATGGATCCCACCATTGTTTGCCCACTACAAAATAAAGAAAAAAAGAATATAGAATTGCAACCCTGAATTGCTAATAGGTTGTGTGTAACAGTCTTTTCAGGCAAAACAATGTGTAAAACAAAACAAAATTTAAATCATTAGAGCAAATACTGTGAAAGCTAGAGTGTCAACCCTGTTACTATGATCCTCAATAGCGGAATAGATAATACAATTATAACCAAATAATAATAGTAGATACATAATTGATGTATTTGCACTTTTACAGTTGACAATCTTATCTTAAATGATGTTCAGATATACAAAATAAATATTTGGGAAAGTTAGGGGGGACATATGACAGTGGAAATAATGCCCTTGTTATGAACTCAAATTACACCTAGGCAAGGGAGCATGAAACAGCAGACTTGTTTGTTAATAATTATAATGCTTTGAACCAAATAATAACTACAGGATTGATCATAATAAATTGTGACACACTCAACAGTCCAAAATAATACAGTAAATTATTACAATGCAAATAGGGAGTATACACCAAACAAAGCTATATCACAGTAAAACAAGATGTAAAAGAAAAGTATAAGAAATTGCCTTCTAAATTAAATGTAACATGTTTTTGCAAATCTAAATGATAACCGTATTTTCAAGTAAGTTCAATCTTTACATATCATTTGTTTTACATTACCTTTGGTAGTCATTGGTGACCGTTGTTTTGGTGTATTGTTCTGTAGTTGTTTTCAGTCTATGGACACCTTTCCATTTCGATTTCCAGATGATAGTTCACATCATGGATGGCTTGCTGAGCAGTGTTACAGACAACTATGGATTTTTAATTCAAACCTGTTTTTAATAATTAGATTAGAACGTGTGTCTCTTAGTTATCATTTTTGATCTATGCAGAGATGATCCCAGCAGGGAGTTTAGGTGCTATGGACTGTGGTTATGGAGACAACATTTGAATGGCCACACTGAGCTGCTCAGCAGGGGAGATGTTACATAAAAAATTCAACATGCAAGCTTGCCCTGTTTATGTCTGTTTGTGACAGTGGTAAAGTGTACATTTAACCAAGTAAATTAATTGCATGCTACGAAATACTGTACAAAATAATTACTTTGCATAAGATGAATTATTGAAAATAAGGAAGGCTACTTCAAAGACATGCTCTCCTCCCACCTCCCTCCCAAGAAAACATATTTTTTAGCAATTTATTAAACAAATATTTTCAAAATATTTGAGTTCATATGAACACAACATATTATACAGAGAAGGAAATCATTCAGATCCTTCATAGCAGTTATCAATGAATCTTACAGTAGTCATTAAACTTAATTTTACCCTGGTTTAATTACTAAAACCTGAAAAAACAAAATCTCCATCATAACAATACCGTATTAAAATCATGCTAAATCCAGTAATATAATAAAGTACATAGTAGACTTCCTTATAAAGTCCTATAACAATTTTGTGTTGTATAGGCCTTTTTGATAATTTGCAGGCACAGTAGTAACCAGAGGTGGAAGAAGTACTCATAACTTGTACTTGAGTAAAAGAAGTACCAGGGTGTAGGAATACACTGTTACAAGTACAAGTCCTGCAATTTAAATGTTACTTAAATACAAATAGAAAAGTATTAGCATCAACATATACTTAAAGTACCAAATGTAAAAGTACTCATGCAGATCAGCCCATTTCAGAATAATATATTATATGTTCGGGGGTATAGTTATTGATGCATTTAAGTGTTATCAACCTGGTAAAGGTGCAGCTAGTTTTAACTACTGTGTATACTGCAGGGTAGATTGTGAATTTACTCCATGGGGTAACCAAAATTTTATTTTTCTAAGTGTTGATTAGATTTCACATTATTAATGCAAATCTGCAAAGTAACTAAAGGTATTAAATTAATGTAATGGAGTAAAAGTACACCATTTGCATTACAAAAATGATATACTCAGGTAGGAAGTAAAGGGCCTCAAAATTGTATTTAGGTTAAGTACAGTGTTTGAATAAATCTACTTAATTACTTAGTTTACACCACTGGTAGTAACAATAATCAACATTTACTTTGGCTTCATCATTCAAATGACAATGCAATTTGAAATTCATTTTGCAATTGAGAACGTATCATGCAAAGTGACAATGCAAGCCTCAATGCAGATTGAAATAAAAGCTTAATCATTAGCATTGCATACTTATTTGTAGCCTTAATGAAGTAGGTGCACATTGTAGCCTGGTTTTACTTTTACTACAGTAGTCTAAACATCGGTAAATATAACACCTCTCAAGCTGGCTGTTGTTTCCCGCTCCAACATGACTATTTGTTTTATTTTGTTTTCTGTAGAATAAAGGCGTTGGCTGTTTCAAGTTTAGCGCCACAGCCCTGCCGTGTTTTGGACAACCAACTGCACAACAAGCAGGACTGAAGCAGCGCGGGTCCAATAAGATACTCCAAGGAGCTGACGGCAGCCAATGTCCGACAGCCGGAGCCCGACACACAGGACAAACAGAGGCATCCTCCCCACAGCCTCCCCACAGCCGGTGCTTTTCTTTCCATTGTCTGGGACGTACCGACGTAGAGCTGGCTTCTTACAGTGCTGTAGGGGTAAGTATTATACATGTTAAAGTATCAAGAAGGTGACTATTGCGTACCTGTTATGAATAGAGGCGGTAAGGTTTAGTGCAGTATAAATCTGCATTGTAACCATTGATTATTTGCATGACTTAGCTGGATAGGATGCTAAAATTATATCAAGCTCCTGCCCGAGATAAATAATGTCATGGTCACTTAGCTGGGCAGTTATCTAACTCAGAAATTAGCTTAGACCAAAACTGACGTCAATAAACAAATCAAGGTGATACGCACGTAAAAGGATAACCCCTGAATGATCAAGTCAACTACTACGCTCTGGTTAGCGTAACATCCGCTAGGGTGTAGTGAGCGTAGCGTTATAGCTGCTCTGTTAGCCTGGTAATGGTGGCTGGCCGTGTTGCTATCATAAAAGCTAACGCTAGCTGGAAGGTGAGCGTAGGTTAACACTGCTAGAGCTGAAAGCAGCCCCAGTGATGCAGGCGGAGCATCCCTTTCCACGAACATTTCTACTTTTATTAAGACTTTAAATCCAATTATTTGCATTAGGATGCCGTGACATTCAGGTTAAATAAGAGGCCTTATAAGAGGCGGGGGGCACGTGATTGTTCGCAATCAAATCAGCCATTTTAATAATCTTCTCCTGAAATGAGCTCTGTGTCATGCCAGCTAGCTAGCACTAGCTTAAGGCTAACGCTGAAGGCAAGGGGACACAAAGCAATTGCAAGCCACAGTGGCTAACAATCAAAGGCGGTGGAAGCTAATGCTAATACTGCATCTGCATATTATATTAATAGGAGGTTAATAACGTCACCAGATAATATAGTTACAACACCACAGTTTTAAGTAACGTTGTACTATCAACTATCAACGTGAATGCATGTTAGAAGTACAGTACCAGGAAACTGATGTGTATTAGAGCATCTTGTTGGCCTAACATACAATGGGTTATTAGTCATTCCTGAGACCCTCCTCCCACCACCCGGTTTAAACAATAGGTGGAACTGACAAAGCAATAGGCAGTCCCTTCATTTAGGTGATATTAAGATATTACCACTGCTGCTGCATGAGTAGACTTGGGTGTATTAATTTTAAAAACAGATACTTATAATTCTTTTTTCTATTTAGCAATCCAAGATGGGAAGGGATCTGAGAAAGCCGAAGGGCAAAATGTCCTCATATGCCTACTTTGTGCAAACATGCCGAGAGGAGCATAAGAAGAAACATCCTGAAGCCTCTGTCAACTTTTCAGAGTTTTCCAAGAAATGCTCTGAACGATGGAAGGTAAAATAAATGACTTTTATCTGAATTTCCTTTTTGTTTTATAACCCAAAAATGTGTTTTCATCAGTGATTGCCTGTTTGATGTTTAACACAGTTTTTTCTTCCCATAGACAATGTCACAGAAAGAGAAAGGCAAGTTTGAGGATTTGGCCAAACAAGACAAACTGCGTTATGAGAGGGACATGAAGAATTACGATCCCCCCAAGGGCCAGAAGAGGAAGCGATTCAAGGACCCCAATGCCCCCAAGAGACCACCGTACGGGACCATAATAAAATTGCTACTCACAAAGTTTTTATTTGTTAGTGGCGAGTGGATTGTGATTTTTTATTTGATATATTTTTCCCCCACAGGTCCGCATTCTTCCTGTTCTGCGGTGACTTTCGCCCAAAGGTAAAAAGCGAGCATCCTGGACTTACTATTGGGGACACGGCAAAGAAGTTGGGAGAGATGTGGAACAGTTCCTCTGCAGAAAACAAACAGCCATATGAGAGGAAGGCGGCCAAGTTGAAGGAGAAGTATGACAAGGTAAATAGACAAAACTAAACCTGTTTTTCTTCAATCTGATAATTATGTTGTAAGGTTTTGAGGTAAAAGGAAACAAATGATATGAAGCTGTTAAAAAAGTAGTTTTCTCTATTAAAACACTCTTGATTGCCTCCAAAGGATGTCGTTGCCTACCGCACAAAGGGCACAGTTGAGCCAGCAGCTGCTCCTGCAGCAGCTGCATGTGACGATGATGATGACGATGAAGAAGATGAGGAGGAAGATGACGATGATGAGGACGATGAGTAGTCTACATGAGGGTGGGAACTGAATTTTTGTTTATGCCATATAACCCTACTATATTCAATTCACCATCTTGAAACATAAGTCAGATTGAACAACAACATGTGTATATTTAATGTTTTTAAGATGTACAGTGTTATTCTCCTTTTTTTGTAAAGTTAACACTACATATCTTTTGTTGGGGATTTTCTAGTGGTAGTACTTTATCTCCTGCTATATGTAACAGTAAAGGAGGACTTAAAATCAGTATAAAAGTAACTAGTCTTTAGGTGTTACAACTCAAAAATAAGATTCTGAGTTGGTAATGTATTATTCTTTATTTTTAAAAATATTTTTTTATGTGACGTCCCAATGTCTTTTTATTGTTGTTTGAATACCACTCTAATATCAAAAGCAGCTGTTGACATTGAAGAATGTCTTCAATAAAGGTCGTTTTTTTAAAGTTTGTCTTTTCTTCTTATTTTGTCAACATCACCCAAGGCTACGGGTAAGTTATCAAAGACCAAATGTGTAAAACGTAGCCCACCAATACATTATAATATTAGTAATGTATTCTAGCATACATACATAAGTCCAACACTGTCCAATCATATGTATACAGTGTAGTAGAAAATATTCTTAACTGGAAACAAGGGCTTCATAGTATCAACAAAATGTGTACTCTGTTTCTGATGCATCGGAGTAAAGCTATATAGACTATATATTCAGACTTGGATGAAATGATTGGCCACCCAAAACGGCAATCAATATACATACAGTAAACATGTCTTAATAAAATGATGAGCATTTGTGTAATTCCATTAAAAAAGGGCCTGAATGATTTGGACAAGGTAAGGTAATCACGACCCTACTGGAATATTGCATTTACCAAGGAATGCTTGTCAGATTTTGTTTTAAAAGTTAAATAGGTAATTCACATTGGTGTTTATCCTAATGCATAACAATAAACATGAATGGAGAAAATACAAATAAAGTCAAGGAATATAGAATAAAACTATACAAAAAGCAATAAATGGTTTTGGAACATGAACAAGATTTTGCTTCAACACTTTATTTTATTATTTTCCCAGAATAGCTCTGGAACATGAATGTTATTTGTTTGGTTAGTGTACTGTGGTCTCAAATCCAGAAGGGGGCGCTAAATTAGGTAAACTGCAGTTAGAAATGAAAGCAACAGTAACTGTCATTTGCAAGTGCCCATCCCACATACCTTCATAGCACAAAAAAACTGTAGCAGCAGTCAAACAAACATTTGTCAGATCAAAACATGCCTTCATTGCATTTCACACGGATACATTTGTACTTTCCCAGGCCTTACAAATGATCTCAGCCCAACTATTTAATTTCAATCTCACCTGAATCATGTACCAGAAGTTTTTTTTCTCTGAATGGAGGGGGCAACAAACCCGCTTCTTTCTATAGCTAATGATAATGCACGTTAACTGTTGGCTGACATTTGCTTCATTTCATAGTAAATTGCATTTTTGGTCAGAAAGTATGTTCACAATTTAGGCTTTTAACATCAGCTTAGTATATCTAATTCTAAATGTTACAATATATATATATTTTTTTATCATTGAAAGTGTATAATTCAATCCAAGATTTTTAAAATTTATTCATTAGAATTAGAGTTTTTTTTTTGTGACTCAAAGAATGACTCCAGAATGTTTGCAGAGTTATATTGACCACATCCAAAACACAAGATTAAGTGATGTGTCTCTATTCTAGTGTCCAAAGAAAAGGTTCCATTGTGGTTTTTGTGTGCTCTGAACCAGTGAGTCCAGGCAGGGATCTTTTGTGATCCTTAGCCAGGATAGAGTTCACTCTGCGTGTAATTGGAGACAGTCTCACGGTCACGGTGGTCTCACAGTCACTTAAAGGGTGTTCACATATCCATTTATCAGACTTTTTGTCAACGTGTTTGCAAATATGCATGGTACCACTACGGTCTCCTTTCAGCAGGTCTCACACAGTATCAGACTTTCATCCTCAGTGCTCCTGCAAGTTAACATTAACATCACAACAGTTGTTTTTAATATGGAAAAAAAGTAATGACGGTCACCCTGTGCATTGGTTACATTATAACAATAACCTTACTCAGTAAACAATAAATGTAATCCCATAAGACGCAGTTTGTGCCAATTAAGTCTGAATATCATACAATAGCTCAAAGAAAATAATATTTTAAAAAGCAGTTTATCTATATTCAGATTAAGTATTCTCTGCCACATTGTCGTGTCAGCTATCTTCTCAAACCTGTGATTCCGAGCAGAAGTTCTTTTTCTCTCTTTTGACCCATTGAATGAACTCCTTGCAATCTCTGAATAAATTCCCCATCTGACATACAATGCTCCCTCGAGACTAACTTACTAGAGACAACTGTTCTGTCTTTTCACCTCTTTGTTGTGAAACCTCAAAAGCTAAATCCATAGTGAGAATATTAAAAAGGCTTATCTGAGAAAACACAACAGTGTATGATATCTTTCTCCCTTTCGCAGAATAACTTTTTTATAAAGCAAGAACATGTGGACTTGAATTCAAGGCATGCTTTCTTTTGAAATACATATAACAACAAACCCACTATCTGCCTTATTTTGAAGCCCCAGAATAACTTTTTCTCCACTGCAGAATTTGCATAGAGTGATGTCAAAGGGGCGTGTCAGTCAGGATTAGTTGCTGAGAAGACTGAGTAGTCGCTATGGATACAGCTTTTATAGTTTTCCAATAGTTGGTCCTGTGTGGAGGTAATACTGAGTAGTTTCCATGACTTTACTCTGTTTTGTTTAGTCTGGGGTCCCATTTTCTCACCTAATTTGCAAGTAAGAGGCACTTGGGAAGTAAACGTATAATGGACTTCATTGGACACTGGATAACATATTCCATTTTATTGTTTTTAAATGTCCTGGTAAGTTTGACTGTTAGCTTATATTTTGCAGCAGTGAGAGGTGACTGTTTACAACTTATGTTTATCATTTTCATCGTTTTTTAACTTTATAACTTCATATTAAATGTGTGGAATAAGTACAGGCTGTGGAAAAAATGTGTCCCTGGGACAATAAAGTATCATTTGAATTCTTCAACATTTGCTTTTTAATGCATATTTCACTTGAATTATTTATTTCACACAAGAAACAAGTTATTTCTTTGTTAATGGTTCCTCAGGTGTTAAATACTACATCCTCTCATGACCTTTCATCTGGCAATAAAGTGAATGCAAGCAGACAGTTTGCAGACATCGTCTCAGGGCAACAAACACTTCCCTCCTGGTACAATACATCTATTCATGATGCGCCCAAGCGTGGGACACACTCTCATAACAGATGGCAAACACAGATGGCTTTCACAAAAACGGTTTATTCATTTGAAGTGAAAGAAAACACAGTACCAGGTTAGTCATCAATGCAGAGAGGCCTCTCTTTCCCTAATGATCAAATACATGATGTTCATTTATTTGATTTTCAATTAGGGTATAACATGATATTTCTTTAGTTGATATTATTTGACTTGTGATTGTAAATACTATCGTAATTTTTAATATTTGGATAGTCTAGTTTGTTCTCTTTTTGAACATGCTGTTACCAATGTTTTATTTTTATTCTACAGTAGCTAGATCACCCAGTGCTTGTGCATTATGTGTTGACAGGAACAGTTGTGGGAAAGGTGGAAACAGTGTTTGAGGCTCTCACGCCTATCAAATACTCAGTGCAGGAGGATGACGGGGAGAACCTGTTCCTCCTCAGCCCCTTCTCAGGGGAGTTCCTATTGTCCCGCAGCCTGGATTTTGAAGCACAAAGATTCTACATACTCACTGTGGTGGTGCAACAGGGGGATTCACAGGTATCCAGTGTCAGGGTGTACTTCAATGTGCTGGATGTGAATGACAACCCCCCTGTTTTCAGCCAGGATACCTTTTCAGCATTATTGCTAGAAGACACAGTGGTTGGAACTTGCTTCCTGCCATTGAATGTATCAGACAAAGATGATGGTAAGTGCAAAAGAGAAATATAAACATAATTCATCATGTGTCACACACAAGGCAGAATCCACATACTACTGGCCTTACAACTGGCATTGGCACCTAACCTTTCCATAACTTTAGTTTTTTTTTCTTTCTAACTTTCTCATCAGTTGTCCTCAGTAAGTTTGTTTTTAAGCCTTTTGTGCTGAAGTAAAAAAAAAACGGAGATAACAATTCTTAAAAAAAACATGTATAATTTAACATCATTACTGCTCATATACTGCAAACCTTTTCACATCCTGATGCATCTTGGATATTATAGATCTGAGCAATTAATCCGGGTAAAATACAGCTACAGCCATGTATGACAGCATTTTTATTTTTCAAAAGTTATACGCCTTCTTTACTTAGCATCAAGCACATCCACATTGTTCTATTTATTTTAGCAATAAAAAGGTTGGCAATGAAAAAATGTCTTCCTATTAATTGGACTAACCTGATTGAGCTCAATCCGCATGTCCAGTGTGAAGAAAAGCATGTGTGACTGTGAAAATTAAACCTTCCAGGTTTTAAGTGTGAAATGGCATGATGATTATTCACACATTTGTTAGCGAGACTGGTCACATTTGGTCAAATCCAGACATGATTACACATGTTGTTTATCTAGGTGTTATTTATTTATTTGACTGTGTCTTTCTGAAAATCTAATATTTAGTTGGCACATTTTAGTTTTAGCTAATGCATGACAGTTTAGTATTAGCATATATGTGAAGCTACAAACAGGTCTTAATTTCAGTAGGTCATGTGCAAAGTAGAGACAATTTTTTCCTTTCAAAATATTTTATTTTAAGGACATTTCATCATTTGTGTTCATCATCTATTATTTCCCCCTCTCTGGCAGGCAACAATGGAGCCTTGAAACTAACAGTGGCTGTTGGAGCTGATGAGGAAATGTTCTTCATAAACGGAGCTGGTACTTTGTGCCTGAAAACTGAGTTAGACAGAGAAAGACAGCCCTTCTACAATCTGACTGTGACAGCCAATGACTGTGTCCAGCCTGTGTCTTTACAGTTCACCACCACAGCACATGTTATTGTGGTGGTTGATGATATCAATGACAATGCTCCATCATTTGTGTCAGCCAAAACAATCAGCATACAAGAGGACACTGCACCTCATTCTGTTATCATGACTCTGCATGCTGAGGATAAAGACACTGGATCAAATGGGGAAGTTGTATATTATTTAAACAACACTTCCAGTGGCATATTTAGCATCGATAACAGGGGTGGAAAAATATACCTGGAGGAGGCATTGGACAGAGAACAACTAGATACACTGACTATAACTGTTACAGCCACTGATAAAGGCTCACCCAGGATGGCTACCACGGGGAACATAACGGTGCACGTCGAAGATGTAAATGACCATGATCCCGAGTTCTCTCAAAGCACTTTCAGCCTGACAGTCAGAGAGGACATCCCAAGAGGAACCAGCCTGTTACAGGTTCAGGCTCTTGATCGGGACATTGGAGCAAATGGACAAGTGCGTTACATATTGACTCAGGAGAATCCGTTTGTAGTGGACTCTGTTCGAGGTGTCATCACAGTCATGGATAAACTGGACAGGGAGAGGAATTCAAACTACACCTTGATCATTACAGCTGTAGATAAGGGGGATATACACAGATCTTCTACTGCTGCTATCAGTCTCACAGTGTTGGATGTCAACGACTTTGCACCCCTCTTTACTCCTCAAACACTAACCTTGCATGTAATGGAGAATGAAGAGGAACCCTCTCAGCTGACACATCAGGTGCTCATGTTGACTGAACATTTAAAATAAATGCTGACTACATAATGTTTTGATTCTAACTTCTAGTTGTCATTTTTTTTTTCTAGGTCTCGGCATTTGATGAAGATGTAGGTATCAACAGCCAGCTTACTTATTTTATACATACAGGAAATAGAGACGGTTTGTTCTCCATTACTCCCAATGGCACATTTCACATCTTACACAGCCTGGACAGAGAGAGGGAATCCTTGTACTTTGTTACCATCATTGCTGTTGATTCAGGTGATGAAGGCCAAAGCTTATAAATCAACTTTATAATAGTTTTTTTTCTGTCAGTTTAATTTCCAACTGTGTGACAAGTCTTTATTTACTTTATCATTTGAAGGATTGCCACCTCTAACAGGAACACTAACTCTACACGTCGTAGTGGATGATGTTAATGATAACAGTCCAGAGTTTACGGAGGAAGTCTACAACACCATAGTATCTGAGGACTGCTCTGTAGGCACCGTGTTCTCCATGATAACAGCATCAGACATTGATGAAGGTCTCAATGGGGAAATAAGGTGAAACGACAGGATGTCTCTCAAATTAGAAAACATTGTTGATAATTACTGTCTATACTTGTGAACATACTTAGGGATTACACATTTTTGTCTGTGACCTTGTTTGGAATTGTGTTTCTTGACAATAGTAGCGTAACATTAAGATTAACATTTTTTACACACAGGTCTTTCTTGATTATTTACTTAATATACTGCATAAGATACTCTGGAGAAGTTCTTAGATTATATATACATTATGTTGATTGATACTTAATCCTTGAACACTAATACATATTTTTGACTCTCCTTAAGGTATTCCATGGAGAACCTTGATGTGCCTTTTGCCATTGAAGAAACATCTGGAGAGCTGTTTACTACCAAAGTCCTAGACAGGGAGACAGTAGCCATTTACAGGTTGATGGTGATTGGCAGTGACAAGCATCCTGCTCAGCCTATGTCAAGCTCAGTGCTGGTTACTGTGCTCATCGGAGATATTAACGACCACTGGCCCCAGTTTTTGAACAGTCCATATGTGGCCTATGTACCCACTGAGATGGCTCCAGGTGAGAGTTTTCACTTCCACTTAACAGTTATTTACTCCAACATTGATAACATGGGCTTCAGTTTTGTTTGTTTTAATTGTTTTTCTCTTACAGGTTCAGTTGTTTGTGCAGTAAGAGCAACTGATGAAGATACTGAGATTAACGCAGAACTGCATTATTCGTTATATGGACAAAGTTTGGATCTGTTTTCCATCCAACCCTACAGCGGCACTGTATTCGCTTCTAGTGCTCTCTGGAGAACAGAAGCTATAGTTGTCAATGTTTATGTGGAAGATGCAGGAGAAAATCCTAAATTTGACGTCACTACGATCAGCATCAGGTTTCAGAACGCCTCTGAGTTTCCAGAGATGAATGTGGATGTCATCAACGGTTTTCTATCTGAAGACACAACACTGGGAACATTAGTGGCAGTTGTCTCTGCAACAAGCAGCAGAGCTGAACCTGTCTCTTTCTATCTAGCCTCTGGAAATATTGAAGACATGTTTTATGTGGAGCAAGCAAGTGGAGTTTTGACTGTGGAGAGCCCTCTGGATTATGAGAACAAGAAGGCGTTTACTTTGTTGGTAGAAGTCAGAGACTCTGGCTCGCCTCCTTTCTCATCATTTGCGGAAATTCACATAAATATCAGTGATGTAAATGATAACTTTCCTCAGTTCACCCAAGCTGACTACAGGTGTGAAGTTTTTGAGAACTCCCCACCATCCTGGGTATGTGATGTTCTTGCCATTGACGCTGATTCAGGCAGCTATGGTACAGTGCAGTATGATATAACAGAAGGAAACACACATAGATTTTTCACCATTGACCCTGAACATGGTTTATTAAGCACCACAGCAAGTTTAGACAGAGAACATATCCCTGAATTTAATTTAACAGTTCAAGCTGCAGAGCTAAACACCCCTTATCATAAAGACATCGTAACTGTTATCGTGGTTGTTTTGGACAGAAATGACAACGCACCTCGCTTTTCACAGATTTTTCTCACCGAGGTAATCGAGGATTCCCCTATTGGACACACAATTTTACAAGTCACCTCAACCGATGAAGATACTGGTGCCAATGCAGTAATCAATTACTCCATAATTGACCCAAGTGATGATTTGCCATTTAATATTGGTTTCACTACAGGCTTCATCACTGTTGGAAGACTTCTGGACCGGGAGTTGAAAGATCATTATACCTTGAAAGTAAATGCAAATGATTCAGCATGGAGCATAGGAACTGAAGTCACTATAGTCATTGTAGATGTCAATGATAATGCACCAGTATTTTCAGATCCTTTTTACAGCATTGTACTCCCTGAAACAAGAGCTAAAGAAGTGTTTGCTATGCAGGTTTTTGCGACAGATGCAGACATGGGGCAGAACTGTGAGATTGTATATGCCATAGAACATGATCATGATCAGTTTTGGGTGAATGCTTCCTCTGGTGAGATCTATACTAAGCAGCCATTGATGTTACATAATTCTGCTTTTGAAATCTATGAGTTTACAGTTATTGCTTTGGATTGCGGCAGTGTTCCTCTGTACAGTATTGCCACAGTCACAGTGAGATTAGAGCCATATAACTACTACCCACCAATGTTTTTAGCTTTCAAGCCTCTGATTGCTATCCCACATAACATGGCTGTTAGTACTGAAGTGATCCAGTTAACAGCAATAGATCGGGATGTCAGTAACACCAGCAGTGGTGTTGAATATTTTATGGATGGCGGTAATGCATCTGATTTATTCTGGATCCAAGCGGACAATGGAAAAGTGATGTTAAATCACACTTTGGTTGAGAGTGTAAATATGTATTACACTTTATTAGTTATTGCAAAAGATCAGGGATTCCCTTCTTTGTCTTCACATACTGAAATCACTTTGGAAATTACTGGGATAAATCAATTTTCTCCAAGCTTTAAAGAGCCAGATGTCGTTTTCTCTGTCCCTGAGGACTTGCCGACAGGATCAGTAATTGGGAAAATTCTAGCAGAAGATGGGGATGATGGTCCCAATGGAGCAATCATGTACTGTATTACACCCAGCCATAAATATTTACCTTTCTCTGTAGGAGAAGCATCTGGACTGCTAACATTGATCACAGAGCTTGACTTTGAAAAAGAAGATATTTATTATCTCCAAATCAAAGCCCTGGATGGAGGCTGGCTCTCTAAAACTGGCACGGTTAATGTTACGGTAGTAGTTATGAATGTGAATGACAATCCTCCAGTCTTTTCATCCTCAGAGTATAGCACATCAGTGCCTGAAAACTCAGAAATTGGAACAAATGTCCTATTTGTGAAGGCAACAGATGCTGATGCAGGTGCGAAGATAGCATACTCTTTTACTGCTGGCCATGTTGATAAATTTGCAATTGATTCAAATAATGGCACTATCATCACTTTGGATGTATTTGATTATGAGCAAGAGCAGATGTTTGATCTAACAATCAAAGCTTCAAACAATGGTGGTCATACCTTATTTAGTTTAGCACACGTTGTCATCCACATCTCAGATGTTAATGAGTTTAAACCTACATTCAGAAAAAAAGAATATAACTTTTCTGTATTTAAAAATGTTGTTCTTGGAAATAGAATTGGAAAAGTAACAGCTACAGATTATGACCAAGGCTCTGCAGGTCAGGTGTTTTACCTGATGTTTGGTCAAAACAAACATATGGGCTTTGAAATTAACAAACACTCTGGAGAAATATACACAACTGGCAGTTTGAGACAACAGGGCAACAGTCACGTAGTTTTGAAAGTTCTAGCGAAGAATTCTGGTGTTATCACCGGCATGGATGAAGACGAGGCTTTGGTTCACATCAGTGTGATCGAAACAAATGATGCACCGGTTTTTACCTCTGCACTTTATTTGGGCAATGTTGCAGAAGATAGCCCATTTGGGACATCTGTGATAACTGTGAGTGCTGTAGATGAGGATTCTATCTTGGACTGGAATCGTTTCTTCTTCAGGATTCAAAATGGAAACACAAACTTCTCTTTTGCCATTGATCCTTCAAGTGGTGTTATATCAGTAAACTCTACACTTGACAGAGAAATGTGGCCAGTGTATAATCTGACTGTTACAGCCACTGATAATGGCTCTCCACCATCCACTGGGACTACTTATGTGACTGTCACTATTGACGATATTAATGACAACACTCCCATACTCTCATCTATTGAGGCTCAAGTGAAGGAAAATCAGCCTAAAGGCACATTAATTGCAACTTTAAATGCATCTGATTCTGATTTGCCACCAAATCAGGGACCTTTTACTTACTGGTTGGTTAATCTTTCGACGGGTAGTGCTTTTTCCCTGACTACTGACGGAGTTTTATTTACCACACGGACTATCGATCGGGAGCAAATCTCTTCATATCGAGTGTTGGTGGCTGTTAGAGATGCAGGGATCCCTCCACTGTCATCAACAACAATGATCCACATCAAGGTCATAGATGAAAACGATAATCCTTCACTGCCTAGAAATATCTTCATTGAGGTGAAATACTTTGGCAGTTCTTTCCATGGAGGCCTGATCGGTAACGTCCATCCTGAAGATCAGGATGAGTCTGATACATTCTACTGCGCCATCAAAAGTGGACAACTCAATATGTTTACAATACCTAATGGCACATGTGAGCTGATGTCATCTCCTTTTCAAGGCGAGGCTACATTTAACATCACTATCGAGGCTACAGATCAGCTTCACTTCCCAGTGAACAACAGTATCTATGTAAACTACAAAGGCTTCACTAATGCAACTTTAGACAGCTGCATATTATTCTATGTGTCATCATCCTCAATGGAAGAGTTCATGTCTAATAAGTATTTGCGCTTTGTGAAAGCTTTAGATAGTCTGTTTAACCTTCAGGCCTCTAAGACTCATGTATTTGGAATTAAGCATCTTGGCAGTGAAATTCTTCTATTGGCTGTGGCGAAAAATTACAACGGTCAATATCTTAGCAGAGAGGTGGCCAGTGGTATTTCTGTAAGCCATAGGAAATTACTGGAGGCTCAGAGCAATGTGACGCTTTCTCGCATCACAAGTGATCCCTGTCTAACCAGCCCATGTCAAAATGGAGCAACATGCAACAAAAACATTTACATCAGCCGGGATGTAGCTGTCCTGGAAAGCTCAGCGGTCATCTTTGTGTCACCCCAGAAAGAGATTTTTAATTGTACCTGTCCAGCTGGCTTCACTGGGGAACTGTGTGAAGATGACACTGATGAATGTCAGGTAAATCCTTGTGAAAATAAAGGCACATGTGTGAATACTCCAGGAAGTTTCTACTGTCACTGTCAGAGCGGTTTCTCCGGCTTTTTCTGCTCTCCTGATGAAGATAAATGCTTGAAGGTGAAGTGCCAAAACGGAGGAGCTTGTATTCCCACTCAGGATGGATATCACTGTCACTGTGTGCCTGGATTTGAGGGTAGGCTTTTGAGTAAGAGAAAACATTAATCTGCATGAATAGTTTTCCAAAACTGTGCTTGTTTTTGTTTTCCAGGAGAAATGTGTGAGCAGCCAATTAACCACTGTAGATCAACCCCTTGTGTTGAGGGCAGCTGCACCAATTCACAGACTGGATTCTCTTGTCAATGTCCCTTTGGTAAGAAATATGCATAACAAAGGAGCTTTAAAGGCAAATTTCATCAGTTGGGAACATTTTATTAGATTTCTTGCTACAGTTAGCAGTTGGTAAGGTTAGCTTAGCACAGATTATTGAAACAGGATAAACACACTTTAACTTTATTAAAATATATTGTGGGAATCATTATTTGTGATTCTCACCACACCATTACAGGTTGCTCTTTATTCGTTATCTATATGATACCTCTCACTTGTCATGTGCATACATGAGTGGAACACTCTTCCAAGAGAGTATCTGAAATTGTGTGACATAATAAAAGAAAAAGGAAAACAGTCTGGAACATAATCCCCTTTAAAATTACATCTTGTGCTAATGAGCTATTAGCTTAAAAGCAGTAAGTGAAAATGTGTAGTTCTGTAGCTTTTACTATTCTTCTTTATTTAAGAAAATATTCTTTAAACTTTTCAACCTTAAAATGAGAACCTAGTTATGTTCTCAAAAATATTTAAACAGTCTGTTTCATTTTAGGAGTCAGTGGAGTCCACTGCGAGGAGCAAAGTTATGGCTTTGAGGAGTTGTCCTTCATGGAGTTTCCCCCGTTGGATCGCAGAACCAATTTAATCTCTCTAGAGTTTGCAACGGTACAGAGGAAGTCTCTGCTCCTGTACAACCCTGGAGGAACATCCAGCAGGGAGTTCTTTGCATTGGAGATACTGGATGGGGTCATACATCTCTCTTATGACCTGGGCTCTGGACCTGTGAGGCTACACACAAACAAACAAGTGGCAGACGGATATTTCCACAGTGTCACTGCCAGGAGGATTGGGAATGTGAGTTTTATTTATGTCAGAACAAACACAAAGTTAATGAGAAGGCTTTTTACATTTGAAGTCAATCTGAATAGACTGATAAAAGCACTATTTCCATTTAACAGATGGGTTCTTTGCATGTGGACAACTGCACAGATGAGGAAAAAACAGGATTCTGTTTTTCACAGAGTGCTGGCAGTAGCTTAAAGAGGTAGCAGTAAAATAGCAATCACTACTTACACACAATTCATAATGTACCATAATGTAATTACCGTGTTTGGTGTTTATTAATTTCAAGCCTTTATTTACATTCAGAACACTAGATGTTGGCAGTAACATGATGTTTGGAGGAATCAAGACCTTTGAATCCGTTTTACTGCATCCTGGTCAGATAAAAACCCATGACTTTGTCGGATGTATTCGTAGCATTCATGTGAATGGCATCTTGCTGAGACCTTCAATGGCCCTAGCAACATATAACATCCTTGATAGGTAATAATTTAATATGCACAATACATTTTTCCATTGTAAGAATAAACTGTGAGGTTTACTTACAAATGATTTTTGTCATCATTTTTTATTTAATTAAGGTGTCCTCGGACAACACCATCACCATGTCATAGCAACCCATGTCAGAACAGCGGTGTGTGCCATGACCTATGGTCTGATTATTATTGTGAGTGCAAAAGCATTTTTACTGGAAGCAACTGTGCTAAAGGTAAAAATACTTTTTTTATACCCAGGGCTGATTTTACATGTTTTTCTCATTTTGAATACACATTAAACATGTTCTGTCTTTTTTTATAGAAATGTCAGAGGAGCTTGTATTGCGATTTAATGGGAATGATTACATTGAGTATGTCATAAAGGAGCGATTCAAGAGAGACTATCTGCTGAAAGGATTGCTCTATGATAAACAAGATGAAAACGGCAGAGCATCAAGAGTGGTTGAAATCAAGTTCAAGACCGAAGATGACGGGGTCTTAATATCTGTTGTTGGACAGACAGGATTCTCAATGCTAAAGGTATGCATGAATAAATTTATCCAGAGATTATTCATCTTTGATGTCTTTATATTTGAGGTGTGTAATAGCGTGTTCTTTTTGTTTAATACAGATAAAAGACAGAAGGCCTGTGTACATTTCCAAAGATACACAATCAGGACACGAGTTAGATTTCACTGTGGACTCTCCTGTGGCTGATGGAGTCTGGCATGTCCTCGCTTTGCTCAGCAATCGACAGACCACCTTTCTGCATCTGGATAATACATCAGCCTTAAACATCACTGAGCACAGTATGGATCTCTCTCCTGTTAGTGTGGAAAAGATTATTCTTGGTGCAGCTGTGACAGGTGATTTCTGTTTAAGTAGATCACTCTTATTACAACCTGTATTTTTAAACTTACATGAATTTCTGTCTTCATTCTCTTTATGCAGGGTTCACTGGATGTGTGCAGTATTTCAATGTGAGCGGTTACACTCTGCCTGTTAGTGGACACAGTGAGATAGTAGAAGTCTGGCCAAGTTCGACTCTTATCCAGCCGAGCTGTAGCTCTCCAGCTGTCTGCCTCTCCTCGTCCTGCTCTGAGGGGGACACAGCAGGGGTGCATTGTCTCTCTGCACACTGTCAAAACCGTCTGGGTGGTTGTGGACTTGCTTTGAGGAACACATCCTGTGTCTGTCTACATAACGTTTCTGACCATGCCTGTGATATCTGCCTCTTAACAACAGAGAGTCGTAACCAATGCCCTGAGGCGCAGGGCAGCGCGCCCCTATGGCTCTTGGCTTTGATTCTTCCTTTAATCTCCATCCTTATGATTATAGGAATTTGTGTTTACAAAGTGAGGCATCACAAAGCAGAGGGTCAGAGTGATAGCTCGCAACATGAACCAGAGCACGGGACTGGCAATGTAGTGTTTTGCTTTGACGACAACAGAACACTCACAGATGCAGAAAGCAATATGCAAAATGTCCCGATAAGGGCATGTCAGCTGAGGTTAAGTGCAGAGTTCTACCGGGATGCAAGTTTGACAAGTGTTCTGCCAGTGCCAAAGACTGAGCTAGAGTATTATGAAATCGGCAGCATCTCTAGTGAACTTCATTCAGACACTGCCTCATTGACACTCAGCTGGCACAAGCATCTGTACAGCACAAAGGGTGTGAAAGCTGATCCTAAGCAGAGGGGAGATCTGAGGATGCTGTTAGCTGAATTTAAGAAAGAATGCTCCAGTGAAGAGAGGACAACAAGTCAGATAAAGCCACAAGACGTTGCTTTCCTGAATAAGCAGTTGTTGACTAAAATTGATTTACAGTATGCACCATTTTGTCACAAGAAGAAGTTGGTAGAACTAGAGTATCTGGATCCCGTGCGATGCCTAACTCTTCAAGAAATTAGTAAACTAAACACTCCTCAGGACAAAACAATGTCACATCAAGCATCCCTGAAGTCTGGACCTACCAAGACCAACACGTTGATCAACGGCTCGTCTGACAGTGAAGCAGACAGCACATTAACCGGATCGGAGTCTGAGTGTGGACAGTTTGCATGCAACTACAGACCACAAGGCATCCTCCCTGTCAGCGCACTCTTAAAGCCCACCTTTCCCTCTGATGCAGGTCAGCATGAAGCTGAGAGTGCTCCCTCTAGCATGTTTGAGCAATGGGAAAATATTTTAAATATGCACCTTCCGTTTAGCAGCTATGCCCCCGTATTTGAGGATATAGCATGTCTACCTACGGACCAAATGTATAGCTATGAAATGCACAGTGACAAAGAGGAAATAATTTGATGGCCATTATATAGGTGTCAACAATAGGTCAGGGGGAAAAAGTTAATATTTCTGCAGCAGTGGCGAGCCATCTCTCTGAGGGCCTGAGATATTCTAAAAAAGAATATTTAAAAACATTTAAAAAATAAAAATAAATCCTTCGAATCTGCCTTTTCAGTTTCTGTTGGAATGTGAAGGGTTAAATGAAAGACGCTTCTTTGGCTGTCTTCCCAGTAACTCCAGAGACCGCCAAAGAAGCGTCTTTCATTTGACATTACGTTCTCGTAATGTCAAATGACAGTACAATTGACCAATCATATTCTCTCTAAAAGGGTGGGTTTTATTATCACGGACTTTATGACAAGTTCCGCCCGCTGTCAAACTAGTGGAAAAGTAGCTAGTTAGCATCAGAGCTATCGTTAATAGCTGAGTTTCAGTCACGTGGTTATGATGACGCACGAAGGTGGCGCGGTTTCAGATGGAGGGCAGGAAGTAAAAATGGAGAATACGTCTATGGAGGAAACCGTTGCAGAGAGTTCGTATTGTACGGATTTAGATCCAGTTTCAAGACAAAGATACAAGCAATTAACAAATATGTTGGACGTGACCCGTATCTCATGAAGATGAGTGAGTTTTCGACAGAACCTAAAGATTTGCCAACAACCGAGGCTGTTGATATCACACACTATCTGGTCCTTCAGACATCCTACTACACCAAACAGCAGATGAAAGCCTATACAAATCTGGAGGCATATAACTTTTGTTGTCAGCGGGTGGGTCCACAACTTCGGTACCAAACGGCTCCACGATGATTATCGTTTGGTCTTCGCCAGGGTGAGTGTTTGTTGGAAGACAACCGCCGTGACGTCTGTCAGTTCGTGCGTGGCAACAGGACATTTGTGGAGACAGGGACAGTGTTGGATGAAGGGAGGAGTGGACGACCAAGAACATCTGAGGAAAACATCCATCGTGTGACAAGCCTTTGATCGTTCTCGCTCATCCCTCCGTAGCCTACTACTGCGATTGTACGCGTACGTGTGTGAAATTCGAGGTTTGCATAGATTTTCTGACAATCACATTTGTAATATTTAATAATAATGCTGGTTACACATCTTAGTACAATAATTTACCTTGATCATTTAATGTCCCATTCCCAATGATGCCCTCTGATTGTGGGTTGTCAGCTGTCTGCTTCAGATCCGGGCTCCCAGCTGTCTGTTGGAGATCCAACATAGCCTCTGCACATTCCGACTGTCTTTGTTGGTCTTCCTTGAGCTTCATGCTCTGCTCTCGTTGAAGAGATGCCTCTGATTTGGGATTAGTTTTTTGGTAACCGAGGTTGACCGTCGAAATTACGGCTCCTCCCACTTTTGAGGCAAAACAACGTTGTCATTTGAAAAGCGGAAAATACAAATTCTGAAGTTTCACAAATGTAAGAAACCCGTGGATTTTTGTATCCTCAAGGAGTTTTGAGAAACATTTTAATATCAGCAGTTATTCCCGATACAACTGGATGACAGGATCGACAAGGGTAGGCCAAAGTTATTTTCAATGTGCCGACTTAATTGATTTGAATTAGCTTTGCCGGTTTTAACAAAATTACCTGTGTTGTGTTCCAAAATGCAAGGATCGCTGTCCATTGTTACCTGGCTGTGGGGCCTTGTCATGATAGGTGTTCATAAATTGTTTTTTGTGTGGTAGAGGGTGGCTGTCATTCATGCGCAACCCGGGCCGTTGTTTACGCGCAGCTTGTGTGATGATATTTGTATTTTTCAATTGTAAATAAAACATTTTTCTTAATAAATAAGTCGTTTTTTGTAATTACTCTCTCTGTCTCTGTTGCACAGACAGACCGCCTTCACAATTCAATCTGGCCAATCAGGTCATTACTCTGGAATAAGAGTGAACAGGTTAAACAGAGAAATGATTGTGTTCATTATTTTGTTTACAAAAATATTGTACCTTCAAAACAAAGAATATCTGCATAAAACTGTCAGTATTTAAGATAGTTGGCCAACATTACAGCACGTATTATTTGATCAATGACATCTGATACTCCACTTACTCATACAACACAAAGGGAGTACTTTGAAGGTGTGCTCCCCTTTCAGCACTTACACAAGAGGACTTACAGGACTGAAACATAGGAAATGGTGATGGCTTTCATGACTGTGTGTCTTTTTAACATATGTTTAAGAAGTATGATCAGTGTAAATTCATAGCTTAATTTGCCATTGTAAATTGAGTTTAGAAACCTTAAATTAAATCAAGAAAAATGCCTACCTTTCTTTACTTACCAGTAAATCATAAAAAGTTTGCCCCTTACCCAATAATCATATTTATTTTTCTCTATTTCCGATTGTACGATTTTCTATCACACAAAAAAGCACATGTTCTTTCTTAACGTATTTGTGTATTTTAACCAACGAGAGACCATTAATGAGTGAATGTAATTTGGTAGCACTGCTTGGTACAACAGGGGAAGTATTTTTGATAGAACTCTATTGAAGGGAAATATTTTTGTAATATTTCGTTTCGGCATCGCACCTTTTATACGGTCCCTGGGAATCAGGTTGAATCTGTGAATACCTTCCTAATTTAACCAAACTAGGGAAGCCCTCATCCTGCCCTCTACGCTGATCTTATCAATATACTGTAGGCTCTGAGAGGGCATTACAGCATCAACGCCTCTCTCTTGTAATTCTAAAGATTATTCAAAAGCTTTATCTGTTCGTTACGTGTCTTTTACCAGAAGAGGGCTTTTTCTCTTTTTTTTTTTAAGCATAACTTGGCTTGTGAAAAGAAAAGTGGACTTCTTTGGTGAAATTGCTGATGGACATACAATATTGTATCCCAGGTAAGAACTGAGATTTCCCCACACACTAGATTGCCGTAATCTCTTTTTTTTGTGCATATATATTTCTAATAAATTAAAAAGTGTTACAACCTGGACCTAGGGTCTTGGGCCCTCTGGCAGTTTTGGTAATGTAGCCTTTGCACATATCATACTGTGACTTGCCAATGGATCCCTTGATTAAAGTTCAGCCTTAGCAAATATTAATATTAAGAATACATTTGAAAAAACCTGGTCAGCAAATCCATGCATTCCCTAAGGCCACAGTCTTTTGTATGACACCTCACCTTTGTATTATAACTCCTCACAAATAACCCTAAAGATAGTTGGTCAGATGACAATCTAGTAAGTCAAATCTGAATATGTCCTGTTTGCAATATGTCCTCTAATTTGTTTTAACTTTAAATCCATAACTCCATAGAGTTCAGGCTTTTGACAATGGCAAAAAAAGAGCAATTTTTACTCACAAACTTTTGCACTTCTTTTAATAAAATGGCATAGCAAGGTAAAAAATACCTCGGCATATGACTTGTATTTTAATGTGTGTAACATTTTTTAGCAATTGGCATTTTTCAGTTTAAAAACTGAAAAATGCATCCATGTAAATGTGACTTACATGCATGCATCTCCATCCAAACTTAAAAGACAGAATGCCATGCAGCTTTGTTATATCACACACTCACCTCAGCATTCTTTTATTAATATTTAGGGCTGTTTTCTTTGTACCAGAGGGCGAAAAATAAATATGTGATTTATTGAGAGACATTGAAAGCAAACTATTGACTTACGTCTCCAGCCTTTATTCCTTTAGCACAAGCAACTGGAGAGAGTCTGTACTTCAATGGGACCTTGCTGGCAAAATAAATGATAAATATTCCGGGGAGTTGGTAAAAACTGAAATCCTAGTCACTTGTGTAGGGACCAGTAAGTGTTTCCTTCAAATATGAATGAAAGAAACCCTTTTATCTTGTGAAATATAGTCCTCATGATGCAGATAATGTGAGGTGTCATTTAGTTATTTTCATATAAGCTCAACAGTCAAGACAAAGTCCAGCATTTGTAAGGCATTACATTTATATTTGTAGTGAGTAATATTTAGACAGTATTATAATCTGAACTGCATACTACAGCAATGAAGCAAACAAACACCAAACAAATCATGAACACTTTTCATATGTATTTCTTATAACTATACAATTTTATTTTTAAAGTAATATTTATTTTTGTTGAACAGTAACATTTCTTGCAGATACGGCCACACTTTTAGAGCAGACTACTATAGGGTATCAGTATGTTATTAGAATGAAAGTTTTATATCTATTCCAATTCTAGTTGTTTTCAGCTTCTTTATCAAAGTCTGCTTGATTTCCTGAGTTTTGAAACAATATATAATTGGATTAACAGCAGCAGGTAAAAGACTGTACAACAAAACTAATAAAATACGGACATCCAAACTGAAAGAAAATCCAACAGTATTGGCTACATAGACAAAACACCTGGGAAGGTAAAAAAGGCAAGTGATAAATATTTGTGGGGAACAAGTTGATAAGGTTCTTTTGCGACCGGCAGCATTGGACATTTTCAAAATGACTACAATAATTGAAACGTATGAAAACAAGATGAATGCAAGTGGTAGCAAGAGACAAAACATGGCTATACAGAGGGTAGTGACTTGTACAATTTTAACTTCCCTTCCACATGCCTGATATGTTATAGAAATGTGGTCACAGAAGCACTGAGTAATAACATTTGATTTACAATAAGATAAAGTGAGGGCATGGAGTGCAATGGTCACCATTAAAGGCAGAGGGATGAACCAGGCAAGGCCACAAAGCACAGATATAATGTTGTTTGTGATAAGGACAGGATAACGCAGCGGAACACATATTGCAATAAATCGATCAATGGCCATTACCAACAAGTTGAAAGAAGTTACTGACCCTAAATAGTGAACAAAGAACATTTGTGTAAAGCACCCGTAAAATGAAATATTGCTATCATCAAACCAATATTTTGATATGATCTTTGGAAGAGTCACAGTGCCAAATGTTAAGTCATTCAGTGCCAGGTGACAAAAGACAAGGTATGTTGGTTTTTGAAGTGACTTTTCATAGATCACAAATGCTAAAATGAAAATATTTCCTATTGCAATAGCTAGGTAGACGAAAAAGAACAGAGCTGACACGGGTCCGTAATAGATTGGTAGAAGTCCAGGAAATCCAAGGATTAAAAAGTCTTTCATCCCTGATACATTGGTGTAGATCATTTTCATCTATTTCACAATCAGCAGATTACATGTGCAAGACAAAGAAAGGTATTAGTCTCATAATTGATAGGATTATCAGCACACATTCGGATTTGTTTTAGGTTTGATTTAAGTTATATACTTGCAATCTTTTCAAGTTAATTCTTACCTAAAAATGTAAAGGTTTTTCTCTCATACAATTATCATGTGAATAGATTTAGTATGCAAATGATAAATCTCTTACACAAATATTGGTTATCAGATGATGGATGATAGCATTCATTATTACAATTAAAAAATCATAATTGAAGAGTTTCAAACATATTAAGTTATTCCGTCCTCTGTCTATCTGACAAACACATATCCGCATAATAGTTGTTTAAATGCAAAAGCTACTTGAAATGAATTGAAGCACTTTCCTCAAAAGTTTTTACAATGGCATCTATATTTAGTTTTTCACCTTTTCAATCAATAGCATATCAAACAACGTTATAGTATATAAAAGGAAATAAAGACGTCTAATTAATATACTACAGGTGTTCTTTCTATTGTGGAGTCCAGCTTAGAGTCTTACCTTTCAGATGCAGGCCAACAACTAAATGCTGAGAGCCATGACTGACTGACATTAATATCTGCTCTGTGGTGTCTGACCATGCATATCCTCAATGGGGCATATTCCCAATCTAATCTCTAGAGTGGAAACAACATGATGGTAACTTCTTCCTTGTGATTACAATGATTCATGCAAAACAAACATAAAGGTGAAACAATTCATATTTAATTATTAACAACATTAAAACAGATGAAAATACATTTAGAAAGGCACACTTGAGCTTCATACAGCCTGGTTGCTGAACCGTTAAACAGCATTCTATCACAAAATAATATCATGGCATATCCTTAACAAAAGTGAATCACTACAATGGCTTTTATTTTCTTACCTCATTACTATACCTTCTAGTATACCAGGTATTCAGAAAGGCCATATTACAATTGAACCCAACTTAAGTAACATATTACAGTATAATTATGTGTAAATGAATGCTTTATGCATCTTTTGTTCTCCCCTAGACGTTTGCATTTGTAAAACCTCTCAAAATGCAATAGAAATTTGGTTTCACTAAAGCACAGAGTACTGTACATTTTCAAAAACTCTTGGTTAGCCGTCCCTTGTGGAACTATGAAAAAATCAAACACAGAAAAGCAACACAACCTCTCGACCATAAAACTTGGCATACGTATGTATTATTTTCTCAATGGAAATGTACAAAAACCCTTTTTTTACCTGAAAATTGGCCGCACAACTGGTGTGTATTTAGACACTGTATGTATGTTCCGGATATACATATATATACAGTTTTGTAGCAACATCATCATACAGAATCCAATTTCAGGTCATGTTTGCAAAAGGTTTCTCGAATAAGGGCTCGAATAAAACATACCTACTACACTGGAAGGCTGCAGACTAATACAAAAACCTATACAAATATTAAAGTGATGAACCCACTCTAGATTTCGATTCTAAAGATATGCTTTAGGTAAACAGTAATCTATTGAAGGGAAATATTTTTGTAATATTTCGTTTCGGCATCGCACCTTTTATACGGTCCCTGGGAATCAGGTTGAAACTGTGAATACCTTCCTAATTTAACCAAACTAGGGAAGCCCTCATCCTGCCCTCTACGCTAATCTTATCAATATACTGTAGGCTCTGAGAGGGCATTACAGCATCAACGCCTCTCTCTTGTAATTCTAAAGATTATTCAAAAGCTTTATCTGTTTGTTACGTGTCTTTTACCAGAAGAGGGCTTTTAAAAACATTTTTTTAGCATAACTTGGCTTGTGAAAACAAAAGTGGACTTCTTTGGAGAAATTGCTGATGGACATACAATATTTTATCCCAGGTAAGAACTGAGATTTCCCCACACACTAGATTGCCGTAATCTCTTTTTTTTGTGCATATATATTTCTAATAAATTAAAAAGTGTTACAACCTGGACCTAGGGTCTTGGGCCCTCTGGCAGTTTTGGTAATGTAGCCTTTGCACATATCATACTGTGACTTGCCAATGGATCCCTTGAATAAAGTTCAGTCTTAGCAAATATTAATATTAAGAATACATTTGAAAAAACCTGGTCAGCAAATCCATGCATTCCCTAAGGCCACAGTCTTTTGTATGACACCTCACCTTTGTATTATAACTCCTCACAAATAACCCTAAAGCTAGTTGGTCAGATGACAATCTAGTAAGTCAAATCTGAATATGTCCTGTTTGCAATATGTCCTCTAATTTGTTTTAACTCTAAACCCATAACTCCATAGAGTTCAGGCTTTTTAAAACGGCAAAAAAAGAGCAATTTTTACTCACAAACTTTTGCACTTCTTTTAATAAAATGGCATAGCAAGGTAAAAAATACCTCGGCATATGACTTGTATTTTAATGTGTGTAACATTTTTTAGCAATTGGCATTTTTCAGTTTAAAAACGAGACAAGATCTGTTTTTTTCTTTTGAAACCAGAACAACCATCACCATGAAACCATAAAGTTGTGCAAAGCTCTTATGTTTTTTTATTTTTGATGTGACTTACATGCATGCATCTTCATCCAAACTTAAAAGACAGAATGCCATGCAGCTTTGTTGTATCACACACTCACCTCTGCATTCTTTTATTAATATTTAGTGTAAAAACTGAAATCCTAGTCACTTGTGTAGGGACCAGTAAGTGTTTCCTTCAAATATGAATGAAAGAAACCCTTTTATCTTGTGAAATATAGTCCTCATGATGCAGATAATGTGAGGTGTCATTTAGTTATTTTCATATAAGCTCAACAGTCAAGACAAAGTCCAGCATTTGTAAGACATTACATTTATATTTGTAGTGAGTAATATTTAGACAGTATTATAATCTGAACTGCATACTACAGCAATGAAGCAAACAAACACCAAACAAATCATGAACACTTTTCATATGTATTTCTTATAACTATACAATTTTATTTTTAAAGTAATATTTATTTTTGTTGAACAGTAACATTTCTTGCAGATACGGCCACACTTTTAGAGCAGACTACTATAGGGTATCAGTATGTTATTAGAATGAAAGTTTTATATCTATTCCAATTCTAGTTTTTTTCAGCTTCTTTATCAAAGTCTGCTTGATTTCCTGAGTTTTGAAACAATATATAATTGGATTAAGAGCAGCAGGTAAAAGACTGTACAACAAAACTAATAAAATACGGACATCCAAACTGAATGAAAATCCAACAGTATTGGCTACATAGACAAAACACCTGGGAAGGTAAAAAAGGCAAGTGATAAATATTTGTGGGGAACAAGTTGATAAGGTTCTTTTGCGACCGGCAGCATTGGACATTTTCAAAATGACTACAATAATTGAAACGTATGAAAACAAGATGAATGCAAGCGGTAGCAAGAGACAAAACATGGCTATACAGAGGGCAGTGACTTGTACAATTTTAACTTCCCTTCCACATGCCTGATATGTTATAGAAATGTGGTCACAGAAGCACTGAGCAATAACATTTGATTTACAATAAGATAAAGTGAGGGCATGGAGTGCAGTGGTCACCATTAAAGGCAGAGGGATGAACCAGGCAAGGCCACAAAGCACAGATATGATGTTGTTTGTGATAAGCACAGGATAACGCAGCGGAACACATATTGCAATAAATCGATCAATGGCCATTACCAACAAGTTGAAAGAAGTTACTGACCCTAAATAGTGAACAAAGAACATTTGTGTAAAGCACCCGTAAAATGAAATATTGCTATCATCAAACCAATATTTTGATATGATCTTTGGAAGAGTCACAGTGCCAAATGTTAAGTCATTCAGTGCCAGGTGACAAAAGACAAGGTATGTTGGTTTTTGAAGTGACTTTTCATAGATCACAAATGCTAAAATGAAAATATTTCCTATTGCAATAGCTAGGTAGACGAAAAAGAACAGAGCTGACACGGGTCCGTAATAGATTGGTAGAAGTCCAGGAAATCCAAGGATTAAAAAATCTTTCATCCCTGATACATTGGTGTAGATCATTTTCATCTATTTCACAATCAGCAGATTACATGTGCAAGACAAAGAAAGGTATTAGTCTCATAATTGATAGGATTATCAGCACACATTCGGATTTTGTTTTAGGTTTGATTTAAGTTATATACTTGCCATCTTTTCAAGTTAATTCTTACCTATAAATGTAAAGGTTTTTCTCTCATACAATTATCATGTGAATAGATTTAGTATTGCTTTGGGCTCTGGTAACTAGTGATGTGCATTTGCTATTATTTTTTACTTTTAATAGTGCAAATGATAAATCTTTTTCACAAATATTGGTTATCAGATGATGGATGATAGCATTAATTATTACAATTAAAAAATCATAATTGAAGAGTTTCAAACATATTAAGTTATTCCGTCCTCTGTCTATCTGACAAACACATATCTGCATAATAGTTGTTTAAATGCAAAAGCTACTTGAAATGAATTGAAGCACTTTCCTCAAAAGTTTTTACAAAGGCATCTATATTTAGTTTTTCACCTTTTCAATCAATAGCATATCAAACAACTTTATAGTATATAAAAGGAAATAAAGACGTCTAATTAATATACTACAGGTGTTCTTTCTATTGTGGAGTCCAGCTTAGAGTCTTACCTTTCAGATGCAGGCCAACAACTAAATGCTGAGAGCCATGACTGACTGACATTTATATCTGCTCTGTGGTGTCTGACCATGCATATCCTCAATGGGGCATATTCCCAATCTAATCTCTAGAGTGGAAACAACATGATGGTAACTTCTTCCTTGTGATTACAATGATTCATGCAAAACAAACATAAAGGTGAAACAATTCATGCTTCATACAGCCTGGTTGCTGAACCGTTAAACAGCATTCTATCACAAAATAATATCATGGCATATCCTTAACAAAAGTGAATCACTACAATGGCTTTTATTTTCTTACCTCATTACTATACCTTCTAGTATACCAGGTATTCAGAAAGGCCATATTACAATTGAACCCAACTTAAGTAACATATTACAGTATAATTATGTGTAAATGAATGCTTTGTGCATCTTTTGTTCTCCCCTAGACGTTTGCCTTTGTAAAACCTCTCAAAATGCAATAGAAATTTGGTTTCACTAAAGCACAGAGTACTGTTGTTTTATTTTTTATAGGTACGTCTTTTGAGTTAAATGATTTTTTTGTTTTTTTTAATGTATTCTATAAAGTACTGGCAATTTTTCTCTGTGTTGGAATTCAACACACACTGTAATGGCTGCCATACATGTAGAGATAAAGATTTAAGAAAAATTTGGAGTGGTCTCTTTATTCTTTCCAGCTGTGTATCCTTTATTTAACCAGATGAAATTGTCAATGAGATTAAAATCTCTTTTTCAAGAGCGACCTGGCCAAGAAAGCAACATGAATAATGTTTCAACAAACACAAACAATACAGGCAGACAAATATGACGTCGTAAAACACAAATGAAATGGTAAAATAGCCAGTCAGTATGCAAAAAAAGAAACAGTTAAAAGCATAAAACTGGCACTTATAAAATATGTGTGCACCAAGCAGAGCTTATCTCATTAATATTACTTTGCCTGTCATTATGTCTTAATTACATTTACGTATTAGGAATACTGTAGGAGTAAATATTAGTGCGTGACTGTTAATCCAGCAAAAAATGTACATGTTTTCTTAAATATAACCAGATTTAATCTGATTGCGGATCCTGTGCAGAACCTGTTGTGTCTTGTCAAAAATGTCAGTCGTATCTACTTTCTTGTTTGGGTCATCATGCCCCAGGTCTATGGTTGGTCATGTTTTATATTTTGTTTAGTAATTTTTGTCTTGTCTCCCACTTCCTGTTTTATTTTGGTACTCACCTTCTACTTCTCGTTCCAGGTCTCTTGACTCCCTGTCACTGCCCTTGTCAGCATCAGCCCCGCCCCTGATTGTTTCCATCTGTTCCCTGTTACCTCATGTTTAAATAGTCCTGTCTCCCCCTGTCTTGTGCCAGTTCATCTTGTCCTGTCTGTGAGTCAGTAACCAGCGTACCAGCATTGTGTTTATTAATCCTCCATGTGAGCGTCTTGAGTTCTTGTTTTTGTTGTGCATTTTTTGGAAATAAAGTATATTTTTTTAATACTTTAACTCTGTCTCCTGGCGTCATGCATTTGAGTCCTACTCTTGTGTTTAAAGTTTGTGACAGAACGAACTGGCCACAATGGACTCAGCCAACCCGAAGACGCTTCACGCTACTCTGTCAGCTCAAGGAGTAAATCTACCAGCATGAGGAGCAGCTGGGCTCAATCAGCCAAGGAGTCAAAGACCTTGCAGGACATCAGGTCGAAATCCAAGACTCCATCAACTCACAGATTCAATACCTTACGGTGCAGATGCATCAATTCCTCGCTCATCAGCAGACTGCTTCACCGGTGACCTCGCCTTGCTGCTGACTCCTCTCCAGCCGATACTCCTGCTGGTGCTCCCATCTCAATCCCGGCTGCTTCATCATCACTGCGTCTGGCTCTCCCGGAGAGATTTTCCGGAGACTACAACAACTGCAGAGCCTTCCTTGTGCAGTGCGACCTGCATTTTCAACACAACCCAGCAGCTTTTTCATCTGACCATGCCAAGGTGGCCTTCATCGTGTCCCATTTAACTGGGAGGTCTGCAGCCTGGGCTACCGCAGAATGGGCCAGAGAGTCCATGATCTGTTACTCACTCCCCGAGTTCATAGAAACCATGAGCCGCATATTCGACCACTCATCGCCTGCCACGGAATCCAGCAGAAGACTCATGCAAATGCATCAGCTTAACCGTCAGGTGGTTGATTATGCCATTGAGTTCCGCACGGCGGCAGCAGACAGCGGGTGGAACACTCCAGCACTCCTCGACGCATTCAGGATAGGGCTTTCCAGCTGGCTCCTCTGGACGTGCCACCGGACCTAGACTCCCTTATCTCCGTGTCCATCCGGTTGGACAATCGTCTTCGGGAGAGGGAGCAGGAGCGCTGGCGCACTGGGGTCAATCCTCCCAGTCAAGGCCCTTCCCGTCCATGACTTTGGATCCCCAGAGGACAGTGCCTCCGGTTGCTTCGGGGGAACCCATGCAGCTGGGTAGGACCAGGCTGTCTCAGGAGGAGAGGCAGCGCCGTCTGCGAGAGGGCTGCTGTTTCTACTGTGGCCAGCAGGACCGCCAACTCGCCTGCTGTCCGTTAAAAGAACCAGTCCAGCCAGGAGGAGGGCGCTGGTGAGCAAGCTGTCCACAGACTTTCCTCCTCGTCATGTAATGCAGGTAAAACTCTTTATTAATGATCAGGCCATTGACCAAGGGGTATTAATAGACTCAGGGGCTGATGAAAGCCTAATGGACTGGTTTAGTCCAACGGCTGCAGATAAAAAACCCATTTATGCCAGTGCCTTAGACAGCCGCCTTTTGTTCACTGTTACTCACTGCACAGAACCCATTCAGATCATTATAAATAAGGACCATACAGAAACAATGCAATTTCCAATCTGCTCAGCACCCAGTTATATTGGGTTTCCCATAGCTAAAAATACACAATCCCCACATTGACTGGCGCTCCGGGAAAATTAAGGGGTGGGGAGAGACCTCTAGTAATAGATGCAAACGCTCGCAGGTCGTTCATGCATCGGCTGAACCCGGTGGGATTGCGGTAGATCATCCTAATTATCCAGATCTGCTGAAGGTACCCCCATGCTACCATGATTTTAAAGGAAGTTTTTAATAAATCGAAAGCCTTATATTTACCTCCCCACCGACCGTTCGACTGCCCTATTGACCTGCTAACAGGTGCCCCCATCCCCAGAGGCAGACTATATTCCATTTCGGGACCGGAGAGAGCAGCAATGGACAACTACATCTCCTCCTCACTCAAGGCAGGAATTATCTGTCCCTCCTCCTCGCCAGCCGGGGTGGGCTTTTTCTTCGTCGGGAAGAAACATGGGTCACTGAGACCCTGCATAGACTACAGCCCTCTCAATGACATTACGGTAAAGAACCGCTACCCACAGCCACTCATGTCCTCTGCTTTCGAGCTGCTTCAGACTGCCAAGGTGTTAACCAAGTTGGATTTGAGAAACGCTTATCACTTGGTTAGAATAAGAGAGGGTGATGAGTGGAAGACAGGGTTTAACACCTCCAGTGGCCACTATGAATATTTAGTGATGCCTTTTGGACTGTGCAATGCACCAGCTGTGTTTCAAGCATTTGTGAATGAAGTTTTGCGGGAGTTCCTGAATGTTTTTGTTTTCGTGTATCTCGATGACATCTTGATTTTCTCCCCCGACTCTGAAACCCATGTTAATCATGTCCGTCAGGTTCTGCAGAAATTGCTTGAAAACCAATTATATGTTAAGGCAGAAAAATGTGAGTTTCACAGAGAGACCATGTCCTTCCTAGGATACATCATCTCTCCAAATCAGGTACAGATGGACCCTGCCAAGGTCAGTGCAGTATACAATTGGCCTATACCAGACTCTAGAAAGAAAGTACAGCAGTTTCTAGGATTTGCAAACTTCTACAGGAAGTTTATTGGAAGTTTCAGTTCTGTTGCTGCCCCTCTGCATGTTCTTACAGCAGCAGCTGAAAAGAACTATGATGTGGGAAATAAAGAACTGCTAGCAGTTAAAACAGCACTTGAGGAATGAAGGCACTGGTTAGAGGGGGCAAAGCAGCCTTTCATAGTCTGGACCGACCATAAGAACCTGGATCACATCAAAAAAGCTAAATGCGTCAACTCTCGCCACGTTATTTTTTAGTAGGTTCGACTTTATGCTCTCTTTTTGCCCCAGGTCCCAGAACCGGAAGCTGGATGCTCTGTCTCGCCTTTATGACCCAGAACCACTTGCTATTGAACCGAAAACCATCCTTCCACTGAACCGCGTGGTCGGAGCATTTTCTTGGCAAATCGAATAAGACGTGAAGCAAGCTAACATTTTGAGCACGGCGCCCAACCAGTGTCCGACCAACCTGTTGTTTGTCCCTGTGACTCTTCGCTCCAAGCCACAGGTCTCTCTCCCTTCCACTGCGCCAATGGCTACCAGCCCCCACTTTTTTCGGTCAACAAAGTAGAGGTAATGGTGCCATCAGCTCAGTCCATGATCAGGCGCTGCCGTCGGATATGGGCCGGGGATCGCCAGGCCCTACTCAGAAGCTCAGCCCGGATGAAGGCTGTAGCAGATGTTCATTGCAGGACTGCTCCCCTCTACAGACTGGGCCAGAAGGTCTGGCTCTCCAACAAAGACCTACCTCTTCATGTTGCCTCCAAGAAATTGGCTCCCAGGTTTGTGGGACCATTCCCCGTGTCCAAGATAATCAATTCTGTGTCTGTGCGCCATGACTCCCCAGGTCTATGAGAGTACACCCCACATTCCATGTCAGCAAGATCAAACCTGTGCATGAGAGCACACTTGTCCCCGCCTCCAAGCCCCCTCCACTGCCCCAGCTCTTCGATGGTGGTCCAGTCTATAAGGTCCGTAAGCTTCTGGCGGTCCGCGGCCGGGGCAAGCAATTCCTAGTGGACTGGAAGGGCTATGGCCCCGAAGCGTGCTCCTGGGTCGCTGCAACCTTTGTTGTGGACAAGACCCTTATTCTGGACTTTTATGATCAAAGTCAGCCTGGGCCGTCAGGAGTCAGCCCTAGAGGGGGGCGGGTACTGTTGTGTCTCGTCAAAAATGTTAGTCGTGTCAAGTTTCTTGTTTGGGTCATCATGCCCCAGGTCTATGGTTGGTCATGTTTTATGTTTTGTTTAGTCATTTTTGTCTTGTCTCCCACTTGTTTTATTTTGGTACTCACCTTCTGCGTCTCGTTCCAGGTCTTTTGACTCACTGCCCTTGTCAGCGTTAGCCCCGCCCCTGATTGTTTCCACCTGTTCCCTGTTACCTCATGTTTAAATAGTCCTGTCTCCCCCTGTCTAGTGCCAGTTCGTCTTGTCCTGTCTGTGAGTCAGTAACCAGCGTACCAGCATTGTGTTTATTAACCCTCCATGTGAGCGTCTTGAGTTCTTGTTTTTGTTGTGCATTTTTTGGAAATAAAGTATATTTTTTTAATACTTTAACTCTGTCTCCTGGGGTCGTGCATTTGAGTCATACTACCTTGTGTTTAAAGTTTGTGACAGAACCTGTATTAATATTGCAGATATTGTATTGCTTTCATAGATTATTTGTGTGGAAAGCAGTAATTAATCTAGTAATGCCAAGAATATTTTTTATCATCGCAATTTTTTTCAAATATTTTAATAACAATTCAATAATTTAGTTCTTTATCCTTTAAATAATCACTCACCACTTAAACAACATAAGATGGACATGTATTAATCCCCATGGAGAAATTCAGGTAACTATTGACAGAATAGGAAGCAAAAGGAAATGATTTAGCCCTTATAATTTAAATAATAGTAATAATAATAAAAAATATATATTAAAGAAAACTTACGCTAATAACTTTTCATCAAAGCAAATATTTAATTAAAACTACTACTACTACTATAAAAAAAAAGATGATCAAAAAACACAACATTCATTTGAATTACCAATAACCACCATCAATAGAAAAAGGAAAACCATAACATTTATGATTTAATTGTGATTACCTCCAGGAAAGTAGTGGGAAAAGTTAGTTTGGAGTCTCTTCACAATTTTCCTTTTAACAGAAGCTAGTGAGTCTATTGGGATTGTAAAACATTGTGGCTGAATGTCTGAAACAGCTTAATGTCAAGCGCTGTCTGTCTCTACAGCTTCCTTCATTTTGTCTCCTCTCCTGCGGTCTGAAATGATATTTTAAAAAGGCGTGCAGAAAAAGCTTATCCTACAACATGTCTCCTTTTGAAATATTGCATTAACTATTAACAAAATCAAATCAAAAATGTAACGACAATTGTTTTAGCATTTTGTCTGTTTGTCATTCCTATGTTGTGCTGTTGCCTTTTAACATTTATATTTTGATATATCTGGTCCAGCTAGCTGATTGAAATTTCTCAAGGCCACCAGACATAAAGGACAAACGTTTCCAGATTTAAAGTTAATGTTTTAAGGATATTGAATTGGTCTGAGAATTTCTTGATTTAGAATTTAAATAGTACTTTTATTTGATTTTCAAATGTTCATCATGTCGTGGGCATAACCTGCACTACTTTCCTGTTAAATCATCTCAAAATAGATCTGTCTCTGCTGTAAGGATACAATAGACTGGGCCATCACGTAAAGTGCATACTATATAAATAAAGCTTTATGATTATTTATTATACATTGAGCTATGCAATATCCCTCATTTTCAAATGTAGTTCATCAGGTGAGGATAACCAGTAAAGTTTTGAGTAAAAATAATATTTTATTAAGTACATGACATAAAAAAACAACTATTTGAATTGTATATATTATACGGGCTACAATCACATAACAAAAACAGTGTACATTGAACACACAGAAAAGTGATTATTTATGATTGTTTACATCACCCTAAACATGAACAAAGAGAAACATACACATTTACTGTCGATATGAAATGATAAAATACGCTTATCATGTTTTTTTGTCATTGCCTTTCACCAAACTCTGCAGCAACTGTATTTGTATCAAGCCTGTGATCTGTTTGCTATAATGCTCAAACTCAAGCTTTAATTAAAAAATTCAAACACTGATTCTAACCTAAGTAATATTCTAACATGTCTTATTCAAAACAAAGTTCACCTAAGTAGGAGTATAAATATGCAAAAGTGCAACAAAATCACAGTTGGCTATGTATCTTCAAACATCAGAATGAGAACTCCTATTGATATGGCGAACAGTTCTCATGTATCAACAATGCAAAACCATATATGTGTACATTTTTGGCTTTAAATTTGTCCCTGTCAGTATGTTTCTTGAAACGTTTCAGTCCCAGAAAGTAATATTGGACATTGAAAAATGTCATCAGCCAATTGTAGCTGAAACTTGTGCTTTTTTAAGAACTGCTGTTTTGTGTAATTGTTTCCTCAAGCTTTCTCTCATGTCTTTAGCTCTTAAGCAGTATATAAGTGGATTAATCATGGGGGGGCAAAGGCTATACATCATGACGATTACTATTCGCACATCAGCACTAAACGTAATGCCAACATGACTGGCCAAATATACCAAACATCGTGGTAAATAGTAGAGAGAGATTATGATCAGTTGCGTACTGCAAGTGGACAGAGACTTTATGCGACCCTGTACATTTGCAATCTTAAGTACTGCTATAATTATACAGCAATAGGAGAACACTATGAATGCCAGAGGTCCCAGTAAAACAACCATCGCATACACAACAGCAGGGAAACCATAAGGGGCCCTGTCAGTGCATGCTAGGATTGTTATACCAATATGATCACAGAAGCAGTGGTATATTATGTTTGAAGCACAGTAGGGAAGAGGGTATGCCCTAATAACTAACATTAAAGGGCCTACATGAGCGATAACCCAAGCCGTAATACTGAGAATTAGGATAGTGTGGCTTTTAAAAACAATGGGATATTTGAGAGGATGGCAGACCGCTAAATACCTATCTAAAGCCATCAGGAAGAGAATATAGGAATTCACTGTGCCAAGATAGTGAACAAAGTACATTTGGACAAAGCAAGCTGTGAATGAAATAGTTCCTGAATGAAACCAATACTTGCTGATGATCTTAGGTAAAGTGGTTGTGCTAAAGAGAATGTCGCATGTGCACAGATTCAGAATTATATAATACATCGGCTTATGAAGGCTGTGGTCCATGGCAAATAAATAAAGAATTGTTACATTGCCCGTCAAAGTTAAGCAGTAAACAAAGAACAATACTGCTGAAACAAGGTCTTGGTACTCTGGATGAAGTCCAGGGAAGCCAGTTAGGATAAATTCAGTCACAGTGCTATGATTTCCCTCTGCCATGATGGACTAGAAATGTCCTAAACACACTGTAAAGGAAATATAAGGGAATTTGTTCAACATATAAGATTAAGCTCATTAACATAATCTCTGACATTTAAACAATAGCAGTGAAGCAAATGGTTCTTTTTCTGTTAAACACACTTTTTAATAACAGTTATGCATTACAGTAGAATAAATAAAGCATTCATTTTTCCTGTAAGACTTATAAGGCTCAACCTTTTACACTTACCTTTCTCAAATAGGTTGGCAGCATATTCTGAATCACCCGCTGATTCAGCTCTTAAAAAGACTTTACCTTGTGATGAAGGTTTATGTTCATCCTTTCTTTATTCTCTGTGGATCCCTCGCAATCAGTCTGCCTTTAATTCCTCTTAGCCACACTAATGGCAGTTTTCTTATTAATCATATAGAAATACATCAGACACAGCTAAAGAACGACAAACACATTCTGATTTCTTGCCAGGTATTAATCTCTTATTATCTTACAGAGTAAATAACAATACATTGGTTACTGGGGAAATGCTATGCAGGAACAGTAACCTCCTAACATTTATTGAAAGATTAATTTAATAATACCAACAAATTATAAATCCTAAAGGAGTAAGCAACTGTACCTTAACAGAAACCCAATGTGTATCTAATGTAATACTGAGGGGGGAGTGTTAATATCCCCAGTGATTAATGGAGCAGAGGACCACAGTGAATTAAAATGCAATTAAAGGCCATGATGAGGCTTTTTTCAATAACTGAAAAACACTCTGAGTAGTTTAGCCTGAAATAAGTAAATAAAAAATGTAAAAAATGACTGGTTACAGCTTCTTTGGTATCTGGGATTGTTGCCAGTAACTATTTTCATCAAAAAAAAGATGATGAAAAAACACAACATTCATTTGAATTACCAATAACCACCATCAATAGAAAAAGGAAAACCATAACATTTATGATTTAATTGTGATTACCTCCAGGAAAGTAGTGGGAAAAGTTAGTCTGGAGTCTCTTCACAATTTTCCTTTTAACAGAAGCTAGTGAGTCTATTGGGATTGTAAAACATTGTGGCTGAATGTCTGAAACAGCTTAATGTCAAGCCCTGTCTGTCTCTACAGCTTCCTTCATTTTGTCTCCTCTCCTGCGGTCTGAAATGGTATTTTAAAAAGGCGTGCAGAAAAAGCTTATCCTACAACATGTCTCCTTTTGAAATATTGCATTAACTATTAACAAAATCAAATCAAAAATGTAGCGACAATTGTTTTAGCATTTTGTCTGTTTGTCATTCCTATGTTGTGCTGTTGCCTTTTAACATTTATATTTTGATATATCTGGTCCAGCTAGCTGATTGAAATTTCTCAAGGCCACCAGACATAAAGGACAAACGTTTCCAGATTTAAAGTTAATGTTTTAAGGATATTGAATTGGTCTGAGAATTTCTTGATTTAGAATTTAAATAGTACTTTTATTTGATTTTCAAATGTTCATCATGTCGTGGGCATAACCTGCACTACTTTCCTGTTTAAATCATCTCAAAATAGATCTGTCTCTGCTGTAAGGATACAATAGACTGGGCCATCACGTAAAGTGCATACTATATAAATAAAGCTTTGTTATTATTTATTATACATTGAGCTATGCAATATCCCTCTTTTTCAAATGTAGTTCATCAGGTGAGGATAACCAGTAAAGTGTTGAGTAAAAATAATATTTTATTAAGTACATGACATAAAAAACAACTATTTGAATTGTATATATTATACGGGCTACAATCACATAACAAAAAAAGTGTACATTGAACACACAGAAAAGTGATTATTTATGATTGTTTACATCACCCTAAACATGAACAAAGAGAAACATACACATTTACTGTCGATATGAAATGATAAAATACGCTTATCATGTTTTTTTGTCATTGCCTTTCACCAAACTCTGCAGCAACTGTATTCGTATCAAGCCTGTGATCTGTTTGCTATAATGCTCAAACTCAAGCTTTAATTAAAAAATCAAACACTGTTTCTAACCTAAGTAATATTCTAACATGTCTTATTCAAAACAAAGTTCACCTAAGTAAGAGTATAAATATGCAAAAGTGCAACAAAATCACAGTTGGCTATGTATCTTCAAACATCAGAATGAGAACTCCTATTGATATGGCGAACAGTTCTCATTTATCAACAATGCAAAACCATATATGTGTACATTTTTGGCTTTAAATTTGTCCCTGTCAGTATGTTTCTTGAAACGTTTCAGTCCCAGAAAGTAATATTGAACATTGAAAAATGCATTAGCCAATTGTAGCTGAAACTTGTGCTTTTTTAAGAACTGCTGTTTTGTGTAATTGTTTCCTCAAGCTTTCTCTCATGTCTTTAGCTCTTAAGCAGTATATAAGTGGATTAATCATGGGGGGGCAAAGGCTATACATCATGGTGATTACTATTCGCACATCAGCACTAAACGTAATGCCAACATTGCTGGCCAAATATACAAAACATCGTGGTAAATAGTAGAGAGAGATTATGATCAGTTGCGTACTGCAAGTGGACAGAGACTTTATGCGACCCTGTACATTTGCAATCTTAAGTACTGCTATAATTATACAGCAATAGGAGAACACTATGAATGCCAGAGGTCCCAGTAAAGCAACCATCGCATACACAAAAGCAGGGAAACCATAAGGGGCCCTGTCAGTGCATGCTAGGATTGTTATACCAATATGATCACAGAAGCAGTGGTTGATTATGTTTGAGGCACAGTAGGGAAGAGGGTATGCCCTAATAACCATCATTAAAGGGCCTACATGAGCGATAACCCACGCCGTAATACTGAGAATTAGGATAGTGTGGCTTTTAAAAACAATGGGATATTTGAGAGGATGGCAGACCGCTAAATACCTATCTAAAGCCATCAGGAAGAGAATATAGGAATTCACTGTGCCAAGATAGTGAACAAAGTACATTTGGACAAAGCAAGCTGTGAATGAAATAGTTCCTGAATGAAACCAATACTTGCTGATGATCTTAGGTAAAGTGGTTGTGCTAAAGAGAATGTCGCATGTGCACAGATTCAGAATTATATAATACATCGGCTTATGAAGGCTTTGGTCCATGGCAAATAAATAAAGAATTGTTACATTGCCCGTCAAAGTTAAGCAGTAAACAAAGAACAATACTGCTGAAACAAGGTCTTGGTACTCTGGATGAAGTCCAGGGAAGCCAGTTAGGATAAATTCAGTCACAGTGCTATGATTTCCCTCTGCCATGATGGACTAGAAATGTCCTAAACACACTGTAAAGGAAATATAAGGGAATTTGTTCAACATATAAGATTAGGCTCATTAACATAATCTCTGACATTTAAACAATAGCAGTGAAGCAAATGGTTCTTTATCTGTTAAACACACTTTTTAATAACAGTTATGCATTACAGTAGAATAAATAAAGCATTCATTTTTCCTGTAAGACTTATAAGGCTCAACCTTTTACACTTACCTTTCTCAAATAGGTTGGCAGCATATTCTGAATCACCCGCTGATTCAGCTCTTAAAAAGACTTTACCTTGTGATGAAGGTTTATGTTCATCCTTTCTTTATTCTCTGTGGATCCCTCGCAATCAGTCTGCCTTTAATTCCTCTTAGCCACACTAATGGCAGTTTTCTTATTAATCATATAGAAATACATCAGACACAGCTAAAGAACGACAAACACATTCTGATTTCTTGCCAGGTATTAATCTCTTATTATCTTACAGAGTAAATAACAATACATTGGTCACTGGGGAAATGCTATGCAGGAACAGTAACCTCCTAACATTTATTGAAAGATTAATTTAATAATACCAACAAATTATAAATCCTAAAGGAGTAAGCAACTGTACCTTAACAGAAACCCAATGTGTACCTAATGTAATACTGAGGGGGGAGTGTTAATATCCCCAGTGATTAATGGAGCAGAGGACCACAGTGAATTAAAGTGCAATTGAAGGCCATGATGAGGCTTTTTTCAATAACTGAAAAACACTCTGAGGAGTTTAGCCTGAAATAAGTAAATAAAAAATGGCAAAAATGACTGGTTACAGCTTCTTTGGTATCTGGGATTGTTGCCAGTAACTATTTTCATCAAAAAAAAGATGATGAAAAAACACAACATTCATTTGAATTACCAATAACCACCATCAATAGAAAAAGGAAAACCATAACATTCATGATTTAATTGTGATTACCTCCAGGAAAGTAGTGGGAAAAGTTAGTCTGGAGTCTCTTCACAATTTTCCTTTTAACAGAAGCTAGCAAGTCTATTGGGATTGTAAAACATTTGGCTGAATGTCTGAAACAGTTTAATGTCAAGCCCTGTCTGTCTCTACAGCTTCCTTCATTTTGTCTCCTCTCCTACGGTCTGAAATGGTATTTTAAAAAGGCGTGCAGAAAAAGCTTATCCTACAACATGTCTCCTTTTGAAATATTGCATTAACTATTAACAAAATCAAATCAAAAATGTAGCGACAATTATGTTAGCATTTTGTCTGTTTGTCATTCCTATGTTGTGCTGTTGCCTTTTAACATTTATATTTTGATATATCTGGTCCAGCTAGCTGATTGAAATTTCTCAAGGCCACCAGACATAAAGGACAAACGTTTCCAGATTTAAAGTTAATGTTTTAAGGATATTGAATTGGTCTGAGAATTTCTTGATTTAGAATTTAAATAGTACTTTTATTTGATTTTCAAATGTTCATCATGTCGTGGGCATAACCTGCACTACTTTCCTGTTCAAATCATCTCAAAATAGATCTGTCTCTGCTGTAAGGATACAATAGACTGGCCCATCACGTAAAGTGCATACTATATAAATAAAGCTTTATGATTATTTATTATACATTGAGCTATGCAATATCCCTCTTTTTCAAATGTAGTTCATCAGGTGAGGATAACCAGTAAAGTGTTGAGTAAAAATAATATTTTATTAAGTACATGACATAAAAAACAACTATTTGAATTGTATATATTATACGGGCTACAATCACATAACAAAAAAAGTGTACATTGAACACACAGAAAAGTGATTATTTATGATTGTTTACATCACCCTAAACATGAACAAAGAGAAACATACACATTTACTGTCGATATGAAATGATAAAATACGCTTATCATGTTTTTTTGTCATTGCCTTTCACCAAACTCTGCAGCAACTGTATTCGTATCAAGCCTGTGATCTGTTTGCTATAATGCTCAAACTCAAGCTTAAATTAAAAAATCAAACACTGTTTCTAACCTAAGTAATATTCTAACATGTCTTATTCAAAACAAAGTTCACCTAAGTAAGAGTATAAATATGCAAAAGTGCAACAAAATCACAGTTGGCTATGTATCTTCAAACATCAGAATGAGAACTCCTATTGATATGGCGAACAGTTCTCATTTATCAACAATGCAAAACCATATATGTGTACATTTTTGGCTTTAAATTTGTCCCTGTCAGTATGTTTCTTGAAACTTTTCAGTCCCAGAAAGTAATATTGAACATTGAAAAATGTCATCAGTCACTGATAGCTGAAACTTGTGCTTTTTTAAGAACTGCTGTTTTGTGTAATTGTTTCCTCAAGCTTTCTCTCATGTCTTTAGCTCTTAAGCAGTATATAAGTGGATTAATCATGGGGGGGCAAAGGCTATACATCATGATGATTACTATTCGCACATCAGCACTAAACGTAATGCCAACATTGCTGGCCAAATATACAAAACATCGTGGTAAATAGTAGAGAGAGATTATGATCAGTTGCGTACTGCAAGTGGACAGAGACTTTATGCGACCCTGTACATTTGCAATCTTAAGTACTGCTATAATTATACAGCAATAGGAGAACACTATGAATGCCAGAGGTCCCAGTAACATAACCATCGCAAACACAAAAGCAGGGAAACCATAAGGGGCCCTGTCAGTGCATGCTAGGATTGTTATACCAATATGATCACAGAAGCAGTGGTTGATTATGTTTGAGGCACAGTAGGGAAGAGGGTATGCCCTAATAACTAACATTAAAGGGCCTACATGAGCGATAACCCACGCCGTAATACTGAGAATTAGGATAGTGTGGTTTTTAAAAACAATGGGATATTTGAGAGGATGGCAGACCGCTAAATACCTATCTAAAGCCATCAGGAAGAGAATATAGGAATTCACTGTGCCAAGATAGTGAACAAAGTACATTTGGACAAAGCAAGCTGTGAATGAAATAGTTCCTGAATGAAACCAATACTTGCTGATGATCTTAGGTAAAGTGGTTGTGCTAAAGAGAATGTCGCATGTGCACAGATTCAGAATTATATAATACATCGGCTTATGAAGGCTGTGGTCCATGGCAAATAAATAAAGAATTGTTACATTGCCCGTCAAAGTTAAGCAGTAAACAAAGAACAATACTGCTGAAACAAGGTCTTGGTACTCTGGATGAAGTCCAGGGAAGCCAGTTAGGATAAATTCAGTCACAGTGCTATGATTTCCCTCTGCCATGATGGACTAGAAATGTCCTAAACACACTGTAAAGGAAATATAAGGGAATCTGTTCAACATATAAGATTAAGCTCATTAACATAATCTCTGACATTTAAACAATAGCAGTGAAGCAAATGGTTCTTTATCTGTTAAACACACTTTGTAATAACAGTTATGCATTACAGTAGAATAAATAAAGCATTCATTTTTCCTGTAAGACTTATAAGGCTCAACCTTTTACACTTACCTTTCTCAAATAGGTTGGCAGCATATTCTGAATCACCCGCTGATTCAGCTCTTAAAAAGACTTCACCTTGTGATGAAGGTTTATGTTCATCCTTTCTTTATTCTCTGTGGATCCCTCGCAATCAGTCTGCCTTTAATTCCTCGGTAGCACTTTATAATAACCATTCCCTATAAATGGTCAATTAATGGCTTATTATTGAACAACTAATGGCTTATTTAAGTATTTAGAAATGATATAATGATAGTTAGTTAATTATTGTTAACCGTTACTAAGCTATTTATTAATGGTCAATTAATGGCTTATTAATGAACAACTAATGGCTTATTTAAGTATTTAGAAATTATATAATGATAGTTAGTTAATTATTGTTAACCGTTACTAAGCTATTTATTGCAAGTACTTTGCAAACCATTTACAATATTTTGTCAGATGGCCATTATAAAGTTGCAGCTGGTGATAGTTACACCATATTGATTGCTAATGAGTAATTTGTAGAGTGTATATTAGTTATCTATAAGAATGACCAAGATGGTCATTCTAAAGTTGCCACCGATGGGAATTCATTAAAAGTATGTTGTCTGTAAACCATCTATAAACACTGTCAAGATGGCTATTCTAAAGTTGCCATCGATGTGAAGTTATTGAAAGTATGTTGTCTGTAAACCATCTATTAACACTGTCAAGATGGCTATTCTAAAGTTGCCATCGATGTGAAGTTATTGAAAGTATGTTGTCTGTAAACCATCTATAAACACTGTCAAGATGGCTATTCTAAAGTTGCCATCGATGAGAACTGCAATTGCAAAATATAAATCAATGGGTTAAATTGCAAATGACACTAAAAATGATAGATTAATAGTATTAACAGACATAAGAGCTGATTTCACGGTCAGGTTCAGACATTTATTGAACTTAAAGTGAAGTTAAGACAAACATATATGGCAAGTAACCAAAACATGACTCGCCGATTAAAAATAATAAAAAACAAGTAAAAAATATTGAGGTCTTGACACAAATAACAACCCTCCTTTAAAGCGATCCAATGTAGCATTTGTACCTTAAAATAACAGCTTGAAAAAAATTGAGCGGCTAGAATGACTTTTAATATGACGATTTGCCTCTCTTTCATGCCCATCGGGGGTCTGAGGTGAGATAACTGCGCTATGTAACTTTGCTAGACCGGGCCGGGAGATGAGCGGAAGTACTTCGACTTGCTTTCTGGCACACCTACCGCAATAACAAATAGACCCCCTCCACGCACCCAGGTATAAGGAGAAGCAAGCGCAGCATTGTCAGTACATCATCATGGCAGAGGCACCGAAGAAAAAGAAGACGTTGACTGATGAAGCAAGGAAGAGAAAGAGAGAGGCCGACAGTGTCGTAAACGTACATTACCTCCAAGCCTGTAGGGGGAGCTCCATAATGGGCTTTTTGACAAGTTCCGTTGGATCGCTTTAATAAATGTGCGCGTGTGTGTGTGAGAGTGAGAGACAGAGAACAATAGCACAACAAACTGGACATAGGCCCTTTAAAGAAACAGTCCACCGTACTTTACCAATGAAATATGTTCTTCTCAGAAGTGAGACGAGATGATACATACCTCTCCCAGCGTTGTGCGACCTCCCAGTCAGTCAGACGCGCTGTCACTCCTGTTAGCATTTGTAGCTAGACCATGAGCTAGACTCAGCATGGCCAACGGTAAGTTTAAGCCCCTAAACTTACCGTTGGCCATGCAATACCAATTGCAGTTCTCATCGATGGCAACTTTAGAATAGCCATCTTGACAGTGTTTATAGATGGTTTACAGACAACATACTTTCAATAACTTCACATCGATGGCAACTTTAGAATAGCCATCTTGACAGTGTTAATAGATGGTTTACAGACAACATACTTTCAATAACTTCACATCGATGGCAACTTTAGAATAGCCATCTTGACAGTGTTTATAGATGGTTTACAGACAACATACTTTTAATGAATTCCCATCGGTGGCAACTTTAGAATGACCATCTTGGTAATTCTTATAGATAACTAATATACACTCTACAAATTACTCATTAGCAATCAATATGGTGTAACTATCACCAGCTGCAACTTTATAATGGCCATCTGACAAAATATTGTAAATGGTTTGCAAAGTACTTGCAATAAATAGCTTAGTAACGGTTAACAATAATTAACTATCATTATATAATTTCTAAATACTTAAATAAGCCATTAGTTGTTCATTAATAAGCCATTAATTGACCATTAATAAATAGCTTAGTAACGGTTAACAATAATTAACTAACTATCATTATATCATTTCTAAATACTTAAATAAGCCATTAGTTGTTCATTAATAAGCCATTAATTGACCATTTATAGGGAATGGTTATTATAAAGTGCTACCAATTCCTCTTAGCCACACTAATGGCAGTTTTCTTATTAATCATATAGAAATACATCAGACACAGCTAAAGAACGACAAACAAATTCTGATTTCTTGCCAGGTATTAATCTCTTATTATCTTACAGAGTAAATAACAATAAATTGGTCACTGGGGAAATGCTATGCAGGAACAGTAACCTCCTAACATTTATTGAAAGATTAATTTAATAATACCAACAAATTATAAATCCTAAAGGAGTAAGCAACTGTACCTTAACAGAAACCCAATGTGTACCTAATGTAATACTGAGGGGGGAGTGTTAATATCCCCAGTGATTAATGGAGCAGAGGACCACAGTGAATTAAAATGCAATTAAAGGCCATGATGAGGCTTTTTTCAATAACTGAAAAACACTCTGAGGAGTTTAGCCTGAAAAGAGTAAATAAAAAATGGCAAAAATGACTGGTTACAGCTTCTTTGGTATCTGGGATTGTTGCCAATAACTATTTTCATCAAAAAAAAGATGATAAAAAAACACAACATTCATTTGAATTACCAATAACCACCATCAATAGAAAAAGGAAAACCATAACATTCATGATTTAATTGTGATTACCTCCAGGAAAGTAGTGGGAAAAGTTAGTCTGGAGTCTCTTCACAATTTTCCTTTTAACAGAAGCTAGCAAGTCTATTGGGATTGTAAAACATTGTGGCTGAATGTCTGAAACAGCTTAATGTCAAGCGCTGTCTGTCTCTACAGCTTCCTTCATTTTGTCTCCTCTCCTATTGTCTGAAATGGTATTTTAAAAAGGCGTGCAGAAAAAGCTTATCCTACAACATGTCTCCTTTTGAAATATTGCATTAACTATTAACAAAATCAAATCAAAAATGTAACGACAATTGTTTTAGCATTTTGTCTGTTTGTCATTCCTATGTTGTGCTGTTGCCTTTTAACATTTATATTTTGATATATCTGGTCCAGCTAGCTGATTGAAATTTCTCAAGGCCACCAGACATAAAGGACAAACGTTTCCAGATTTAAAGTTAATGTTTTAAGGATATTGAATTGGTCTGAGAATTTCTTGATTTAGAATTTAAATAGTACTTTTATTTGATTTTCAAATGTTCATCATGTCGTGGGCATAACCTGCACTACTTTCCTGTTCAAATCATCTCAAAATAGATCTGTCTCTGCTGTAAGGATACAATAGACTGGCCCATCACGTAAAGTGCATACTATATAAATAAAGCTTTGTTATTATTTATTATACATTGAGCTATGCAATATCCCTCTTTTTCAAATGTAGTTCATCAGGTGAGCATAACCAGTAAAGTGTTGAGTAAAAATAATATTTTATTAAGTACATGACATAAAAAACAACTATTTGAATTGTATATATTATACGGGCTACAATCACATAACAAAAAAAGTGTACATTGAACACACAGAAAAGTGATTATTTATGATTGTTTACATCACCCTAAACATGAACAAAGAGAAACATACACATTTACTGTCGATATGAAATGATAAAATACGCTTATCATGTTTTTTTGTCATTGCCTTTCACCAAACTCTGCAGCAACTGTATTTGTATCAAGCCTGTGATCTGTTTGCTATAATGCTCAAACTCAAGCTTTAATTAAAAAATCAAACACTGTTTCTAACCTAAGTAATATTCTAACATGTCTTATTCAAAACAAAGTTCACCTAAGTAAGAGTATAAATATGCAAAAGTGCAACAAAATCACAGTTGGCTATGTATCTTCAAACATCAGAATGAGAACTCCTATTGATATGGCGAACAGTTCTCATTTATCAACAATGCAAAACCATATATGTGTACATTTTTGGCTTTAAATTTGTCCCTGTCAGTATGTTTCTTGAAACGTTTCAGTCCCAGAAAATAATATTGACATTAAAAAATGTCATCAGTCACTGATAGCTGAAACTTGTGCTTTTTTAAGAACTGCTGTTTTGTGTAATTGTTTCCTCAAGCTTTCTCTCATGTCTTTAGCTCTTAAGCAGTATATAAGTGGATTAATCATGGGGGGGCAAAGGCTATACATCATGATGATTACTATTCGCACATCAGCACTAAACGTAATGCCAACATTGCTGGCCAAATATACAAAACATCGTGGTAAATAGTAGAGAGAGATTATGATCAGTTGCGTACTGCAAGTGGACAGAGACTTTATGCGACCCTGTACATTTGCAATCTTAAGTACTGCTATAATTATACAGCAATAGGAGAACACTATGAATGCCAGAGGTCCCAGTAACATAACCATCGCATTCACAAAAGCAGGGAAACCATAAGGGGCCCTGTCAGTGCATGCTAGGATTGTTATACCAATATGATCACAGAAGCAGTGGTTGATTATGTTTGAGGCACAGTAGGGAAGAGGGTATGCCCTAATAACCATCATTAAAGGGCCTACATGAGCGATAACCCACGCCGTAATACTGAGAATTAGGATAGTGTGGCTTTTAAAAACAATGGGATATTTGAGAGGATGGCAGACCGCTAAATACCTATCTAAAGCCATCAGGAAGAGAATATAGGAATTCACTGTGCCAAGATAGTGAACAAAGTACATTTGGACAAAGCAAGCTGTGAATGAAATAGTTCCTGAATGAAACCAATACTTGCTGATGATCTTAGGTAAAGTGGTTGTGCTAAAGAGAATGTCGCATGTGCACAGATTCAGAATTATATAATACATCGGCTTATGAAGGCTGTGGTCCATGGCAAATAAATAAGGAATTGTTACATTGCCCGTCAAAGTTAAGCAGTAAACAAAGAACAATACTGCTGAAACAAGGTCTTGGTACTCTGGATGAAGTCCAGGGAAGCCAGTTAGGATAAATTCAGTCACAGTGCTATGATTTCCCTCTGCCATGATGGACTAGAAATGTCCTAAACACACTGTAAAGGAAATATAAGGGAATTTGTTCAACATATAAGATTAGGCTCATTAACATAATCTCTGACATTTAAACAATAGCAGTGAAGCAAATGGTTCTTTTTCTGTTAAACACACTTTGTAATAACAGTTATGCATTACAGTAGAATAAATAAAGCATTCATTTTTCCTGTAAGACTTATAAGGCTCAACCTTTTACACTTACCTTTCTCAAATAGATTGGCAGCATATTCTGAATCACCCGCTGATTCAGCTCTTAAAAAGACTTTACCTTGTGATGAAGGTTTATGTTCATCCTTTCTTTATTCTCTGTGGATCCCTCACAATCAGTCTGCCTTTAATTCCTCTTAGCCACACTAATGGCAGTTTTCTTATTAATCATATAGAAATACATCAGACACAGCTAAAGAACGACAAACAAATTCTGATTTCTTGCCAGGTATTAATCTCTTATTATCTTACAGAGTAAATAACAATACATTGGTCACTGGGGAAATGCTATGCAGGAACAGTAACCTCCTAACAGTTATTGAAAGATTAATTTAATAATACCAACAAATTATAAATCCTAAAGGAGTAAGCAACTGTACCTTAACAGAAACCCAATGTGTACCTAATGTAATACTGAGGGGGGAGTGTTAATATCCCCAGTGATTAATGGAGCAGAGACCACAGTGAATTAAAATGCAATTAAAGGCCATGATGAGGCTTTTTTCAATAACTGAAAAACACTCTGAGGAGTTTAGCCTGAAAAGAGTAAATAAAAAATTGGAAAAATGACTGGTTACAGCTTCTTTGGTATTCGGGATGGTTGCTTTTTGTTGAAGCCAATACATTGTGTTAGATGGTGTTGCTTTTTTATTCCCTTCTGTTAAATTTACCCTCCATCATGTAGGACTTTCTATGGACCAGACTTTGAGTCTTGACCAGCACTACTCTACTCTTTATTCTAGCTGAGGAACATTCTTAGACTTAGGCCCAATGACTTGGCCGTAGCTTTTAAACAAAGCACTTTCATGACACTAATTATCAGGTTTATTGTGATCATGTTTAAAGCCTTACATGGTCATTCACTTTACTTTTGTAATCATGCACTATTCGAAAAAGCTTCTGGACCGTAGGCTTCTAAGGTATGAGGGTGTTTGAAAAAAAAAACTAATTTACTTTTAATTTCTTCTTGTGAATTTACTTTTGGCTGGAAAAGATAAGCTAAATAAGGAGTCTTTTTGGGAGATTTTGGGACTTGTTCATTTGCCATGCATTCAATGAGTGGAAAAAAAAGGGAATATTTGAAAATCAAAATTATAGCATTAGTCTGGTGTCCTCCATTTTCCCTGACAAATTAGACGAAAAAAAGTATTGGTTAAACAGAATACAGAAGATAAGCCTGAATATGAAACATAGTGACAAACAGCATAAGACTGTTTTGACACAGCCTAAGGTACACAGACAGGCCTGCATCCTCACTTTGACACACACACACACACACACACACACACACACACACACACACACACACACACACACACACACACACACACACACACACACACACACACACACACAAATAGCTAATTAACTCCCTCTTGGAACTTGTGTTGTTGCCTCTATGTTCTAAGGCAGTGTAGATGTTTGCGAAGATGTTTAATCATGACTATGCACATAAACCTATATTGGCTAAAGAATACGACAGAAAAGTTTAACTTTTTCTACACTTTATTTATTTGACAATGTAGAACTAATTAACATATTGAGACCTAATAAAAAACTACAACAACCTAATAGTACTTACTAGCTTCACTTGGATGAACTTCAACAGTAACATCAGATACATTAAAATAATACAGTATAAAGTCAGTATAGAATTGACTTTTGATATTGTAAGTGTACTTTGCTAATACTTACATTTAATTACAAGGAACTTTTTCAATGCAGGACTTTTGCTTGTAACGTAGTTAAACAAAATGTGTTACTTTCAAATGAAAGATATGTTCCCATTTATTCTTTTACCCTTTATATTGGAAGTGCAGCCAACCAACTTTTTAATTATTTTGTCTTTCCATTTCAGCAGCAATATTTTTGAAATAGACAGTTAATTCAACGTTGTGGTTAAAGAACAACAGGGCTGTTGTCAATGTGTGGATGTTAGCAAGGCCTGACATCCGATTAATATGCAATCTCCTCCCTGAAGGGCGCTTCTCACGGTTTATGCAATGCATGTTTTAAATTTGAATACATATCGTGATATTTTGCAATATAAAATACAGAATAAATACCCTACTTCAAAAATAGAAAACATAAGTATTGCCTAGTTTGTCTTAGGTATTACATCACACATCAGACAACTGAAATTAAACTTTTAATTTGATGCCACCATACTAGATACAAATTTCCCTCGATGAATCTATGTAGCCAAAAATATTGAATGTCGCAAACTATTTTTCGTAACACTTTATTAAGATGGATTTGAGATTTAATATAATACTGATTTACTTAGGGAAGACCTATATTTCATTGTTATGGAAACGTATGTGTCAGTGTATCAATTTATTTTTGCTCGTATATCAAATTGTAATTATTACTTTTTTTATGTTTAGCACCAGAGCTATTTTTTTCTATTTTGAGTCTATTGCTTACATCTACTTAGTTACTGTGATTTGTCTAAATCAACTTAACTTTGATAATAAAGTTTATTACAATACATTATTGCAACTCAGATGCAAACAACTCTTTTACTCTGACAAGTTAACTTGTTTGTCACTGTTGGAAATGTTGCCAAACAAATCAGTAGCTGTTTACTGCATTATGTCACCAGTCCTTTGAGGTTCATTACCCGAGCTGAGGGCAGAGGATATAGTACATCCCACCTGAGGACTGAGAGTGACACATCTTTCCTATCAACAATTCATAAACAAAGAAGTCATTAACCTAATGAGCAAAGTTAAAGAAAGAAACTGTAACCAAGCATTGGTAACCGTGACACAATGTTGGTAACAAAGTTCAGTGGGAGAAGAGGAGACCTTCTGATGGGTGACACAGTGGATTGGTTTCCCAAGGTGCATGAATTACAAAACAAGTAAACAGCTTTTCAGCGTCACCCCTTAAACTAAAAACACAATATTCAAAACAGAAACTTGAATACATCATGTGTAATTATATATTGCCTATGAAGAGAAAAGAGCAAAGACATTTGAAACAATACAAAATAGACATAACATCAAGGTTTAGTTAGACTATAGTATTGTCATTTAGATTATTAGTCAAATCTTCAAATACACAGTTTTTATTTATTTAATATGGCCTTGGTGACACATTATTACCTGCCCTCTGATAGGGCTGGGCATGATTTAAAAATGATATAGACATTGTAATATGACAAATAGATATCGTCTTACAGTTTGAATATTGTAATACGTCTTAAGTGTTATCTTCTTTTGGTTCTGAAGGCTGTTTTACAGAGAAGTGATTTTCTGAATTGACCACACTTATCTGATTGTTGTTTTTATTTTCTCTCAGGTCCTTATAGCCACATTACCGAAGAGTATTCATCACAAAACTGTTCTTTAATCTGATAATTACATGTCACATTTTACATAAACTAAATTCCTATCACACAATTTACAATACTGTTTTCTATTATGGTTTTTAGGAGGCCTTTGGGGCACCTTTAGTAAGTAGTAGTTTAAGTGAGCTTTAGCGGTGATGAGCCCCTTAAGCGTTAAATTTGTCTTAGGGTTACTAAATCTGACAATACAGAACATTTTACTGCAGTAACTTTATTTTAATAATATATATATATATATATAATAATACTTATCATTACCACTGTTTTGTTTGAAATTAAATGCTAGTATAGGTTGTACACAAACTATGCAGAATTTGACCCCAGTGTAGAAACAAAGTATGTTTTGTCTTTGTAGCAACTTACATTTATAATATCCTTAAAGTTTTTAAACATCATGTTCAAAATAGTGTTCCTCATTGCCATTGAGTGGACAGATTCCCTACTCTGTTGGGGCATGGAATGAGTATTTTAAAGATTGGGAACAAAACAATAAAAAATGCAGCTTCATTTCAGTTAATGTTTTGCTCTCTGATGTGGCTTCACCCTTCATTTCAGTGCTGTGTTTCTGTCCAGCTTTGATTCTTATTTATCTCTTAGTTATATCTGTCTTTCTGTTGATTAATTTCCATCCCACTTTGTATTGCAAACTGCTGCTAAGAAAGTCCCTCAGAATACAAAAAGGGTTATCTTACAAATCTTATCTTAACAATGTTACTTTACACCTATTGTTCACTTTCATTCCCTTCCCCAGAAACATAATCATCACTCACTCTCCTTTCAGCCCACATTTCCTATCCAATCAAAGAGTAGCACCATGCATAAAGCACAACACAATGGTAATAACAAAAGTAATAATTATACATTCATGAACAGATTTCGGAGCACTTGCCATTTCAAAACTGTATTATATAACAGATATATTTTGACAAAGGACAATGTGAATGTGCTATAACTTATTAGGTAGTCTTTATGATGTATAATATTAATACATCATACAGTATAAAGGATGCTCACACTGTTGTTGTTTTTGCTTATTAGTTGAGGTAACAAGTTTAAATCACTGTAGTTAAGGCTGTAAGTCTAAGATCTACACCCTCAGTCTAAAATATAACCAGAGACAAGAATGTTTCATAAATGTCAAGCTTTAATATAAATGTATATTATTTCGACATGTTTTCTCATTTAATATACAGCATCATGCCGGCATTCTTTCAATGGAAAATATATTTGGTATCTGCCTAGTTGTCCAATTATGTAGAAACATTGACTGCAGTTTTTTTTTATGTAGTGTCAAAGACAAATGTACAGGAAGGCATACTGCACATATAGCCACACAATTATAATATAGCAAGCCTTCAATTAAATACCTGGCTCCCTAAAAGCTCTATGTACGTATGTGTTCAATGCTGCAGTAATTACTGACCTCAAAAGACACAAGAGGGCAGCAAAATCACACAACATGTGAAAGATCCACACAGGACTGAACCAATTCTCCAGTTGAGTTTAGCTTCACATACACAGTAGCTATGGTGAGGGTTTTGTGTACCTATGGCGCCCTCTGCTGTATGTGTATAATGAATACACACAGTAACATGAAGGAATTAGTGAGACGTGTTCCAAGTAACTGACAAACCTTGATTGGGATAATAATTAATTTCTTAACATCTGATCACTCTTGTCTTCAGTTTACCGCCTTAATATTACATGTTTTACACAAACAGTTTAACAATCCAAACACAATAGTATTAAAAAATGTTGTCAAGCCAACTCTGATGAGACAGGTTTGCCTTTTACCATTGAGTTTATATGCAAAAACAGTTGTGGTTTGTAACAGTATTCATCAAATAATAAGTCCTTTTGACTTTACAAAACAATTGTAATGGGGGAGATTTCCTGGAGCCGATAACAAAAAGGATGAAAAGGGTTATTTACATTTTTCTACTAGTAAAGATATAATGCAATAATGAATTATGCGCTCCAAAGGTGGCATGTATTGTTTCGCATTACCCTGTACAATAACTAGTCCAAAGTTCATTTCTATTGAACACAATTTGTACTTTTGTATGCATTATTTGAAAATTATCTTTTGTCAGAAACTTAAAACGTACATGAACACAAGGTCAAAAGAATGACGTTTTGTAGTAAAAAAAAAAAGGAATTAGTAGCAAATAATATTTATAAGGTAGCAAGATATAAAGAAAACATTGTCTATAAGTTTAACCTTGCTGTGTGCCTAAAATGGAAATATTTTATTCTTAAGAAAGTACACTACTTTTTCTCTAATTTCTTTTGTTTTCAGTCCATAGATGATTGGATTTAATGTTGGAGGGAAAATTAATGTGGACATCCCAATGAATCTCCTTAAATGTGGTGAAATATTTCTGATCCTATATGATATGATAGTAAAAAGACCAAGACACTCCAACAGGAGAAACACAGTCAGATGTGTAGCACAGGTCTGTAGAGCTTTGGCTTTTGTGTCGGTTCTCTTGGATCTGAAGCATGTGACAAGGATCTGGAGATAAGTATACAAGATGGTCCCATTAGCCAACAGCTGTGTGAGAGCGAGTATACAGAGCCCATAAACATTATTGATGGTTGTATCTGCACATACCAGAGACAGCAAAGAGGGATTATCACAGTAGGGGTTTTGCAGTACAGATCGACAGCGGGGTAAACGCAAAAGCAGAATAAAAAGAACAGATATCAAAACCAGTGAACCCATCCACACAAATGTGATTATTCCCATAATATGAGCATTCGTCATAACTGTTTTGTATTTCAAAGGGCAACATATGGCGATATATCTATCATATGCCATTGCAGTCAGACTGAAAATTGTACCTGCTGCATAGATGTGGATAAAGAAAGCTTGGGCAATACAAGCCGAGTATTGCCTTGTCCTGTTGTTTGTGAGTATGTCCTTGATGACCAGAGGGAAGAAAGCTGTTGATCCTATAAGATCATTGATAGGAAGGTTCAGCAATACAAGGTACATGGGCTGATGCAGAGATTTGTTCAGTACAATGGTAAGGATGAGAACAAGGTTGCAGAAAAGTATGATCATGTAGCTCAGAGTTGCAAAAAGAAATGCAGGAAAGACGTGTTCAGAGGAGATATTTAAGTGTTGAAGCACCAAAACATTGGATATGTTGTAGTGGACTTCCATTTTGATCCTCTCCGTTCCTAGAAAAAGAAAAGGCAATCACTGTTAATAACGTAATTATTGTAAGTATCATAGTCACTTTGTACACATTAACAATTTCGTAAGAACATGTAAGAATGATGGACAAGAAATGCATGACGAGATTATGTTGCAAAAAGTCACATTTGAGATGTATTAATCAAATTCAATAACTTACTGAACTATATGTCCACACAACTTCACTTCTCTATGAGTTCATATACATTTAGTTAATTGTGACACATTATCAAATACTGTATGTAAATAACAAGTTATAGTGTTTCGGATTTACAGCTTGGCGCCGACACTTTAGAAGCAAAATAGGACAAAGGAAGAGAGACAAAAAAACGAACATTCATTCACTCTCTGAACAAATTATAAACATAGTGACCGACTGGTAAGATGTTCAGAAGGATTAGCAGCTTTATAGGAGTGATTTTTCTCTGAACAGCAGACAGCTCCCTGGAGAATGATTCACCATAAAGTTATTGTTTCATTGTTATGGCAATGACTTAAGGGCTGGCCCACATGGGGCTTGAGAAGAATAATACATGTATTTATTAATGCACCACCATCCACACATTATCAATGAAATAAACTTGTAGAATATAGGTTATTTGAATACTTTAAGTTACACAGTATACAACCTGGTGTGGTAAAGGCATCATCCTTAGACTTATGTTAGACAACAAAGCTGACCTTGCATAACAAAACAGTGTGGCCCTTTTGAGTGGCCAGACAGCTGGAAAAGGGGCATGAAAGAGGCAAGGTTGCATAAGTTTAGTTTTAGGTTGGATATTAGACAAACATAAACTCCAAATCAAGTGGCATCTTTTTCCCTAGTTTCAAAGACTATCATCCGAGCCCTCGCTCTGAGCTACAAGGTTTCACTTAGGGACCATCAAATAACTAGTTTAAAGGACACAAATATGATTATAAATGCCTACTTGCTAACTTGCACATATAAGTGAAAAGTAAGTTAACAATATTTTAATATTTGTTCGTAAATGGCACATTTGTTTGTAATACTTTTGTCATGAATTGATTTTAACTAAACATTTTATTAGACGTTCATTTCAATTCTTTTTCAAAATGTGTCATGTCATACAGTAAGATCTATAGTGCCCAAAATGCAGATTTCTAATACAACTCTAGACTTATCAGTTATTTGGGGGGATTTGAGTGCTTTGTCTTTTTTATATGAATATTCTCATACTGTAAGGAATCTGAAGGTATTTTATTTAACAATTTTGCATTTTTTCAATTAATTCTAGTTTGATCTAACAAATACTTTTTGTTAGATCAATTCCTCACACAATTCATCCAAGTCATCAAAAATTTGTACCACATTTATAGACATTTTTAATTATTTTATTTTGCATACATTTCAACAATATGGGCAAGTTAGCACAGGATTGAATATTCATCCTAAAAATAACTTCACTGTAGTTTTGTTCAAACAGATAGACCCAATCAAGGCAGGTATGAAGGTTTTTGTTTTGGTCAACTTTGAATTAATCATGTTTTATGAATTTTCAAGGGGTTGTCTTTTATTTTTATTTTAATCCATCAAAGTGTGCTCAGTCATTGTCCCTGTAAACCTTTCCATTGTGTATTTTTGCATACATTATACATTATTTTTCATTTACATGTCCTTAATGTCTGCCAAAATGAGAATAGATTTAAAATGTCTAGAAATAAAACAACTAAAATAAGGCATTAACTATTTTGGATATCTGGATGACTGACAATGATGTTAATCTGTGCAACAATGCACATAAACAAAATCAACAGTATAATATTCAGTTAATGGATATTTCCCTGCTGTGTCAAATGGTCTCATTGAAATGAATGAAGAGGGAATGATTTCTGAAACAGTGCTGTTACTCTTGTTGCAACTAACAAAGTGATAACAATAAGGATTATTATAATATAGAAATGTATATTGGTATTGAACACAATCTCACAGCAGGGTCTCACACAATAACATTTCATCAATGTCAAAACCCTCTATTGATATTAAGTCCCTGTATTTATATAACAATTTACTTGATGCCATTTTTTCCATCTTTGGATATTTGTATGTATCATCATTCTGATTTATTCAGTTTACCACACACATCCACATCATTTTAATCTCCCCATAACCTCTCTTTAATGGTTTTCCCTCATACATTATGCACTTTCTATCTAATTTAATAACATTATTACCTTAAATATTTAATTATACAATTCAAATGTGTTATGTGATTGTGACTCTTTCCTTTCTTCCATATTGAGTAATAAGGAATGAATCTGAGAAACACCACTGATTTCTACAAAAAAGACACTAAGACTACAGAACACTCAAGAGGATTTCAAAACAGAGTAGTGTCATGATCCTTGTTTCAAATTGAGCACTAAATGTGTATATCATGAGTTATCTCAAGACCGACTCAATAGTATGTGCTATTTTGACTGAGAGATGAACTACTAATAAGAAAAATAAAACAATATTTTTCTCTTTTTGACACCCTGTGTTTTTTGACAAATGTCCTTAAATATTCCAGCAGTGAGCTGTCGAACCAAGGCTTATCTGCCAATTCCCGGCGTGCATAAAGGAGAGCTGCATCCTGAGCCTGTTTAGAACCTGCTCTCCTCCACTCTTCATAAATACATAAAATGTGGTAGGAAAATGCCAACTCAAGGGAGTCAAGTGAAGAAGAACTCTATATTGTGAACATTTTGTCTGTACCAAAAAACCCACTAAATAATCAAATACAAAATGAATGTTTGTGTGTTACCCAAGCTGATCAAAATAGAAAGCTATCTGTGTGATGTTGAATTGTGTTTGTCTGGCAGGCCTTGATTGTTTCTGGTTGAACATGAAATAAAAGAATAAAGACTCAAAAAACTACTGTGATGGAGCATGTTATTTCTGATTGTTTGGGGGCTTGATTTAGATTTTGGAATCTCGACATTACAGTGTACTATTACGTTCACACGTAATGCATGCTGCCACCTATCTGACCTGAAACTATATATGATATAGTATAGTTCTGAAATAGCCTTTGTTACAGAATAAATAACTATCAATTAATGTAAAAAATAGTTTGAATAGAATAGTTATTCTTTATTGTTTAATTTCTTTATCCTCTCACATCGGCTATATTTAAAAAATAAATGTAATAACTAAACCTACAATATTACACTTATACTTTAACACCTTTGTGCACATAAAACTATTACAACATATATAGTTTCAGGTCAGATAGGTGGCAGCATGCATTACGTGTGAACGTAATAGTACACTGTAATGTCGAGATTCCTAAATCTAAATCAAGCCCCCAAACAATCAGAAATAACATGCTCCATCACAGTAGTTTTTTGAGTCTTTATTATTTTATTTCATGTTCAACCAGAAACACTCAAGGCCTGCCAGACAAACACAATTCAACATCACACAGATAGCTTTTTATTTTGATCAGCTTGGGTAACAAACAAACATTCATTTTTTATTTGATTATTTAGTGGGTTTTTTGGTACAGACAAAATGTTCACAATATAGAGTTCTTCTCCAGTTGAGTCCCTTGAGTTGGCATTTTCCTACCACATTTTATGTATTTATGGAGAGTGGAGGAGAGCAGGTTCTAAAGAGGCTCAGGATGCAGCTCTCCTTTATGCACGCCAGGAATTGGCAGATAAGCCTTGGTTCGACAGCTCACTGCTGGAATATTTAAGGACATTTGTCACTTCCCCAGAAAGTACTCTGGCCTTAAACCTCGTGCCACAGCAGTGACGCCCCCTGCAGCCAAGCCTTCTGCAGCCTCGCCTGTCCAGTCGACTACAGCCTCGACTCCGGCCTCGCCTGTCCAGTCTACTACAGCCTCGACTCCGGCCTCGCCTGTCCAGTCGACTACAGCCTCGACTCCGGCCTCGCCTGTCCAGTCGACTCCAGCCTTGACTCCAGCCTTGACCCCAGCCTTGACTCCAGCCTCGCCGGTCCAGTCGACACCAGCCTTGACTCCAGTCGAGCCTGTCCAGTCGGGGGTCCCACCAACACCTATTCCGATGGGGGTCCCGCCAACACCTGCTCCTGCTCCATTGGGGGTCCTGCCATCTCCTGTTCCGATGGGGGTCCCGCCAACACATGCACCTGCTCCGTTTGGGGTCCTGCCCTCAACTGTTCCAATGGGGGTCCCGCCAACACCTGCTCTTGTTCCGATGGGGGTCCCACCAACATCTGCTCCTGTTCCGATGGGGGTCCCGCCAACACCTGCTCCGTTTGGGGTCCCGCCGTCACCTGTCCCACCGGGGGTCCCGCCAACTCCTCACCCCATCAACTCGGTGGTTCCTACGACACCTGTTCCGTTGGTGGTCCCACCAATCCATGTCCCTGTCCAGTCGGGGGACCCGCCGACTCAAGCTCATGTCCCACCGACTCTAGTTCATGTCACGTCGGTGGTGCTGCCGGCCCGTGCACCTACCTCTTCGGGGGTCCCGTCGATGCAAGTACCACCAGGGTTCCCGCCAAAGCCATCTCCTGCGGGGTCCCGCAGACGCCAGTACCAACTGGGGTCCCGCCGACAACAGCTCATGTCCCGTCGGGGGTCCCGCCGACTGGTGCTCCTGTCTCCTCGGTGGCCCTGCCGCCTCCTGCTCCAGGTGCTCCTTACTTTTCTCCGGAGTGGTCCCGCCGGCCTCCAGCCCGTCGTCCAGAGGCGTCTCACCGTCCTCCAGTCCATCCTACAGCCCGTCGTCCAGAGGCGTCTCGCCGTCCTCCAGTCCATCCTACAGCCCGTCGTCCAGAGGCGTCTCGCCGTCCTCCAGTCCATCCTACAGCCCATCTTCCAGAGGCGTCTCGTCGTCCTCCAGTCCGTCCTACAGCCCGTCCTCCAGCGGCGTCTCGTCGTCCTCCAGTCCGTCCTCCAGGCCGCTCCCCAGAGCTCTCTCGTCGTCCTCCATTCCGTCCTCCGGAGCTGTCTTGCCACTTTCCAGGCCGTCCTCCGGAACTGTCTTATCCCACTGTCCTCCATGTAGTCCTGCAGAGTTCCCTCGCCATGGTCTACGCCCCTGCCTCCGCCCCTGTCTCCGCCCCTGTCTCCGGCCTCCGGAGTTCCCTCGCCCTGGCCTCCGCCCATGTCTCCATCCTCCGGAGTTCCTTTGCCACAAGCCTTGTCCATGCTCTGTCTCATCCTCTGCCTTGCCCCTGGGACGTCCGCCCGAGACACGCTTCTCGTCCTCTGTCTTGCCCCCGGGCCTCCTGCCCGAATCCCGCATCCTGACCCCCTCCATCCACCCTGTTGGATTTTTTTGGACTTTGTTGGGACGTTTGGAATCCGCCCCTTGAGAGGGGGGTTCTGTCATGATCCTTGTTTCGTGTCGGTCATGTCTTTGTGTTGTGTTTTATTGTGAAATGTTTTCCCCTCTTGTGTCATGTTAAGCTTTACTTCCTGTCTGCGTTTTCCCTCCTGTGCCTGATTGTGTCATTGTGTTCACCTGTTGCCCCTGTGTTTCTCCTCCCCCTTCCAGCTGTCTCTTGTCTTGTGATTACCCTTGTGTATTTAGTCTCTGTTTCCCTTTTGTCTGTTGTTCGGTCGTCGTCATTTCTTCCCTGAGCTGGTCCATGATACCTGCCTGTTCCTGTCGCCCTTCATGTCTGAAGCTAAGTGTTTTGTCCTGTGTTCCCCTTGCTTCGTGTTTTCATCAACAGCCTTTGAAAAAAGCTCGCTTTTTGTTTGGACCCTTACATGCCTCCCCTTGATTTACTGCACTTGGGTCCTGTTTCCCCAACCCTGACATGTAGCTTATTGAGTTACATACTGTTTGCCCTTGACATTAAGTTGTGATAAATTTGTTAATTAAGAGTGCTAACTGTTGCAAAACTATAAAAATAAACTCATATCGTATTAACACAATGACATTTGGCAACACATATTTTTTATATTGCAATTTCAAAAAAACACAGGGTGTCAAAAAGAGAAAAATATTGTTTTATTTTTCTTATTAGTAGTTCATCTCACAGTCAAAATAGCACATACTATTGAGTCGGTCTTGAGATAACTCATGATATAGGCCTACATTTAGTGCTCAATAAATGTCATACAAAACTTTAACAAATAGAAGAGAACTTATTTATGCATTTCCATATATTTTCACTCCGTGTATATAGTCAGTGGCAAATGCGTACCTGCAATGAGAAACTTTTAGCTTTGTAACGTAGTTACTTTTTAATTTCATTGTCCTTCGGCAAGAATATTTGATTCAATACATTGTGCACAGTCTATGGTGCTATCACTTTTATGATCAAAGACAAAAAGAAACATAGATAAAACTGCAAATTGCCAACATTTGTGTACTTTGAGGTCGTCAAAATTTTAGATGTATAACTAAATCATAAAAACACAATTACAATTTAAAGAATCAGTGTAAACAAAGCAAACTATGCAAGTTTTCAATGGGATTAATTCCTCTTATGTCTTATGCAGCATACACATGTACACAATCTGGTTACAATTTGGTTGAACAAACATTTCTTTTCAGGAACATTTGTATGTTCTGCCTTAGTTCTGTTATTTTCAGTCCATATATAATTGGGTCCAATAAAGGGGGAAATATTAAAATGGACATACCAAGAACTCTTCTCATTTGTGGGGATGCACTTTCAATGCGATGAGCAATGAGTGTAAATGTAGTATTAACCTGTAAAATCAAGAAAACAACTAAATGTGTGCCACATGTTTGGAGGGCTTTTCTCCGAGCATCTGTGTTGTTATTCATGACACATGTGCGCAAGATCTGTGCATATGTGTATGCTATAACTAACAGTGGTCCGCCCATAAGCACAACTATAGTTGCCAATCCATAGTAGTTATTCAGCCTGGTGTCCTCACAAACCAGTTTCATTAATGATGGATTATTACAGTACAAATCCACTATGTCTGTCCTGCAAATTTGAATCCGAGCAACCAGAATAATCAACGTGCCTATTAGTGATATATTAAGCAACCATATGAAAATAATAATTTTAACTAAGTTTTGTGGGGTCATTATTGCATTATACCTCAAAGGACAACATATAGCAATATATCTGTCATATGCCATAGCACTCAAGATCAACAAGTTTCCTGTGCCATAAACATGAATCAACAATGCCTGAATAACACATGCAGGGTGAGAAATCTGCCTGTTCTGTGTCACCATGCTGGAAAGAAGCTGCGGGAACAAAGCTGTGGCACCCACAATGTCACTAATAGGCAAGTTGAACAGCAGGATGAACATGGGCTTGTGCAGCTTTTTTTTGCTCAAAGCAATAGTTGTTATTACCAACAAGTTACAAAAGACAATAATAAGATAGGTAAGAGTGCCAAATACAAACGCTGGATAAATGTGTGTAGCAGATAAACCTAATGGTACCAGGGTTAGTAAATCCCTAGAAGATGTATTCATATCCATAATTATACTGTCTTTATTATGTCTTCACCTCACACATGGAACACCATTTCTCTCTCAATAACCAAGCCAGCCGATGAATATTAAGGATCTTCACCTGAAATAAATGTTTTATCAACAAACAATTTTGAATTTAGTGCTATGGATAAAAATGTACTTCTGGTCTCATACCTGCTGCAGTCTGTTATCTTGCTGTTGACTGCACTGTGTCACAGAGAGCAAGGAATAACATTCTGTATTTTATAGACTTGTATGGTACACAAAGGCCCCGCATGACGTTAGAGAGGGTAATATGACAGCTTGTGTAATTGTAACCAAACTGAAATCATAACAAAAACATTGATCAAGTATTGTGGTTCTGAAATAGCCTTTGTTACAGAATAAATAACTATCAATTAATGTAAAAAATAGTTTGAATAGAATAGTTATTCTTTATTGCTTTATTGTTTAATTTCTTTATCCTCTCACATCGCCTATATTTAAAAAATAAATGTAATAACTAAACCTACAATATTACACTTATACTTTAACACCTTTGTGCACATAAAACTATTACAACATATATAGTTTCAGGTCAGATAGGTGGCAGCATGCATTACGTGTGAACGTAATATACACTGTAATGTCGAGATTCCTAAATCTAAATCAAGCCCCCAAACAATCAGAAATAACATGCTCCATCACAGTAGTTTTTTGAGTCTTTATTATTTTATTTCATGTTCAACCAGAAACACTCAAGGCCTGCCAGACAAACACAATTCAACATCACACAGATAGCTTTCTATTTTGATCAGCTTGGGTAACACACAAACATTCATTTTGTATTTGATTATTTAGTGGGTTTTTTGGTACAGACAAAATGTTCACAATATAGAGTTCTTCTCCAGTTGAGTCCCTAAACACAGTGAGAGCACATTGTGTACGTTGATTTTGCCTTTCCACACAGTTCTATGGTCAAGTTTATAAAAGTATTTCCACTGGTAGCAAATGCATTCTGTTTATTACGTGTTTATTTATGTGTCTGATTTGGTTTAATGGCACTGAATTTCCCCAGTTAAAACTATTTAGGTTATTCTTAGTTTTGTAATAATATGCTCTACTTAACTTGAAGGGGAACAAAAAGGATGATTTATGATTTAAGACAGTCATAAAGTAATGAGGGACTCCTTTGTTACTCAATATGATGTATTGCTTTTTTTGAGAGGGCACAGATTCTTATGTTTTGGAGCACCAAGAAGAAGGTGGTCAGAATTCAGTTGTGAAAAATATTACAAAATGTATTATAATATACAATGTTTTAGATGTTTCTCGATTCAGGGTTACAAACGAGTGACTTCTTGAATTACCTGTAGTAGAGCCTTACTATACTGTAAGATGTATTACACAACAGAATGATAAATCATGTAACAATTGTGATTTTTCCAGATGAAAAAAGTTGTTTTGGCTGACACACTGAGTAAAATGTTATATATACTACCTTTATTGAATAAAGACAACCGCAACTAAATGTCAAAATCAGTTGTAGAATTTCTCTGGGCAACCCTATCCATATCCCTCTTCTGATTTTCTTGTTTTTCCCCTTTTCCTCTTAATTTGTGTATAAAACATACCTGATTATATGTATTGGGTCATCTAACTTTAGTCAAAATGGGATACGAGGAAAGTAAATTTTAATTTTGGAACGAGAGGAAATATGTTTCAGAATATTTGGATGTAATGGATTGCATATCAAACAATATTTAAACAACAATCAAATTTGAGGAAGATGAAAGCAAGCAAAGAGCAGACCAAATCTCTGTTAGTTTTACAAAGGACTTTAAACAAAATTGCTGTCCAAGTTTAAGACTAGTATTCCTTTTTAGAAGTTCACACCAATGGAAACACAACCGAAAAAATCACAATGAAAACTACTTTTTCCATACTTGTAATATGAAATATGATTGCAGTAAGAAAAAAACAAACAGTTTCTTCTGGTCTTTTTAAATGTGAGGCTCCATAACAGATTGATTAAGCTAAATATGTTTTGGAAAATTCAGACTAAAAGTTAACACCTCCCATTCTAGAATTAAACTTCTTGTACTACTAAAAATCAGCATTTCTATTTCCACAACAACAAAACTGTTGAAAGTAATTTCCGTTTGTATTCAAGTTCATGCACTCTATAGGGTTCCATGCATAGTTGATGTTGTTTACACCACCTGAGAGACTACCAGAGAAAACCCAGTATTATGAATGTTTTTGCACCTCAAAAATACATTCCTCATTACCATCACTTCATGCAGGTGCCAGTAAGCATGACCCTAAGCCCGAGGTGCTCCAGTGGAGCTACTGAGTGGCCAGCAGATCAGAGTGCTGAGCAGCTTCCTTGTGTGAATGTGTAACTGTGTGGGAAAAAAAAGGTTTGAAAAACAAAAATAATAAAGCACCTTGTGTAAAGATTCAGGTAAACACTCTATTATTTTTGATAATATTTTTTACAACTTGCAGAAGAGTGTTTCGTATTTCACTTGTATACAGCCCATATACAATTGGATTCAAAAGTGGAGGCACAAGAAATATTAGCATGCCCATTATCTTTTGCAAGTCAGCTGAGACATTTTTGAACCTATGAGATAAAATTGTGAATGTCCCAGTAATCTCAAATATAATCAATATAAGCAACTGTGCAACGCAAGTGTTGACAGCTTTGGTCTTTTCCTCAGACCTCCTCGTAAACACACATGTAATCAGAATCTTGACATAAGAAAATGCTTGAATAGACACAGATACAGCTTGCATGACAGCTGTGTTAAACAATCCTATGATATTATTGAGTCCCGTGTTTCCACATGTGATCTTCAGTAGAGATGGGTTATCACAAAACACATTCATAATCACAGATTTGCACCTGGGAAGCTTTGTCTGTAGAGAGAACAATGATACAATCAAGACAAAGTCAAGACCCCAAACTAGAGAGATAATAAATGTCACAGCTTGGGGTGTCATAATCGAACTGTAGCGTAACGGCATACAGATGGCAGCATAACGATCAAAAGACATTGCTGCAAGAATAAATAAAATTCCCCCACCATACATGTGCAGTAAGAATGCTTGTAAAACACAGAGAGGGTAGTAAACCTTGTTTGTCTCAGTAACAATGTCTGAAAGTACTTTTGGTAGCATGGCAGTAATGCCTATCAGATCATTGAGAGGAAGACTAAACAGGATAAAATACATGGGCTTGTGAAGATTCTTCTTGAAAATAATCAGTGTCATCAAGGTCAGGTTGCAAAAAATGCCAAAAAAATAAATTGCAATACCAAGGAAAAATATAGGATATCGTCCTCCAGGTGGAATAACAAATGGGTCGAGGGTTAACTCAGAGCTGAACAAAAAAGATGTGTTCTCCATTTAATCTTCACTAAGATTATTGAAAACGAAAACAGTTATTAAATCTAATTATTAGAAAATTGCACCTAAAGCTCTCAGATGTAAGACAACATGTCACTCTGTCACTTAGAAGTGTTGCATGAAGGGAGGACAACTGCACTGCCCATCCTTTTTTAAGGCATGCTACTGCACCATCATTTGTTGACGTCAAATATTCTTTTGGGATCGTCATTAACTTTGCGTGGATTCATGATTTCAGGATTACTGTTAGTGAAGCAACCTGACTCCAGGGCTGAAAAGTGAAGGCTATTTGGAAATTCCTAAAACATGCAAATGTACTACGATTTTGTTAATTATTGCTAGCAGGAAGCGGCTCCACTGGTTGCAAAATAAGCCTGATTGTGTGACCCTTTCACTGTGTGTTTTCAGTTCATCAAATTTAATTTTAACATTTTGGTCACCCCTAAAAATGGTTGTACTTTGCTCTACCATTGTGTCACTTCAGTTTGCGAAGAAAGAAAGCTGACAACCTCCAAAAACTTAGATCACACAGTCAAACACATAGAGATGTCAAAGAACACATCTATTTAAAACAAAAAATGTATCTTTGTAAATTTCAAGTCTAGTTGCACACAAACAAGTTTATTATTTCAATTCCAGCAGTAGTTTCTGTTTTGAGATGTTTTCAAAAAGCTAATCTCATGACCATTCAAACAGAGAGAGAATCAATTTAATGAAGAGAAACAATTTTGCTTTCAAAATGCTGTTTAGGAAAGATATTTTATGATCTAAAGTACTGTCAATCATGCTAGGTGCTATCTCCTTTGTTGAGTGTTGTGAGCTCAACCACCTGCAGCTCAACACCGCCAAGACAAAGGAGTTGGTGGTGGATTTCCGCAGGAGGAAATCTACCCCCACACCCATTTCCATCAAGGGGGTGACTGCCGACATTGTTCAGGACTACAAATACCTGGGTGTTCACCTGGACAATAAACTGGACTGGGCCAAGAACACTGAGGCTGTGTATAAGAAGGGCCAGAGCCGACTCTACTTCCTGCGGAGGCTCCGGTCCTTCAACGTCTGTAACACCATGCTGAAGATGTTCTACCAGTCGGTGGTAGCCAGTGCCATCTTCTTTGGTGTTGCGTGCTGGGGAAGCAGGTTGAGGTCAGCAGACGCCAACAAGATCAGCAGGATCGTCAGGAAGGCTGGCTCCGTCATGGGGGTCCAGCTGGACTCTTTGCTGGTGGTGCCTGAGAGGGGGATGCTGCGCAAGCTGCGTAGTATCATGGACAACAACGCTCACCCTCTCCACCAGGTGCTGACCTCATACAGAAGCACCTTCAGCAATAGACTCATTCCACCCCGGTGTACCACAGAACGCCACAGGAAGTCCTTTCTTCCTATGGCCATCAGACTCTTTAACTCATCCACCTCAGGTCGTTAGAGGAACATTGGAGACTCAGTGACACTTTATTTCATCGCAATGCTGTCATTTCACTTGACTTTCACTTTCACATATCACTTTATTCACATGTCACTTTATTTAGTATTTAGTATTTAGTATTCAGCTTAGTTTTTTAGTTATCTTATTACTGTACTGCTATTTGCACTATATGTATTGTTGTATATTGTATATACCTACGTAGTTACTGTAACTATTTCACTATTTCATATTTGCAAAGCTGCTCTTATTCTTGATACATTTAGTTTATATTTAGTTATACTTAGTTTATACTTAGTTATTTTAGTTTATATTTAGTAATATTTGATGTATATCTAGTGTATATTTAGTAGTTTAGTTATATTGAGTGTATATTTCTCCTTCCTTCTTTGTATTGAACTGTTGCACCTCAATTTCCCTCGGGATAAATAAAGCTTCTTGAATCTTGAATCTTGAATCTTTCACCTATAACAGTAACAGAAAGTTACACTGCCTGGCCAAAAAAAAGGTCACACACTAATATTCGTTGGACCGCCTTTAGCTTTGATTACGGCACGCATTCGCTGTGGCATCGTTTCCACAAGCTTCTGCAATGTCACAACATTTATTTCTGTCTTGCATTAATTTTTCGCCAAGATCTTGTATTGATGACGGGAAATTCAGACCACTGCGCAAAGTCTTCTCCAGCACATCCCAAAGATTCCCAATCGGGTTCAGGTCTGGACTCTGTGGTGGCCAATCCATGTGTGACAATAATGTCTCATGCTCCCTGAACCACTCTTTCACAATTTGAGCCCGATGGATCCTGGCATTGTCATCTTGGAACATGCCTGTGCCATCAGGGAAGAAAAAATCCATTGATGGAATAACCTGGTCATTCAGTATATTCAGGTAGTCAGCTGACCTCATTCTTGGGGCGCATAACGTTGCTGAACCTAGACCAGACCAACTGCAGCAACTCCAGATCATAGCACTGCCCCACAGGCTTGTGACCTTTTTTTTGGCCGGGCAGTGTATGATCTGTCCTTTATAGGGAGGTTAGGAATCATTGCTGCCGGGTAGTCAAGCAAATTACCGTCACTTTACCCTGTAACATCTACAGTGTGTATGTTGTTTTTTAATCTAGAGTTTGGGTTGGAAGACGTTGGTTCATTCGAATAACAAAACCACATTTTGGACCTACTGCATGAGTTAAAAATCCTTATGGTAACATACAGTGGGGCAAAAAGAATTTAGTCAGCCACCAATTGTGCAAGTTCTCCCATTTAAAAAGATGAGAGAGGCCTGTAATTTTTTATCATAGGTATACCTCAACTATGAGAGACAAAATGAGAAAAAAAAATCCAGGAAATCACATTGTAGGATTTTTAATGAATTAATTGGTAAAATAAATATTTGGTCAATAACAAACAAGCAAGATTTCTGGCTCTCACAGACCTGTAACTTCTTCTTTAAGAGGCTCCTCTGTCCTCCACTCGTTACCTGTATTAATGGCACCTTTTTGAACTCGTTATCAGTATAAAAGACACCTGTCCACAACCTCAAACAGTCATACTCCAAACTCCACTATGTCCAAGACCAAAGAGCTGTCAAAGGAGACCAGAGACAAAATTGTAGACCTGCACCAGGCTGGGAAAACGGAATCTGCAATAGGTAAGCAGCTTGGTGTGAAGAAATCACCTGTGGGAGCAATTATTAGAAAATGGAAGACATACAAGACCACTGCTAATCTCCCTCGATCTGGGGCTCCACGCAAGATCTCACCCCGTGGGGTCAAAATTATCACAAGAACGGTGAGCAAAAATCCCAGAACCACACGGGGGGACCTAGTGAATGACCTGCAGAGAGCTGGGACCAAAGTAACAGAGGCTAGCATCAGTAACACACTACGCCGCCAGGGACTTAAATCCTGCAGTTCCAGACGTGTCCCCCTGCTTAAGCCAGTACATGTCCAGGCCCGTCTGAAGTTTGCTAGAGGGCATTTGGATGATCCAGAAGAGGATTGGGAGAATGTCATATGGTCAGATGAAACCAAAATAGAACTTTTTGGTAAAAACTCAACTCGTCGTGTTTGGAGGAGAAAGAATGCAGAGTTGCATCCAAAGAACACCATACCTACTGTGAAGCATGGGGGTGGAAACATCAAGCTTTGGGGCTGTTTTTCTGCAAAGGGACCAGGACGACTGATCCGTGTAAAGGAAAGAATGAATGGGGCCATTTATCGTGAGATTTTGAGTGAAAACCTCCTTCCATCAGCAAGGGCACTGAAGATGAAGCGTGGCTGGGTCTTTCAGCATGACATTGATCCCAAACACACCGCCAGGGCAACGAAGGAGTGGCTTCGTAAGAAGCATTTCAAGGTCCTGGAGTGGCCTAGCCAGTCTCCAGATCTCAACCCCATAGAAAATCTTTGGAGGGAGTTGAAAGTCCGTGTTGCCCAGCGACAGCCCCAAAACATCACTGCTTTAGAGGAGATCTGCATGGAGGAATGGGCCAAAATACCAGCAACAGTGTGTGAAAACCTTGTGAAGACTTACAGAAAACGTTTGACCTCTGTCATTGCCAACAAAGGGTATATAACAAAGTATTGAGATGAACTTTTGTTATTAACCAAATACTTATTTTCCACAATAATTTGAAATAAATTCTTTAAAAATCAGACAATGTGAGGCAGGCCTCTCTCATCTTTTTAAATGGGAGAACTTGCACAATTGGTGGCTGACTAAATACTTTTTTGCCCCACTGTATCTGAAGTCTTTTCTAATTTATTTGGATTTAAAAGGTTTGTACAGGATTGATATTAACATAAATAAAACATAATTATTCCAACTTTTATTGTATTAAGCTTTTTAGGTAAAGCGCTACTGTAGCATATATTGTATCTATGATACAATCCAAATATCCAGAGTTACATCAGCTAGATGCCCCATTACTTTAGGCAAAACAAATGTATTAATGAGCCCCTTTGAGATATAATTAAATGATGTGTTATTAACTGTCTCACATTGTAATTAATCCCTGGATAATTAGTAATCCTCCGGTTGTTATATGATTCCTTGTTGTTTGCTAATGAAGCATGTTGTTTAATAACACCCAAGGGAGGCAGTAACATGGCAGGCTGCATGTCACATTACATCTTATTTACATTTTATTCCTTAACTGTAATGGCTGAAAGAGTTAATAATACATAATAATGTAAAACATTAAAAAAGTTTAAGTTTAATGTTGAAGTTGAATCATCACACAAAAAAGTGTTTGCTCTGTGTGTTTGTTTTCTCCTTTCAACTGCCATGTTTTATTAGCAAAACCACAATTTTCATTAATGTCAAAATAGCCGAATAATTAAAACATATATACCATATTCTAAAGCATTTTCTTGGTTGTTAATGTGTCCCAGGAGAAAAATGTACATTAAAACACTGAAGTGGCCACATCAGGCCTTTGGGAACAAGGACCTTGTCCATGCAGACAAAAGAGCTGTTAGGACATTAGGACCTCAGAAAAGACTAATCATCTCACCCAAGAGGAATGGACATGATGGACCCTTGAGTTGCTTTGATAATTGATTTGACCCTCTAATTACTTTCTAATTGTACATGATTATTGGTTTCAGAGATTAGTGATTTCGCCTTACAGCAATGTCGGGCCTTTGTTTTCAAAGTTAACACAGTCTTTTGATACTTCAATTTCCTCACAACACACAGAATGATGATTGTCACATGTTCACTATGTTGTTTAAAATGTTTGTAACAGTTTTTTTTTTCATAATGGCTTATGTGAATAACATCAAATGTTATTTATGTAGGTTTTTCTTCGTAAAAATAAGTTTGAAATTGCTTACATTTTAAAATGTGTAGTAAAAAGAATGAATTCACATAAACAAAATATAAAATACATAGTCAAGAATAACAATAAAACCAATATAACAAAAACATAGAAATTAAACACAAGAAGCCCAGAGAAATAGACTAAATGCAGCCTATGAAAAAATGTTATAGAAATATTAATGTGTGGTTTATAAGGGCATTTTTGCCTTGGGGAAAGACCTTAGGGTCCAGTGTGTTAGTGGGTATGACTGTTAAGCTGCTTGTATATGTACACTATGTTGCTCTAAACTCACATTAAATTTGAACTTAATATTTCCATTTGTACAAGGTGCCTAAGATATTCTCACAATGAGGTCATGTGACTCAAGTTGATTATATAAGAGATTCAGTTTAAAGCTGCTGGGCTCCGATTCCCATCTCGACAGACAAGATACTATCATCCTTGAGAACAAACGCTGATTAAACACTGGGACTATGCCTGGTTGGCTTTGCTTAGCATCATTGTGGTGTAACATTTTATGTCACTTTAATGTACATAAGTCCTTACATTTGATGTACTTCATGTATTAGTTTCTATTACTACGGAACACATTTTGCTCAAATGGTTAATGTATTTTTGCAGGAGAAGGACACCGAAATAAACGCTCAAAAAAGCAAGTATGCTCTTTATTCTCTTTTTACTTTTCTATTATATATATAAACGTTATGTTTGATTTGTACAAGTGATTGTTAGTATTTAATGTTGTACTCATATTGCACCTCTTGTTTCTTTTCTCTTTGTGTTTTGGGGATTTAGAACAACCATGCAATGAGAAACAGAAAGATGCCTAATGTATAAAAATGCTCATTACTGTTTCACCGATCACTATTAGCGATTCTAAAATGTTGCTTTTTCCCCTCTCTTTCAGGTCTTTCAGCAATTTAAACAGAATGGAAAGCAACAAGACAAGTGATATCATAGAGATCCAAGGCTTTGACATATCTCCAGAGTTCATCTACCCTCTTTTTTTCTTACTGCTGTTTGTGTACCTAACTTTGCTCTTTTCTAACATTGGCGTCCTAGCGCTTATCATCACTGAGAAGAGTTTGCACCAGCCCATGTACATTCTCTTTTGTAACCTGTCTGTCAATGATCTAATAGGAAACACAGTGCTACTGCCCCAGCTTATGGCTCACATCATCTTGACAGAACGCTTCATCACCTACAACCAGTGTGTGGTCCAAGCCTTCTACAGCCACACGTTTGGATCAGCCTCACATATGATCCTGATTATTATGGCAATTGACAGATACGTGGCGATATGTCATCCTTTGAGATACAGCTCAATCATGACCACCAAAACTGTGGTTGGGCTGTCAGCCAGTGCTTGGGGGGTGTCACTGGTGCTGGTGTCTGTTTTGATAGGTCTGACAGTGAGACTCTCCCGTTGTAGATCCTTTATACAAAACGCTTATTGTGACAACGCATCGCTCTTCAAGCTTTCATGTGAGGATGTGTCCATTAACAATATTTATGGACTTTTCTTCACTGTACTGCTTTTTGGTTGCTCAATGGGAGGTATTGCTGTCACATACTTCAGAATAGCTGTCATTTGCTGGGTCAACAAAAACAAAGAGTTGAACAACAGAGCACTTCAAACCTGTGCCAGCCACCTTGTTCTATATCTCATCATGCTCTGGTCAGGGTTCTTAACAATCATATTGCATCGTTTCCCAAATTACCCAGATTTAAGGAAAATTGCTTACATTTTATTCCATGTGGTCCCTGCTAATTTAAATCCGATAATTTATGGGATGTACACAAGGTCATTGCGTGAAAAAATAATTCAAATTCTGCAAAGAAAAGTGACTCCAACCTAATCTGTCTTATGTTCATACTGTGCATATCTGTATCTGGAACATAATAATATGTGATGAAGTTCTTTTTGCATAAACTTCTCCTCAATCTTATCAATCATAAAAAGGAATTTACTGTTATCAAAGTAAATGTGGTTAATGGATGAATACAACACGGCAAATTACTTTATCCCTCATAATGTGACGACAATAGAATGAACGTCTCAGCACAACAAATCTGTGTATATTGTTCTCCGAGAGTTGCAGGTGTAATAGTAATGTTTCATGTAATGTAGATATTGACAGACAGACATACATTGAAAAAATGGTAATACTGTGTGTCATAAGTCTACATTACAATACATTTTATTAAATAATACTTGTACTAATAATGGTATTATACAAATATATTTAGCTTACAGAAATATCCAACACACAAACACTATTCAAGCCTAAAATATATATAAACATAAAAGATTCCAAATTACTAAAAAACGTGTTTGGCCTGATAAAGCTGTATAGACAAATTATTTACAACCTTTATTTTACTCTTCCATGTATCCAAAATTGTTTAAACACAGTTCTGATGATTAAGCATTTTTTCTCCCTTTGGTTTGAGATTATAGTCATAGCCTGTTTTGCCAGATCAGATTAAAAGGCATCAGATTGAAGTACATGGTGCTGTAGGGCAGGGGTTTTCAACTGGTTTTGTCCCAGGGACCACCATTCGGACTAGAAAGCAATCCGCGGCCCACTGATGTGCCTGCGCGTGCGCGTGTGTATTTGGTGTTACATGCATAGCTCAATGCATGAAACATGAAAGAGAGGCCACGCAGATTTTATAATAATAAAAGTAGATTTATTAAATTAAATTAAAGATTATTTTAAAGAAAGAATAAAGAATAATAAAGTGTTGTGCAATTCAGTATTGGGAAAAGTAACTAAAAATGTCATGCAAAGTCAGTCTAGGTGTGTGACAAAACAACAACGGAGAACAAAAATCCAACAACACCGGAGAACCAAAATCCAACAAATGAAGACCAAGGCAGCCTCAACTGCTGGCTGGTCAGGGCTTTTATAACCCAGCCAGGACAGACCTGTCACCAATCACCTGCTGTAGAGACAGAGAGATTGAGAAAAGCAGAGAGAGATTGAGAAAAGCAGGGAGAGAGAACAGGCTTACCATTAACACAGGGCGGGGCCTAAACCCGCCAGGGTCGTAACAGTGAAAACATGGGAGAATTAGGCCTACCTGTCAGTGTGATATCTGGGCGTGGTGAAGTCCACACAGCCTGTCTATTCGTGGCGAAATGGTAGACAGAGACAGTCTCATGTCATTCTCTGGATCAAGCCTAGCCCTGTACTTATTCTTTAAGTACGCCAGTGTAGAAAAACCACTCTCACACAGGTATGTGGTTGGAAAGGGCAAAAGACACCTCATTGCTTTTGCAGCAAGCTGTGGAAATTCTGTCTGGCAACTTATCCAGAATTTAACAAGGGGCTGTGTGTCGTACATATGCCTCCTGACAGAGTCTGTGGACATCTCAATCAGCTTATCCTCTTCCACAGCCGTCAGACTTGACCCTACTGATGCATCGTCACTGAATGGGAGCAGGATCCACTTGCTGTCACGGCGCCACTCTTCCGAATCAGTGAAGTACTTTGCGAATTGACGCACAAGCTTCCTCAAATGCTCACATATAGTGTCGTTGATGTCAGTGCTGTCAGGGTATTCCTCAACTGAAGGAAACATCGCCAAGTTATTGCTCTCCACTCGTTCGATCCACTTTGACATTTTTTTCACAAATGCGTCGAGCTTCTCGTAGAGCTGCATGACGTTTGCATCTCTCCCTTGCATGGAGCTGTTCAACTTGTTCAGCTCTGCAAAAACATCTGTGAGGTACGCCAGCTTAGTTAACCAGTAACTATCGTTGAAATTGGAAGCCAGATCAGAATGCTTCTCGCACAAGAACTCGTAGATAGCTCCGCGTAGTTCAAACACACGGGCGAGCACAGCGCCGCGAGACAGCCAACGCACCTCTGAATGATAAAGGAGAGAGCTGTGTTCACTTCCCAAGTCATGGCATAGGGATGAAAACAGGCGTGTATTCAATGCGTTTCGTTTTATGAAGTTGACCGTCTTGACAACGACATCAAACACACCACTGAGCTCAACACTGAGATCTTTGGAGGCGAGAGCCTCTCTATGAATCAGGCAGTGTGTCCAAATTACCCCCGGAGCCACCCTCCTTACATGCGCAAACAGTCCAGTCTTGCTGCCACTCATGGCTCGGGCCCCATCGCTGCCTAATGCAACGCACCTCTGCCACGAGATATTGTGCTCCGTGAAAAAATCGTCCAGTGCTTTAAATATTTCTACACCGGTAGTTCGCCCGGGCAGTGGTTTGCAAAAAAGAAATTCCTCGCACATAGTGCCACTGTCCTCGTATCGCACAAATGTTAACAGTTGCGCATCATTAGTAACATCTGTCGTCTCGTCGATTTGAAGGGAAAACAGAACTGTCTGAAGTTTTGCCATCAGCTGGTCTTTGACATCATTTGCCATTTCCCCAATTCGTCTTCCGATTGTGTTGTCTGACAACGGAATAGTTTTTAATTTGTTGGCACATTCTTCGCTTACCATAGCTCTGCACATATCTATGGCTGCTGGCAATATAAGCTGCTCTGCAATGGTATGGGGCTTCTTACTTTTTGCAACCCTGAGAGCGACCAGATACGATGCTTTCAGTGCGTTTTCATTTATTTTTGCACTCTTCCTCATGGTAGCCTGCTGTCCTTTGAAATCACGCAACATCTGTTGCATGTACTCAACGGGTTTGGCCTTCAAGTGGACGTGATGCGTCTCCATATGCCGCGTAAGTTTCGACGGCTTCATAGCTTCATTACAGAGAATTGTTGAACATACGAAACACAGTGGTACCTCCTCTCCTGCTCTGTCTGTCGTCACTGTGAATCCATATTTAACATATTCCTCATTGTATTTTCTTTTTCGTCTTTTTTGCGAAGTTGACGCTTCGGAAGCCTGTCCTTGCCCTATCGTGGCGGCCTGTCCCTCTGTCGTGGCAGCCTGACCCTCTGTCATGGCAGCCTGTCCCTCTGGCACTTTCCTCACTACAAAACGATCCATTGGTGCTAGATATATAGCTAGACTAGTACATATGTAACAAATGTTTGCTGTACTACAACCTATCTTAAAATACTCTCGTCGGCTATGCTTATAAATGTGTGTCAACTTTGCTCGCAAGACTGTACGTAATGAATAATAAGTGAGGTTAGCGACGCAACTCATTACCATTAGCGAATCACAGGCTACCATAGACTGGATAGGCGCAAGGCTACATTCTGTCAGCTTGAATTTCCTTTATATTATTTTAAACATATTTTTCACGATATGTAACGGTATTCTGGAAATGTGTTGAAATATCAAAGCGAATTTATATTTAAAAAAAACAATGGTGAACTGATCAACATAGGCTCTTGTCACGGACCACATGCAATGCCGCCGCGGACCACCAGGGGTCCGCGGACCACCGGTTGAAAACCCCTGCTGTAGGGGATTTAACAGATAATCCATATAAGCTTTATTGAGATATTGTTTTCTCCTTCTATGATTGTATGTACAGAACCTTTGCTGGTTATATCTCTTAACATATTTACTATTCTGTAAAGCTGTGTGATTCTCTCCCTTAAGATTCATGTCATGAAAGTAAAGTCACTTTTTCCCAATGAGGGATAAATACAAAACATAATATTTTCTACCTCCTAAAGTCTTTTACAAATGTCAATTATACCATTTTATGTATGTATTTATTTTGCAAATTTAAACTGAACCCCCTCTATATTCTTGAAAAAGTTCAGTTAGGCTTCACTATGTCATGTTTGGTGTGTGTTATTCATTTCATCATTGTATTGCTGTACTGTATCAGTAAAAATATGTATGGGTTAAAATTGCTTTGAAGCGTTTACCCTGCGTTAGAGACACATTTTCCATTACCTATAATGTCAATAAATAGAAAAAATATGTTTGATTACCACATTTATTTATCACTTTACGCTGCTTTTTGTATCCCTTGGCCAATTATTTTAGAAACAAATAAATAAATGTATGGACACAAATCAATATTTTACTATTAAAAAATAAAATCACAACATTGTGGAAATAGCGTTGGCAGAAAAATGTATGGATTTGGTGCATTGGGCCCTGAGTTTGGGATTGCAAGTTATCCACAACAACACTTATTTACAAAAAGGTATTTAAGATCTAAATTTACTTACTATTAGGACTGCATTAGGGTGAATGATCACATGGTCTGCAGCAGAGATGGGAGTAAGTCACACATATGCAAGTCTCAAGCAAGTCTCAAGTCTTAACCTTCAAGTCTCAAGCAAGTCTCAAGTCATTTTTGTGAGAGTCGAGTCAAGTCAAGTCAAGTCATAGCTTAGGTCAAGCAAGTCACAAGTCAAGTCATAGAAATATAATAAGCTGGAAGACAACCATCTTAAAACTTTAAGAGACTGCAGCCTAAGTTTTATGTAGCCCTCATTTGCAAAAAAGGGCTAACAAATAGAGGAAGGGGATATAAGGCTAAAGAATAATTATAAATACTCACTAGGACCAGCAGGATCAGAATTACTAGGAACGACTACAGGGCCTGGTGTACCAAACAATAATTACCAGACAGAGTACTCAACACAGTAGTTTGTCTTGGGAACAGCAGCACACCACTTCCTTTTATTTACAACCATTTTTTCAATATGTTGCAAAAGACAGTCCTTTTTTTTAATGTGTTGCAAAAGACAGAAGACAAAGAAGTGCAAGAAGGAATGAACTTGAACAAATACAACTTCTATGTCCACTACTCCTTCAAAAAGGCCTCACTCTCTCACTCTGCTGTGGATGATTAAAGCTGTAGGTATTGCTTGGAGTTCTTGAAGTCATAAACTGCGATATCATTGTTATTGGTGTCAAATGTGTCCTTAGTAGTGATGTACTCGTCAAATCTAGACAGAGGGGAGAAGTGCAAAAAAACTACTTTTAGCTCATGTTTTCATTGCATAATATTCCATTAATAAATACCATACGGAAATGAAATGGAGACACTTATATACTACGATTTACTCTTGAAAGTGGCCCATTTCTCATTTATGTCATACATCTCTCATATATTATATACTTATACATACATTTACAGTAATAGGGTTTGTGCATGTTGTTTGGCTGTTATACTTTATATATGATTTAACAAATAAAAAGCAGCTAGCGCTAACAAGCTAACAGCTACATTGATGTGGTAGACTTTGGACTAGCAACTAGCGCTAGCTAGGCCTGATCTGCCAAGTGAATCAATCTGGCAATTTCAGATAAACTGCCGTATTTCAGTCAAATTGTCTGTTATTTGATAGGCGGGATCAATGTGAAACTAAGTCAACATGATTAAAACTTAATGTGATGCAAACAGTAAGCTCTTGTCACGTTTGACTGATGGAGATGGGATGTTAGCTGCCAGCTAACGTTAGATTAACAACAATGTGAAATTAGCTAGAGACATTACTTACTTTTCTTTGTGTAGTACTTTTCTTTGCGCTACACACCTTGCACACGGCGAATCGTTTCTTTTGTTGAGTTGAATAGTCTTTAAATCCAAATTTTATGATTTTGGGAACACTGGCTGCAGTAGCAGCAGAACTGGTAGCACCTTCCATCTTCCAAACCCCGACCGCTCTACTGTAGATGGCGGGCGCATCACCTAGTAGAGATTACTGGTTGCCAGGTTCGCCCACATGCAACAGGAAACATCCAATCGAAAATATTTTTTATTATTATTATTCACCAATTAACCAAGACAGCAATGACTTGTCGAGTCATTGCATGCAAGTCTAAGTCAAGTCTCAAGTCATGAGTAGCAAGTCCAAGTCAAGTCGAGTCTTTTCTCACTGTTGATCAAGCAAGTCACAAGTCCTCAATCTGGCGACTTAAGTCTGACTCGAGTCAAGTCACTAGACTCGAGTCCCCCATCTCTGGTCTGCAGACTATGTTCTAAGACATAAGGAAAAAGTGCAATCTGAATCTAAATTAAACAACTGCTAAGTATTATACTTCATGAATTCTTATAAATTGTAATAATCTCGGTGTTGGGTACAACCTTAACACTCTCATTCAGTCTAACTTCTCAGGTCTGCAGTTAAATGACTTTGCCCATGATGAGAAGGCTCATTAAAAACACCATGATGAAAAATATCCACATGAAGAAGCGATCTAAAACTTTGGCTACTTTCTTCCACTCCCCAGTCCTTTTCTGCGTTGCCCTCTGATCCCTGTAACAGTTGGCTATGTACTCGATGTTACGCATCAGTTGCCTCTCTTTGCTTTGACTGTTGCAGGAATCGTCTCTGTCTTTTCTCTCTCCATCACTCACACCCCCCTTGCGACATCTCCTCTGACCCAGGGAATCTCCACAGTCCATGCTCATGAAAATGCCATTCTTCCAAGTGCAGTAGTTGTTGGTGGGGTTTTTCCCAATGGAGCCGCCTGGGCTCATCATCTGATCCATGTCCTCCCTCTCTTCTGTGGCCATGGAGCCCACTGTCTCTTGTCCTTTCTCCATTTTGCAGACACAGTCCTCTCTGCCTGGTCCTGCCTGACCATTCATGGTGCAGTTGGTGTTCTTGACATGTGGAGGCACCTGCTTCTCGGGCTGTGGTGAAAAGCAGTTCTCCTCAACTTCATAAACAAAGCAGTGTATGTAAGTGGTGTATGTTCATGATGAAGATGGTCAGTGCAGTGGAGGCAGTGACCATGGTCATTATTGCAATGTAGTACTTTCCTGTGGATGAAAAAGAGAACATCAACATAGAGTTCTAACGCGTCATCATCGCAAGTGTTTGGATTTCACCATATTCTTTTTGCCCTCACCAATAAGTGGCACATTCTCAGAGGGTGGCATGATCTCTGCCACCAACAGCTGAAAGACAGTTAGTGCCAGCATAACTGTGACACCCAAAGACACCTTCTCTCCAGAATCAGCAGGCAGGTAAAAGCCCAGGACTGGTGTTCACCAGTGCCAGAATGTGGAGGGCCTCCTGAGAGAACACATTCTCTGAGAGGCCCACAACCACAGGTTCTCCACCAAGCTCAACAAGGCGGCCTGTTGATTTAGGCCACTGTGCTGCGGTTGTCGCTCCTCACCAGCATATGTTTTCCCTGTATTAAGGGTTTTCAGTGCTGTAGGACTACTGCCTTTAGCTCAATAAGGTTGATGTTGTGGGTCTCTGCCTGAGACCAGGCACCACCTAGAGCTTTCCCTAGGCAGGTCCCCCACCTCATCCTGTCACGGACGCATCTGCGAAAACCTTTACGTAGGAGGTCACCCATCCCAGTGGAGTCCCCCTTTGCAGACCCTTTGGGGACTCCCAGTATCTGAGGTTGCCCTCCAGTGCGGGGGGAGGGCAACCTCAATGTGCATGGGGACAGGGTGTAGCCGAACAGTAGCCTGTTGTACTCATAGGCTATCCCCTGGAAGGCAAAACGCAAACACTTTCTGTGCTTTGAGTGGACAGTCCATTGGTTTCCTGCTGAGAACCATGGCCTCAGATTTAGAGGTGCTGATCCTCTTCCCAGCTGCTTCACACACGGCCGCGAACCGATCCAGTGAGTGCTGAAGGTCACAGACCGATGAAGCCATTAGGACCACATCATCTGCAAAAAGCAGTGGTGCAATCCTTGGCCCACCGAACTGCAGACCCTCTCCCCCACGACTACGCCTCGAATTCCTTTCCATGAATATCACAAACAGGATTGGTGACAAAGCGCAGCCCTGGCGGAGGCCAACCCTCACTGGAAATCGGTCCAACGTGCTACCGAGAAGCCGGACACAGCTCTCACTTTAGGTGTACAAAGATTGGATGGCCCTGACTAGAGACTGTAAGAATAATCAATATAATGTGACGGAACATTAAAAGATATAATTCACTGTTTCTGGACGGACCAGATTTTTATGCTTCTGGTCATACCGGGGGGTTGGACTCTATTCTTCTCCGGAGTTGCCCAAGGTGTGAGGCATCGAGCGGGTGTGGGGATACTCACAAGCCCCCGGTTGAGTGCCGCTTTGTTGGAGTTTACCCAACGACGAGAGGGTTGCCTCCCTGCGCTTGCGGTTTATGGGGGGGAAAACTCTGACTGTTGTGTGTGCTTATGCACCAATCAGCAGTTCAGAGTATTCAGCCTTCTTGGAGACCCTGAAAGAAGTCCTGTATGGGGCTCCTGAAGGGGACTCCTTAGTCTTGCTGGGAGTCTTCAACGCACACGTGGGCAATGATGGAGACACTTGGAGGGGCGTGATTGGGAGGAACGGCCCCCCTGATCTGAACCGGAGTGGTGGTTTGTAACTGGACTTCTGTGCTAGTCATGGATTGGCCATAACAAACACCATGTTCGAAAATAAGGATGCTCATAAGTGTACGTAGTACCAGAGCACCCTAGGCAGAAGGTCCATGATCGATTTTGTTATCGTATCATCGGACCTGAGGCCTCATGTTTTGGACACTCGGGTGAAAAGAGGGGCGGAGTTGTCAACTGATCACCATCTGGTGGTGAGTTGTGTCGAGTGGCAGGGGAAGCCTCTGGACAGACCTGGTAAGCCCAAACGTGTAGTGCGGGTGAACTGGGAACATCTGGAGGAATCCCAAGTCGAGGAGGCCTTCAACTCACACCTCCGGCGGAGCTTTTCAGGTATCCCTGTGGAGGCTGGGGACATTGAACCAGAGTGGGCAGTGTTCAAAGCCTCTATTGCTGAAGCTGCGGCGGGGAGCTGCGGTCTCAAGGTCTTAGGTGCTTCAAGGGGTGTTAACCCTCGAACCTCTTCGTGGACACCGGTGGTCAGGGAAGCCGTCCGCCTGAAGAAGGAGGCCTTCCGGGATATGATATCCCTGGGTACTCCTGATGCAGTTGCAAGGTATCGACAGGCCCGAAGGGCAGCAGCCTCAGCCGTGACCGAGGCAAAGCAGTGGGTGTGGGAGAAGTTCGGAGAAGTCATGGAGAAGGACTTTCGGTCGGCACCAAAGTTGTTCTGGAAAACCATCCGACACCTTAGGATGGGGAAGCAGGGAACCATCCAAGATGTGTACAGTAAGGATTGGATGCTGTTGACCTCAACTGATAGTGTGTTAGGGCGGGGTAAAGAACATTTTAGGAACTCCTGAACCCGACAACTCCGCCCTCTATGTTAAAGGTGGAGCTTGAGTATGAAGGGGGATCAACTCCAATCTCACGGGGGGAAGTCACTGAGGTAGTTAAACAGCTCCACAGTGGCAAAGCCCCGGGGGTGGATGAGATCCGCCCAGAAATGCTGAAGGCTCTGGGTGTTGAGTGACTGTCATGGTGGACTCGTCTCATCAACATTGCGTGGAAGTCGGAAACAGTACCGAAGGAGTGGCAGACCGGGGTGATGGTTCCTCTTTTTGAAAAGGGGGATCAGACGGTGTGTGCCGATTACAGAGGCATCACATTACTCAGCCTCCCCGGGAAAATTTACTTTAACGTACTGGAAAGGAGGGTCCGACCGATTGTTGAACCTCAGATTGAAGAGGAACAATGTGGTTTTCGTCCTGGTCGTGGAACGACGGACCAGCTTTTTACTCTCGCAAGGATCCTGGAGGGGGCCTGGGAGTACGCTCATCCGGTCTATATGTGCTTTGTGGATTTGGAGAAGGCGTATGACCGGGTTCCCAGGGAGATACTGTGGGAGGTGCTGCGGGAGAATGGGGTGAGGGGGTCTCTACTCAGGGCCATCCAATATCTGTACTACCAAAGCGAGAGCTGTGTCCGGGTCCTCGGTAGCACGTCGAACCGATTTCCGGTGAGGGTTGGCCTCCGCCAGGGCTGCGCTTTGTCACCAATCCTGTTTGTGATATTCATGGAAAGGATTTTGAGGCGTAGTCATGGGGGAGGGGGTCTGCAGTTCGGTGGGCTAAGGATTGCACCATTGCTTTTTGCAGATGATGTGGTCCTAATGGCTTCATCGGTCTGTGACCTTCAGCACTCACTGGATCGGTTCGCGGCCGAGTGTGAAGCGGCTGGGAAGAGGATCAGCACCTCCAGAGGCCATGGTTCTCAGGAGGAAACCGAGGAACTGTCCACTCCAGGTAGAGAATGAGGCCTTACCTCAAGTGAAGGAGTTGAAGTATTTCGGGGGCTTGTTTTCGAGTGAGGGAACAATGGAGCGTGAGATGGGCCGGAAAATCGGAGCAGCGGGAGCAGTACTGCCTTCGCTTTACCGCACCGTTGTGACGAAAAGAGAGCTGAGCCAGAAGGCAAAGCTCTCTGTCTACCGGGCCATCTTCGTTCCTACCCTCACCTATGGTGTTGAAGGATGGGTCATGACCGAAAGAACGAGATTGCGGATACAAGCGGCCGAAATGGGATTTCTCCACAGGGTGGCTGGCATCTCCTTAGGGATAAGGTGAGAAGTTCAGTCATCCGGGAGGGACTCGGAGTAGAACTGCTGCTCCTTCGCGTTGAAAGGAGCCGGTTGAGGTGGTTCGGGCACCTAGTGAGGATGCCACCTGGGCGCCTCCCTAGGGAGGTGTTCCAGGCACGTCCAGCTGGGAAGAGACCGAGGGATAGACCTAGGACCAGGTGGAGGGATTATATATCTCTTCGCAGGCCTGGGAGCGCTTTGGAATCCCCCAGTCAGAGCTGGCTGATGTGGCCAGGGAAAGAGAAGTTTGGGGCTCTCTGCTGGAGCAGTAACCTCCGCGACCCTGATGGATAAGCGGGAGAAGATGGATGGATGGGTGGTCATACCGGATGTTATTGTTTTTAACTTCAGGGAGCATGTAGCTTATATTGTATATATGCGGCCCCCGCTGCCAACCAGTGAGAGAACACAAGACCGGAAAGAACAAAGCGTAGAAATGCCTGTCAGTGCCCAATCCGATCCTTGGTTGTTAATGTGTCCCAGGAGAAAAATGTACATTGAAACAGAGTGCCGAAGTGGCCACATCAGGCATTTGGGAACAAAGACCTTGTCCATGCAGACAAAAGAGCTGTTAGGACATTAGGACCTCAGAAAAGACTAATCATCTCACCCAAGAGGAATGGACATGATGGACCCTTGAGTTGCTTTGATAATTGATTTGACCCTCTAATTACTTTCTCTAGTCTTTCTCCTGTTTGACAGTTAAACTATTATATTTATCATAGTCATGATTATTGGTTTCAGAGATTAGTGATTTCGCCTTACAGCAATATCGGGCCTTTCTTTTCAAAGTTAACACAGTCTTTTGATACTTCAACTTCCTCACAACACACAGAATGATGAAATTGCTTACATTTTATTCCATGTGGTCCCTGCTAATTTAAATCCGATAATTTATGGGATGTACACAAGGTCATTGCGTGAAAAAATCATTCAAATTCTGCAAAGAAAAGTGACTCCAACCTAATCTGTCTGTTCATACTGTGCATATCTGTATCTGGAACATAATAACAGTTATACATATTCTTGTTTCAGTTCGAAAACATTTTTAATTTGTATATGTGATGAAGTTCTTTCTGCATAAACTTCTCATCAATCTCATCAATCATAAAAAGGAATTTACTGTTATCAAAGTAAATGTGGTTACTGGATGAATACAACACGGCAAATTACTTTAACCCTCATAATGTGACGACAATAGAATGAACGTCTCTATTGGCCCCTGCGTGCTAATGCCCAGTGATATGCTCTTTACCAACCTCTTCTGTCTTTATGCTAGTATAGCATGCAAATACCAAAACCACAATTTCCTTTTTTGTGCCTAACAGGGATTATTAATGAGCACAACAAATCTGTGTATATTGTTCTCCGAGAGTTGCAGGTGTAATAGTAATGTTTCATGTAATGTAGATATTGACAGACAGACATACATTGAAAAAATGGTAATACTGTGTGTCATAAGTCTACATTACAATACCTTATATTAAATAATACTTGTACTAATAATGGTATTATACAAATATATTTAGCTTACAGAAATATCCAACACACAAACACTATTCAAGCCTAAAATATATATAAACATCAAAGATTCCAAATTACTACAAAACGTGTTTGGCCTGATAAAGCTGTATAGACAAATTATTTACAACCTTTATTTTACTCTTCCATGTATCCAAAATTGTTTAAACACAGTTCTGATGATTAAGCATTTTATCTCCCTTTGGTTTGAGATTATAGTCATAGCCTGTTTTGCCAGATCAGATTAAAAGGCATCAGATTGAAGTACATGGTGCTGGTAGGGGATTTAACAGATAATCCATATAAGCTTTATTGAGATATTGTTTTCTCCTTCTATGATTGTATGTACAGAACCTTTGCTGGTTATAGCTCTTAACATATTTACTATTCTGTAAAGCTGTGTGATTCTCTCCCTTAAGATTCATGTCATCCACCTACTGTCACCTTATGGTATAGGGAAATATTCCGGGTCCTCCCCCATGAACGACTTAGTGGAGTTGTGAAGGGTAATGAGGGGTCCTTTGGTGAAGTGTGTGCTCCTCTGCTCAACTATCTACCTGACGAATTGACTCATCTAGTGATGAGGGGCCAGTCTTCCTTACAATGGCCACCCCCACCTGATATAAATCCGTAAGGGTCTTTTCTTACAGTGTGGCACTTACTGCTTGATGTATCACTGTTTACTGTGGGATGCTGATGTGACTGGGACTACATTAATGGGAGATGTGTGTGTATATAGAGCAATATGAGGAGGGTGCCTGCTTGCACTGTGGGGGCAGATGGAGGGCAGTTAACTGGAAGATTTGCCTGCTAAGGATAGATGGATGGCAACATTTTATTTTATTTTATTTATCTCTGTTACTGATATGATGGCAAAATGTATATTTTGTGTTTCTGTTGAAAACCAATAAAAATCTGTTAAAAAAAAAAAAGATTCATGTCATGAAAGTAAAGTCACATTTTCCCAATGAGGGATAAATACAAAACATAATATTTTCTACCTCCTAAAGTCTTTTACAAATGTCAATTATACCATTTTATGTATGTATTTATTTTGCAAATTTAAACTGAACCCCCTCTATATTCTTGAAAAAGTTCAGTTAGGCTTCACTATGTCATGTTTGGTGTGTGTTATTCATTTCATCATTGCATTGCTGTACTGTATCAGTAAAAATATGTATGGGTTAAAATTGCTTTGAAGCTTTTACCCTCCATTACCTATAATGTCAATAAATAGAAAAAATATGTTTGATTACCACATTTATTTATCACTTTACGCTGCTTTTTGAATCCCTTGGCCAATTGTTTTAGAAACAAATAAATAAATGTATGGACACAAATCAATATTTTACTATTAAAAAATAAAATCACAACATTGTGGAAATAGTGTCGGCAGAAAAATGTATGGATTTGGTGCATTGGGTCCTGAGTTTGGGATTGCAAGTTATCCACAACAACACTTATTTATAAAAAGGTATTTAAGATCTAAATCGACTTACTATTAGGACTGCATTAGGGTGAATGATCACATGGTCGGCAGACTATGTTCTAAGACATAAGGAAAAAGTGCAATCTGAATCTAAATTAAACAACTGCTAAGTATTATACTTCATGAACTCTTATAAATTGTAATAATCTCGGTGTTGGGTACAACCTTAACACTCTCATTCAGTCTAACTTCTCAGGTCTGCAGTTAAATGACTTTGCCCATGATGAGAAGGCTCATTAAAAACACCATGATGAAAAATATCCACATGAAGAAGCGATCTAAAACTTTGGCTACTTTCTTCCACTCCCCAGTCCTTTTCTGCGTTGCCCTCTGATCCCTGTAACAGTTGGCTATGTACTCGATGTTACGCATCAGTTGCCTCTCGTTGCTTTGACTGTTGCAGGAATCGTCTCTGTCTTTTCTCTCTCCATCACTCACACCCCCCTTGCGGCATCTCCTCTGACCCTGGGAATCTCCACAGTCCATGCTCATGAAAATGCCATTCTTCCAAGTGCAGTAGTTGTTGGTGGGGTTTTTCCCAATGGAGCCGCCTGGGCTCATCATCTGATCCATGTCCTCCCTCTCTTCTGTGGCCATGGAGCCCACTGTCTCTTGTCCTTTCTCCATTTTGCAGACACAGTCCTCTCTGCCTGGTCCTGCCTGACCATTCATGGTGCAGTTGGTGTTCTTGACATGTGGAGGCTCCTGCTTCTCGGGCTGTGGTGACAAGCAGTTCTCTCCAACTTCATAAACAAAGCACATTCTGGCCAAGTACTGCAGAATGACTTTCTTGGCCCACTTGGGAACAGGCTTGGCATCCGGGCCACAGTGGTGTATGTTCATGATGAAGATGGTCAGTGCAGTGGAGGCAGTGACCATGGTCATCGTTGCAATGTAGTACTTTCCTGTGGATGAAAAAGAGAACATCAACATAGAGTTCTTACGCATCGTCATCGCAAGTGTTTGGATTTCACCATATTATTTTTACCCTCACCAATAAGTGGCACATTCTCAGAGGGTGGCATGATCTCTGCCACCAACAGCTGAAAGACAGTTAGTGCCAGCATAACTGTGACACCCAAAGACACCTTCTCTCCAGAATCAGCAGGCAGGTAAAAGCCCAGTGGAGCCAGAAAAGAGATCATTACACATGGTATAAGCAGGTTAAAGACATAAAATGAAGCTCTTCTCTGCAGTTTCAGTGTGTATGTCACATCAGGGTAAGGCTCAGCACAGCAGCCATACTGAATAATGTTCTTCTTGGCCGGCATACCCAACACCTCCCATTCCACATTGTCCACCAGGTCGGCCAGGTCAGCGCTCTCCATAGCATTCAGGATGTCCAGCTGGTTTCCGTTGTATGTCCAGGAGCCATATGTAAACCTGCACTGCTGAGCATCAAAGGGGAAGAAAGACACGTCCACTTTGCAGGAGCTCTTTGTGATAGCAGGGGAATCCCACATGATCTGACCATCATGCCGGATCACTACATTGGTGTCCATGGAGCCTTTGAAATGGTCATCAGCACTGGAAAAAACAAGAAACATTGGGTATCGAACCAAGAGCAAATTGATTTGTCGATACCATAAAAACAAAATAAAAATGAGCAGTTGTAATGTCCTTAGCAGGTCTAGACAACTTGAAAAGTTGATCAGGATACAAAGGCACAAGTATACCAACTGAGGGAAGAGTCAACACATTTATGCACGCTGTACTCATTCCTCAGTGTTTTTTTGTCTGCTTTTCATGTCTTTTCAATTATGTTGATTGTTTCTGTTTATATCTGTCAGCATTTGATAAGTGTTGATAGTGTGAGATGTTATAATTTAATGTCATCAGAGGCAACTCTAGGAGTAAATGCACACTGGACTCACAAATACTAAGGTGATTCATTCCTCCTTACTCTTACCTACTCCTCTTTGTCAAACATGTGGTACCCCTGTCTTAATTGTAAAGTTGACATTGCCTTTGTTTAAAAAGCAGACAAAGGCCTGGACACTCCTGTTAATAATGGCTTCAAGGAATGTTCAGCTTGTGTCTTTTATACCAACCATAAATGAGCCACTCTGATTAACCCAATACCAATCCGACCTACTTGTTATATAGGACAATATCAGGTCTCCATACATAACTACTAGGTATGCGGATGGTATCGAGTCCATCGTAATCATCTTTATTCCATTGAACGTGTGAATCAACCCACACTTGCCGTATCCATAAATATGCAGTCAAAATTTGGTTTCGCTCATCCTGTAAAACATTGAAATGAATAGAAAGCAGTTGACAACAACAGGGGACACAGTGCAGCTGGAACAGAAATACGTTTTTTTTTGTTGCATGGGTACATTTTTTTAACACATACAATCTGGTGGTGACTTGTGCACTGTGGTGTGTTACCATGTCGATAATTTGTGAAAGTGTGATCTGCAGGGTCACATTCAGTATGGTGTTAGTGTCATTCACAGGCCTCAGTGCACTACTGTAGTCTGTGAATAAATCATTCAGGAGCTTCTGGGCGTATTTCCCCTGAGCACACCAACAGGCTAAGACAAAAAGATAAACAATTGATGATTAGATGTATATCACCACAAAGCACCTGTTGTATTTAATATTATTTAACAATCATTTTTTTGTCAGATACAAATGTGTATTTTCTCTCACACAATCTTTGGCTGTGATCATTTTTTTTATCAATCAATTTCCTGGCTATTGATAATCAGTACACATTAAACAATATGAATGCTGAGGAGGGTACATGAGGAGAGAAAATGTGAATCCACGACAGATGGTGAAAGGGGACTAAGAGCGATGTCAAGCTAGATCACCCTTTCTATTAAGCTCTACAGCTCTACAAAGATCAGGCAAATCTGCCATTAGGCAGCAGTGAGTTGGTCTGATCGAATTGTGGATGTGGAGTTTTGCATGTGTTGATTGAACACTCATATCTTAGACAACATGAGTATCAAATTGAGTCTTAACAGGGATATAAATCAAAACAGGCATGTGAAAGACAAACAAGGTAAAATGCCATTTTTATATATATTTTCTTATAAGAAAAGCTTTCATGCCTTCTACATTAATAATTCCAAGTAAATTGTGGAGTAAGATGAATAGTTTTAAAATGAAAACACTAGTCTATATTGTGACTGGAACTTGTTTAGAGTGTCAACAATTGATTTGGGCAGGCCAGAAGTTAACCCTGAAACGCTGTTTTGATAAAACCTCTGAACTGGATACAAGGAAAGGAAAGGATTATGATTACAGCAAATCCCTGAACTCCTGGCATCATGTTTGCAGAGTCTGGACAACAGATTGTATGAAAAAGGAATGAAAATCAGAGAGGGAATAGTTGATTCATAAAATATCAAAACACTGACATTAATTTAAAAAACAAAACGCATCCAAAACAAATCAAAGTTGTTCAATGCTCAATTATTTCAATGATCATTTTTTAGCATCTCATCGTCATCTTTGCTGGCAGACCGTTGGAGGTTTTCTCTCTAGGATTAACTTGGCCATGAAACAATTTTAATATTATTGAAAACAAGTCTTCGATCGCACGAGGTAACCTAATAGAATGAATGAATTGGAACTTACTTGGTAAAATACCGACACACAGAAGCAAGCAGAATAGGGTTTGGGTTCTCCATCGTTTCATCTTGTTGAAACAAACTATCCTGATCCAAATACCATTTGACCCACTATGTGCCTTTCAGTTTTTAGAGTTTTTTCACTAAAAAGAATCCAAACAGAAATTAAATCAGACTGAGAGCGACTGCAGCTGTAGGAGTACTGCACTCCACCAAGTGCTGCTAAGAGACAGTAGTAGAGAGGCGGGGCAGCAGCACCACATGTTAACCACAAACACTAGGACCATCGGACTCACAAACAATTCTTTACACACACGAACTGAACACCTCCTGTAGCCTATGTCTCTGATATGTGTATTTTTAAAAATGCATTAAAACAAATATCCTTTGTTCTGCAGCACACTACAGAGCTCTCAGCCTCGTCACCCAATACATCTGATTTTATGTTGTAGCCATAAGAAACACATTGTATGCATTATTTAAAGCGTGGTTTGTGATCTGTGCATCACTTTTTGATAGGCTGCGCGGCCCATACGTAGCATCACCAATCTCCTCCGCTTGCTTTCTCTTCCGGGTGCGGATGTTTTTCACGCCCCTTTTTTCCCATTTCAACAAGGAGGATGCTGCATCCGCGGGACTGTTATCGTTTTCTGGGGCCATGCAAAACATTTTTTTAATGTACAAGACAGGATGATCCCCAGCTCTGATTAAGGATTTCCACCTTATTGCTGGTACCGAAAATGCAGGTCCATCCTTCAGTCTGATATCATGAATTTGATGGTAATAGTGTAGTTATTGACAAGCAAATTGCGTGCAGTTATTTCTGAACAGCAAATCTGGTGAAGGTAGGTTGATCATGTTTTTTGGTCAGTAATGCATGCATGCAGGCTTGAAAAAATTCCCCCAAATAATTGAGTGAAGCCTATAACTGTGCATACATTTTACTTATCATCATTAATACCTCATAAGTAGACATTGTATTAATATTTGAAGAAAGTTATTCATATGTGTGATTTATTTATTTATTCTTGTGACAATTTTTACAGTTTCAGACATGCTGCAAGGCTCTGGTATTTTGGGGCACGACAGGCCCCTGGTCATCAGGATATCATTCAGCACCTGCGTTGTTGGCACTGTGGGCCTCCCACTGCTTGGATTAATAACTTGTGTTTTCATATCCTCGGTTTTTCATTATGAGGACTCTACTGGTACACATTGCCAGGTAATGGTCATATTTGCAATCTGACCCAACCATGTTTTCCCTTTGATGCTCCTGATATACTAAATGATTCTGTCTGTTTCCAGGTTCCTAATTACCTGCCATCCATCAGTGCCTCAATAAGCCTGAGTCCTGAGTGCCACATATGGCGGTTCTGTATCGGACTGCACTCAGCACCAAGGCTGCTGGTGGCATTTACCTACTTCAAATTCTACAAGACACGTTTTGCCTCTAAGTTCCCTGAGAGTTTGCTGACTTGCCTCAACCTGGCGTTTTCCCTTTTCGAAAACCTCGGCCTCTTGCTCCTCACATATGTGTCATCTAGTGAGACATACTGTGAGTAGTACTATATTATTTGAGCGGTTTAATCAAAATATAGGTTTCCCTTGAAATACGGATCATAATGAAGCTTTAATTAAGTAACCAAAAGTTTGTATTTGATTTTAGATGTATTTAAATGTTCTGAAATGTTGTTGCTTTCAGATACAGTGTAGAGATACTCAGGTTTATTTGTGAATGGATATTGTAAATAAGTCTAACTTCTATTCTAAACTATTCATCATCTTATCATCTAAATTAGTAAACTTTCCAGGCATCAATAGATTAAGTAGTAAAAAAGGAAGGAGGAAATGGACATAGGAACAAGGAAATACATTTTTTAAAATTGTTCATATTACGTTATAGAGTTTTTACAGGCGGGTTAATGCTCTTTCACAAAGTTTAATTTTGATTGGTTACAATGAATGTGCTTTTCTGACCAAATGTGTTCTTCTCTTTGTATATTTTGTTTCTTAGTTGTACATAAGGAAGGTTTTGTCCTCTTCATTGTCAGTTCCATTATCCACATGCTCATAACCTGCCGTTTATGGAAGACTATTAAGAAGTATTCATTAAGTCCTGAGGTAAGGAATGCTAAATCATGCACCGCAGACTAAAATCCATCATGTTATTTGAGGCTTTCCAATGAAATACATGTTTCCCCCCTTGTAGGATGCAAAATCTCACTATTGGAAAGTGCGCTTCTTACTTCTCAACTTATCCTTTTGTGCTTTTGCCGGATTTTTTTTTTGGAAACACAACGTATACTGTGAATCAGGGAGTAAGTATTACATTTTTTTGATCATTTCCATCTAATTGGTGAGGGTTGATAACAGTGCTCCATGGAGAAAACACACAATTCAAAAACATATCAGTCATATTAACAGTAATGTAAAAATGTTGCTACAAAGTGCTTACCTAAATACATGTCCATATCTACATTCTGTTTTTCACAGGTTACACATTATTCGCCCTCTTTGAGTATCTGGTGGTCTTCTCCAATATGGCCTTCCATCTCACAGCAGTTTGGGACTTTAAGAGCAGGGAGGTCATGGTCATATCATCCTCAGAAGATAAAGACTTCTGACTAGAAACTCAAGGACTGAGTGCTAAATGTGCAACCACACAACCACCTGATGTGAACAGCTTTAATCCTGCACAAGGGGAAGTGGGATGAAGGCCTTTTCCATATTTCCATACAGTATATTTCCATATATTTCCATGATGTACTTTTGTCAATTGAGTGAACTAAAAGTGCATTTTCTGCCTCAGTGTCTCATCATCCGATGCCTTGACTCACATACAGCGACAAATACAGCACACTATTTCATGTTACATGACGTTTGTACACTGCAAATAAAAAGTTGTCCTACTGTACATGTGTTGAAATTGGTTAACACATCAAGTATGTTTGGCTTCTATTTGAAATACAAAAAGGGGTAAACATCAGTTAATTACTAAGTAAAGAGTGACATGGTGGAAAGCAAGACCTTCTCTTGGGCTTTCCTTTGTGTCTCGAATAGGGTCAACACACAAAAACAATGGTTTCTGACACAGATGGCAATTTCACACCATTCCCCCAAAAAAGTGCCACTCCTCCGTTGTACTTCAAATGCAGTGTTGAGTCCACTTTTGAAAACTATTGTAGTAAACCATACCCAAATTAAAATGTTCATATACATTTGTACAATATCTGCACTTGCAATAACAATATGATTGTTAGAACTCAAACTTTATACAATGCTTCACAAGAGTGAATTCTCTGTACCACATGTAACCTTAATGGCCTGTTGTAAATCTGCAGAAGCTACTATTACCACACATCAGTTACCTAACTGCGACCCAAAAGTTAATGCAGCAGTGTAGACCCAGCACTGGCCATACAAACACACATTTCTGTATTTAAAAAAAAACATTTTAATGGTTCTAAAAGCGCTTACATTACCTTTTGTTATTTTATGTAACACTTTGCCATGTAAGATGGAGAGGTAAGTATACTTTAAATATGTTGTTTGGACTTAAGGGGATGATATGCACCATAACAACATTTGAATGCTCTGAAGCCTTATGCCATCCTCCTCCCTAAACCAGAACCTGATGATGCAAGTACTGGCCAAGCACTGTGTCTTTCATATGGTTCCACCCACCCGTGTACATCATGTACTGTATGTAGGCTGTCTTGTCAAATACAGAGAGTACATGCAAATGTAAAGGCATAAATGGCCGGCATAGTTCCTTTTATAAATATGCAAATAATAAAGCAATCACATGTAAAGCATAAGATTAGAATTAACGTCATTGCCTTTACATCAGTTTTATGATTGTATACGACAAAACTCTTCAGTTCAATTTATAAAAGAATATGACCACACCAACAACACAGCGAAACTTTTGATTCAATTTAAAATCAGGTGTTATAACATTAACGATGACTGTGTATTTTTAAGCAATCGTATACATGTACAGAAACATACATGCATATTTTTTTTAATTCAAGCGTCCCAGTAAGCTATAAGAGTGTTGTCCCACTCTTGTCATCCTACTTATGACATGTTCAAAGGCCTTCAGAGAGCAAGCTATTTATTCACAGTCCTAATGACAGGTTTGCTACATACTGTAGAAGGAAGGTTGAAACGGAGTGTACTTATACTTTAACATATGTCAAATGTAGTGGCTCAAACAATCCACTAGATGGCACAATTTAGCAATTTGTTTAATTTAATTCGAAGTAATATCGAGTAGGCCTACACACTCCGGGCGTTAGGGGGCGACACTTGCTGTTAATAAGCACGAACTCTGTGGCGTAGAGTAAGAGCATCCCGCTGCCTTCACATTCTGCGGCTTTTCAGGTCTAGTCTCGGTCGGGGGAAAGACAAGTCCTGACATTTCCTCCTGCGTTTGGGAGTTCGCTGTGCTTTAACTCCGGGTGACCAGGCGTTTGCTGCGATGTTAACACAGAGCTGAAGCTACAGATCTGCTGGCTCTGATACATGACAGGTAACTTTGTGTTTTTGTAATTCAGCATTACGGTGTGTCCGTAGTTACCATATAGCCTAGCTAAAACTAACATTACAGATGCTCGCTATTAACATCCCTGTTCTGACTTGTGTCTGCTCGTTAGCTTAACGCCGACGGCGGCTAACGTTCGTCTGTTGAAAATGCAGAGTCGACACCTACCAGAAGTGAAAAAACACGGAAGCGTTTTGAGAGGGCTGTGTAGTGCTACTCCTTCTTTCTTGGATATTACACATGTCCTACTTAGCTGATATGTTAGGCTAGCTAGTTATGGAATGCCATTTAACTAACAAATAACTAAAAATGCCTATGAAATAAATTATTATTTTTAATAAATCATGACAAATAGAGTTGTTTCTAATGTAGGACAGAGATTTTAGGGACTGTTATTGAATAATGACATGTATTTAACATTGTGTCACTGGGCTTTGATTGCATAATGCCACATTTTTCTCTCTTTTTTTTCTCCCGGGACCTTTATTTTATATTTCCAATTTTCTAAAGGGACTTGTATTGCACAATGGTACATTAATTACTTTCAGGTCACATTTGTTTTAGAATTACACATTTTTTTATTTCAGGGAACTTTATTTTCAGAATTACACATTTAATTTATTTGTGTTTGTTTTGTTGTGTACTATCTCGCATTTAGTTCGTTTCAAGTGTGTGTGTTATAATAACACGTATTTATTTATGGTAACTTTAGTTAAAACATCACTTCAATGTGTTTATTTCAAGACACTTGTATTTGACAACGTCACATTTTATTTCAGTGTCATGAACATTTAGTTATTTATTTGAGGGAACCTTTATTTTTTTATAGTTTCACATTTATTTCCCATTCCTTTTTAATTTTGTATATATGCAAATTAATGAGGTGGGGTTCTCTCCCAGATTCAAGTCATAGCAACCAGATGGACAGAGCCCTATGCTGTGATTAATTTATTTAGATTACTATCCAACACCATAAGAATAACACATGCTTGTTTGTCCCAGTGTTCTTGTAGGCCTTACGTGGAATATCAGATCTAGATTTCTCTCAATCGTCACGGTCAGACTCCTGCTTGTATGTGGTTGGAGTTCTCAATGCCCAAACACCAAACCAACATCAAAGAACTATTGGCAAAAGGAGCCAACTTGCATTCATGTGCAGTTTCTTAATGGTACATAGGCTAACGCAGCTTTGTTTTATTCTATCACTTTCACTCCACTCTTGCTTACCACTGAGCTTTGTTTCAGAGGGCCATGCCTAGCAAAAATAGTCTTGGAATGATCAGATGAGAGGAAGTTAAAAAATAAAAGAGCCTCTGTGTGTGCTCTCTTGACATTTGTTTGTTTTCTTCCCTTCTGTTTTTCTTGTGCTCTCAATTGCTTAAGCATAACAGCCTATCAGAGTCATTTTTATTACATCGCAATAACTGAGGTGCCAGACTCTTACCGACATTGGAAAACGGCTGACTGTCGGCTTGATGTGTCAGGGCCAATCTTGTAGACAAACTGCTCTGATTTTCCTGTTGGGGGGATGTTTTTTATCAGAAGTTACAGTTTGACACATCTAACTCATTATGAAAGTCTATTTTCTTATGCCTCTGACGCTTCGGTGCCACTTGGTCCATTTTAGCTGTCTGTCGGCTCATGGCAGAGACCAGCAGAACAGGGAGGTCTATGCCAGCAGTTGTGTCTAAAAGGGCCAGTTTCTTTAGAGAGCGCCCTACCCTGCTGTAACCTACGGGGAAAAAAACTTGATCTTCAGTTGCTCTCAGTCTGATTCATCACAGATTACAAACAAGCTTTGGCATGGAGATAATACGCTTCTTTGATTGGTTGTTGTGCTATGGGACAACTGATGATATCACAAAAAATGACCAAACAACCATTGATCTGAGTATGTGGGTAACTGGGAAATAAGATTGGAATTATGAAGTAGAAGTCCACTGAAATAAATAAATGTGGCATCAGGCTGTTCTGTAGGCTTGTTTATGTATAATTTAATAAATGGCATTTCATATCTTCATAGTTGGGGCTTGTCAGACATCTACACACCAGACTCACACACACCAGGATGCAGTTACTTTTGATAATCTTCTTATTTTTCTCCTTGAGGCAACATGTGTGTTTAAAACATGCTGCCAAGAACCCTGAAGCGCAGCTAAACCGTCAAAATAAGGCTTAATAAGCTGACTTAGTAAAAGCCAGGTATTATCAAACAAACAAATGACTGTGTAGCATCATTTATTTGGTAAGAAGATGTATCCTGCGAAGAAGTGATGGCATGTATCCGCTCCTGCTGCAGGGGATATTTATGTAATGTTAACTAACAATATTTCTTGGTGTGTTCTAAACAGGCTGACTTAATGCAGTTTTTCTCTCCTTTTCATATGTTGTAGGAGACAAAGTAGTTTCTATTCAAGGCTATGTTCAATTGATTTACCTAGATAGAAACAATGTGAAATTGTGTTGCAAAAATGATCTGAATCATGAATGGACTCTGTTGTCTACTTTCCAGCACACACCAGTCATGGAGTTCAACAAATTGGTGACTTTGTGGATATTTTGCTTGTGTCTCGTTGGAGAAAGTTGGACTGAAAAAACAGACAATCATATTGTTGAAAATGGCGTGTCGGGTAAGTCATCAATCATAGCATTCATTTGTTGTAAGTTTTTATTATTCATGTTTTCCACCTGTTGGGGACACACTACATTCAGGTGTTGGGAGTATTAGTGTTAATGCCACATCTTTGTGATTGTGCAGGCCCTAAATGTAGACATGCTGAAAATAGTCTGCCATTAAAACCTCCAACTCAGATCAAGACACCATTAGTCAAACATCAGCTGAACTGATTTAATGGTTAGTTGACATTTGAGCAGGGGTTTAAGTTGTTTCAGAAGCAGATGGAGATAATCAATTATTCTTTCCAATACATTTAAATCTAAATATTATTTGTGCCACTCTTAAATGACATCCCGGTATTTAGGTGTAGAGTGAGTTATAGACAAGGATTCCTTTTACAGTGTGTTAACTTACATGGATATATAACCAGAGTGTAAGAGATTAGCGTAATCCTCTCAAAGTGTCCTCATGCAGTGAAATACTGCATTACACTATTGCACATTACATTGTAATTCAAAATGATGGTGTTCTATCACTCACAATCTCTTGCCTCAATCCATGAAGTGATTTTAAATGTCACAGTGATTGCATATGTTGACCATATCTTGTCTGAGTCTGCTAAAAATAAGCATTGACCGGTTACGACATATCATGACTCAGGGTTTTGGAAATGTGCTAGAGTAATTATCATTGTCTATTCACAAAAGGTATGAAAGTTGTTCAGGATTACGTTTTTTACCACTCTTTTTAAGCAGCAGTGCGGCAAAGACCCACAAATGAGACGACCCTTCGATTCAAAGCCCAAGTCCCTACAGACTGAGCCACTGCTGCCCGCAAAACTGCCGCAAATACAAACCTAGCTCTGTTTTGATGTTCGTACTTCTAAACCAGGGACATTGTTAAAGTTAATCAAGCAGGTTCTTACTTATGTGTGTCACATATCCCAAGAGGCCCCTGAGAGGATAAACTGTATTATTGACAGATGTTCAAAGCACAACTGTATTTCTGAATGGCGAATACCCTGTTACCTGCTGTACTTTTGAAGTAGCAACGTCTGGAGTGTGTTATTCCAGCACATGTAGGCACTCAGAATGAGTTGCGTAACTTGAGCTCTTAAAAAAAAGGAAGGCTGACTGGTATGTAAATATCTTATCTTGCGTCTCCAGAGGTTTGCAAGCCAAATGAGAAAGAGGGTCAGGTTGCGTGTATGAAAGTGTTGCAGGTGGTAGGTTTTCACTAAGCTAACTGTCATTCTTTGTTTAACATGGTGAGTGTGATGAGTCAGAATGTTAGGAGAGTAATTGCCTTTTTTTGGAATGTGGCTTTGCAGGTTCTCTCAAACTGAATGCTTGCTTACTTTGGCTCAAAAATTAACCTTTTACTAGTGGAGGTTCAGTGTGTGCGTCAAACCGTCGTTCATGTAGCAGAAATATAAGTCCCTATTTGCCCAGGAAAAACCTTACATAGACGCTTTTATGGACACTGTACCGTTGCAGGGATTAATCTCTGACATAGTTTAGCCTACTTTCTGTTTTGTCTCTCACTGCAGAGCCAGCCTGTCATAACAGATGGTTCTGGGAATAAAAAAAACATGGGTGGCTAATGATAAGGTGATTCTTGGGAGGGGGGCATTACGCTGTAAATGCCAGCCTGATGCAGACCAAATGCCTGCTTCGCATTAATACACTATTATGTTGGTGACAGTAATTTATGATAAAGCAGTTGCAATACGGAATTAAGCTTGGCCACGTATAAAAGAGGAAGTCAGTTTGATTATTCGTACTTCTACATGTTGTTGTGAGAATGATGCAGACTATTCTAAAGATCCCCCTTACCCCGCAAACCAGAATACATTACAGAAATCAATCATTTTATTCAATAAGACTGTAATGATGTTATTAGAAAAGTTTGATTTTAAATGGTGTGTAAAGGCACATTTTTGTTGGTACAAAACGAAGCTCAGTAAATGTAAGCCACATATTCATGTTGGTGAGCAAGGTAGCTTCCCCCTCATGGCCTCTTCCTCTTTTTTTGGTTGTAATGCAATGAAGTACTAAATAAAGCATACTGTTTGGACATAAGCTTCTTTCATAACTTAATTTAACCAGGAAAAGACCACTGAGATTGTACATCACAAATTAACTGGAGTGTCCAGGATCAGATAGCAGCAGAAGCAGCACATAGAAGATATAAAAGACCGTCTTAAATTGAATTGCATAAAATATACATGTCTGAAGGTTTCAGGGGCAACATGTGTCTGAATTCACTTTAACCATGGATTACATTAAATGAAATGTCCTGTTACTACAGGCACTTTCACACAACTCCTGAATCTCTGCAGTACAGGCCAAACAAGGTTTCCTCTCAGTGGGAATGGAGGCGTTATCTTTGATCTAGCGCAGAGGATCTCTAATCCCCTCAGGAAGCAGCGGGCTGACGAGCTTCACTAGATAATTTTCAGATGGCTCAACATCATGATATTATTTACCATTGATATATGCCTTACTCATTTTGTGACAAATGATTGTGGAGCCCTTCACACCAAAAACTCTTGCAAGTTACAGGCCTGACCTTCCAAATGACAATTGAAAGTAAACAAATGTTAACAAACAAAACTTAGTTTTCTGACATTCGACAAAACTTTAAAGTCTGTGCTGTGAAAAGGTTAGAGATCATAATTACCAAAAGCCGCTTTGCCTTAGGACGGGGACAGTTTTTGGTCCACAGTGAGGGTCTGACAGTCATGCTATCTGGCTTCTTGGTTACATCCCCTCATTCAGTTTTAGTCTTTACATAAATAACTCTTTGTCTTGATTCAAGGAAATATAAAGTCAGTTATATTTGCGAGAGACAAAGGGGGAGTGAGTTTGTACTCCAAAAACCATCAAAGTTATTTTCGCCATCACATTTTTTTGTTGGTATGATTTATTTAAATTCAGCACTTGAGTAAATGATCATTTAATTATTCCAATTGTATCTTTTTTTTTATTTGTCTGTTTTGACCTGCCTGGTTGTTTCTATTCATTTAAAGAAAAACATGTTGTTGCATAATTTTGACAAAGCTATTATCTCACGTTTAGTGCTGAATCCCAAAGCTTAAAACAGTTCTCTGAAATATTGCAGAGCAGCTGGAAGGATTGTGTCTGGGATTCATTTCCTACCTACTTTGAAAAGTGTTCCTTCAGACTTTGGGTGCTGTTGTATGTGTGTGTTATTATATTGGTGATTTGGAGACTCGTTAAGATGGAGCAAGATCAATAGAGAAATTCACTAGAAAAACATCAGACTTACAATCATGTCAAATATTTGGTGTTTTTCAAGATGAAGGTAACAAAAAGAAACCTAAATGATCTGTAAATACGCATTATAAAAAGAGATTCTCTTATCTTAAACAGAACATAAAGACATTTGATTAATGTTTCCTTCTTTTCATTTTGTTGTAGTAGCATGCAGTTAACACTATCTTGATATGACTTTGATTCTCCAATAGATTTTTGTCGCATCGATGAGAAGCTTTGCAACGATGAGAATGGAGTTCTCAGCTACGAGGCGATCCGTAGTATTCACAAGCAGATGGATGATGATGCAAACGGCAATGTAGACGTGGCAGAGACAGACGGCGTAAGTATCAACCTCAAAATTCTTCATCAACAGGAGCTGATGCCCTGTGGAAGGGGGCATTCTGGTTGGTACAGTCACAGAGGTGGTCTTCATTCAGTTTAAAGAGGCTTACAGCAAGACAAGAGATAAACAGGGCAACCTTGACAGGTGGGGAGAATCAACTCAGTGAACAACAGATACCAAGGATGTTGGCTGATGAAGAAGAGGAAGTGAGCTAGGTAGCCAATATAAGGCTTAGGCATCTTGCCAAATAGTGAGCATGTGGTGTATGAAAACTATGTTAGAACTGGTTTATAAATGGTTCTTAATGATTAATAAAGTGTTTACAACCTTATTTATAACCTTATTATAAACCACCCTTTATGAATCCTTTATTTTTTAATTTTAATTTCTTTATTAAGGAGTGCAGAATCAACAAACCATACAAACAAAAGTTTCCTGCTTTTGGTTTTCTTATTTTAGGAAGTTTCACTATGAATCCTTTATAAGGGTAGTCTTATTGTAAAGTGGTACCCAGGTATCATTAGTGTAATCCTCTGTAAACTGATCATTGGCTGCTAACATGGTCAGTTAATCATACCCCTGTAATGTTCTTACAGAGTAACAGGAGGATTTGTTCTGTGTGCGCTCCACTGCCCTTTTTTTACTGAAGTGTTTGTCAATAATTAACCTCATTCACATAAGTGCTGTTGAAACAGGCGGACATGTTGCCACATCAGTACATACACATGGTAACACAGAATGTTACTGTACCTTTAATCAGACCGTGAAGTTTGTAGGTAGAAATGCATGACAAATAGTGTTAGCTACTTTTGTCTTCACTACAGTAGTATAATGAAAGCACAGTATAGAGAGTAACAGCTGTATAAGGCTCATCGGAATTCAAGGCTGTTGCTTGTCAGACAATACTGTGCAGTAAACAAACTGCCTGTCATCCATTAAGCTTACGTCCTGGGCTCTTGTCTAAACTGCATGTTGTGTGTGATGTTTCAGGAGGCCTCTTCTGGAGCCTCATGTAGCTTTAGTTCAGTGTGTTGCTGTAGAGGCCACATCAAAGCCCTCTCTGCTTTAAGAAGAGGCACTTGGCATACAAAAAAAACCCCAAAGGCAAAAAATCAAGTACTGTCCAGTGAGCACGCACATCTGTAGTGGCTCCGAGCCAGGGAAATAGAAAGCTTAAAACGATTAAGAACACTTCAAGACAGTAATCCCACGTCCTGTTATCATACGGTAAATAAATAGCAGATAGCAGAATTCATCATGAAAGTCTGCATCTGGCTTTCAATAATACGTTTAGGCCTTGACCACACCATAGAGGTTATGATAACTTTCTAATGACAATTCTTTGAGGAGCGTGAGACTTCACCTGCAGTACAGACCATCTCTATACACTGTAGTGAAATCCTCCCACACAAATATAGCAAGAAAGAAAGGCTTCATGACTTATTACTGGTTTCCACCCATGTTTGCATGAGTTGGCTTTTTGTGGGAGTGCAAGATGTTATGTTTGTGACTGAGCAAGCCTACGATATAGTGGGCAAACACTTGTGTGGTTCCATATCTTGTCGTGGACCACTACCACTCCAATGGGGGCGAAAATAGAATTCACAGTGCCACGGATGTGGGTTTCGGTGCCATGGGGTCAACATGCCATTTTAAAACAGAGATACAAAAAGAAATCCAGAGACTTTATGTTTCAGGTTAAGGTGATTCTTTTCATTCATGTAAATTAATGCAGATTCTAAATGGTTCAAGAGCAATGAATACTAATTGTGTACCTTTTTTATTTGTATTTGTTATGTTTAGAAATAATGATTGCAGAATTGCTCAAACTTAACAAACTAAATTCTCTATACTTTCACTGTATTCTCTGTAACCATTTCAAAAATCCTTGTCATTCTGCAGTTCCTGAGAGAAGATCTTAACTACCATGACCCCAAAGCCAAGCATAACACCTTCCATGGTGATGACCAGTTCATCAGTGTGGAGGACTTGTGGAAGGCCTGGAAGGGCTCTGAAGGTATTGCTTTGAGACTTTTCTTTGACTATAACCAGCAGTGACTGCAACCAAAGGCCCATCTTTTAGGGGTTTTTATGCTTGTTTCAGTTGTTAGACTTTAAACTTTGTTCTGCAAACTGTGTTCTTCATGTACACGCTCTGCTAATACTGACTGTTTGATATTGGACTTTTCATTGAAACACTCCCTGTGACTGAGTGTCTGTTAGTAGCTTAAATCACAGTAGTTTTTTTTCTTCTGACTGAAAGGGTGGGTCTCACATTACCCCTGCTTGACACTCACTTGCCCAACAGAGAAGCTAGACAGTTTAGATGTCATGTCAAGCAAAGTGCAGTTTTGTTATCAGCAACAGAAAGTGTCAGAGCGACTCTTATTGACTCTGTCAGCACGAAAAAAATCACATGTACACTATCACCTCATTCTGCCTATCTGTTTGGCTGGGCTATCGGGTACTCTTTAAGAGCGCTTTTCATGTGCTGTATCTGGCACTCATGTCTTTTCACACCCTTTGCTATGGCTGCCTTTTGTGCTTATAGCACTGACTTATCCTGCAATGCAGTTTGTTGACAAGGCTCTGGAGGTTTGGAGCCAGGAAACTGGGTTTTTGTCCAAGAGAATAAGACTAACACAGACAGCCCACTGGGTTGTCTCTCTGCTTGTTATTACTATGGGCAAGCCACTGTGTGCTATGCTACATCATACATCATAAATCATTCAGAATTCAGCTGCCCATAGGTGTTTGATATGAGTCATGTCAAGTTGTATTTACAGTGCAGTTTATAAGTGTTATGGTAGTTGCATATGGTTGTTGCTTTGGCTCTGTTCCCTGGGTTTAAAATCAAACAATATCCAGAAGGTCAGTGCTGACTCTCTTGATATTCATTTCAGAGCAATGTAGGTATAAAGGGGGCATAAAGGGACAGCCAGTATTTGGACAAGCTAGCACAACCTTTGCTGCAGTCGGTATCCACCTTGTGATGCTCTGCTGGGCCTGTACTGCAGTCAGCTTTATTGCTGGGTTTGTAGTATCTTTACCGTGAAGCAAGTGAAACGCATGATCATTTGGAAGGAGGTTTGAAAAGTACATTGGTCACTCAATAAGAAGACCCTTAAATATCATATGACATAAGTCAGCTTTTTAATCTCATAGCCAATGTTTTATTCATTTGAAAGAGAGCAACAATAAAAAACATATTAGCTGTACTTCCTAACTGCACCTGCATCTCTGGAGACTCTAGACCCTTATCAATACTGGACGTCTGCAGGATTTTGGATGAATAAGGATCTGTGTGCACTGTAACTAAATGTATTTTTATTTTCCCCCACAGTGTATAATTGGACATTGGATGAGGTGGTGGAGTGGCTCATCACTTATGTGGAACTGCCACAATATGTGGAGGCCTTTCGCAAGATGAATTTTAATGGAAGTGTCATGCCAAGGTAAAGCATTTTAAGACTTTTCTAACTTCTCCAAACAAAAGCTGTACCACAGAGGAGTTGTGGTTTATATAAATCTGAACTTACAACAGTGATGCACGATGTGAAATGCATATAATGGATTTGATCTTATTTAGTTCCAACAATTAAACCCCATTTACATCTTTATAACTAATTACATTCCCCTTTTATAACATGCATTTCATTTTCCCCAGTTAGTGTCTCGAGTGACCGTTGGTGATTTTAATCTGATGGTTTGATAATAAAGATTTGTTAAGGGGTCACGTTACACATGGCTCAAAATGGATTACACCCTTTGCTCTTCCTTCCTTGTTCCCGCATAATGACTTTGTGTGTCTGTTCTCTCTCAGGCTGGCTGTTAAGAACACCTCCCTGACGCTCTCTGTTCTGAAGATCCTGGATCGCAGCCATGTGCAAAAGTTGCAGCTCAAATCTTTGGACACCGTGCTGTTTGGAGCACCCTTGAGTATGTGACGTTATTCCTTTTTGTTACTGTTTCAGTTCCTATTCATACACACTCATACACCCAATTGTACAACATTAGTTGGTTGGTTCTTGGGAATTGAGAGGGAAGTTCAGTAACCTCAATAAAGAATCTGTGACCTCTTTATTGAAGTTTACCTCTTCTATAGAAAATCAGGAAATCTCCAAAAAATGTCAGCTAAATTCAGTAAAATATGGTGGGAAGATTTAAAATTCAAAGCTTACCTGGGTGCTAAATAAATATCTTGCATTTGATAGTTTTCAGTTATTGTTTTTGTTTAGATATTGATCCAGATGCAGATACATTTTTTCATAAAAACATGTTGGGGATCCTGCATCGTTTACAGAGTTATGTACCTCCAAAATGCCTCATTATTTCCAAGTGAATCTTACATACTCTGGAAATATGTTGGAACCGGTTTTGTCACAGAAAACTGGTTATCAGAGGCATAAAACATCTTCAACTTTCAAGTCAATACTTGTTCACAGATGTAACTCCCTTATGGGAAAACCTGAATTGATTCTCTCTGGTTATTACTGTGAGACATCACTCAGAATATTTGAGTTTGTTTCAACAGCATACCACCATGTCCTATATCCTGACCACTATTTTTTTACTTCTCTCCTTTTTATCAGGTCTGTGTCCCTCTAATATGAGTCAATAAATCATCTACTCACTGATTTACTCACTTCACTCATCCCAACTTTGATATGTTGGGGAAGTCCTGTCACCACCTGTATCGGTTTCAGGGAGTGAGAAAGTGAGGCGATGGTTAAACCCCACTTGATATCCGCCCCTCGCGTACTAAGACTAACATGCTCTCATCCTCTTCTCTTTCTCCCGAGTGTCACTGCTCCTCTGATATAACTACAGATTTTACTGTAGTCCTTCATTTTTTTTCCTTTAAAGGTTCATTGCCTCACAATAGGGTGTGTCTCTGCTGTTATTCCTATTGGTAGTACATTACATTTTCTTACATAATCTGTGTTGACATTGTTCCCCAAACGACTGACTGACTGTTTATTTCTAGGAAAAAATGTGTTTGTTCTTTGAAGTTACAGCTTGACATATGAAGCGTTTGTAATACTAAGCTGAAAAAATCTGAATCTTTAGAGTTTACACTCATGTTGTGCAGGGACTACCTAGAGAATTGATTCTGAGGGCAGATAGAGCTCTGGAAAAAATGAAGAGACCATTTCAAATTATTCTTATATCTTTATCTCTATATGTTTGGCAGCCATTCCAGTGTCTGATGAATTCCAACACAGAGAAATGTTGTCAGTAGTTTATAGAAATGAAAATAATAGTAATTTAACTCAAAGACATACCTATAAATAGTAAAACCAGAGAAACTGATCATGCTGTAGTTGTCTCTTAATTTTTTCCAGAGCTGTATGTTTGATCGGCATAGAAATTGTAATGAACCTTCAAAGAAAGAATCACTCTTCATTAGAAAGAAATTGCACAGGGCGACAGTGTGTAGTCTTCTGTGTCTGGCATGTGTCATTGTGAATGTGTTTTGTTAGAATCACACCCGAAGGAAGACATTAGCGAATTAGCGAGCACTGTCTGGCTTTGACAGCCTCTCAAAGCCAGGGGGTCCCACTAGTAGTCAGTGTGACACAGTGTATAGCAGCAGCATTTTAAGACACATCTCACAATGGGTGGATCTTAATCAAGTGGGCTGTTGTGTAAAAAATAATCAACAAAAGGACATTTCCATTTTTGTTGTTAATTAAATGTCACTTAATGCTTTCTTGGTGGTAATTCTGTATCAGGCAGTAAATGTAGCATTTGCTGGAACTTGAGTGATGAAAGGAAGCAAACTGTGTTTCCTGCTGGGGTCTGATAGTAGCAGCAAATGGAGAACAGTCTAGCATTAGGAAATTGTTTTATAGTATCTCAAAGATAATGCACAGTATTTCCTTTTTCAAGCATCTGTTCCCAGTCACTATGCAGACCCAAGACAAATTTAGCACACATGCATTTCAGTTAAATACCATGACCTCATCTTGGGGATTTTGCTCTCGTGGCTTAAAGGTAATGACCTGCATCTACCGGCCAAAGAAGTCATGGGAGCAGTGGTTTACATCTGTCCTGTACATTTTCAGTTTCTCTCTTCTAGTTGTTACTTTGACACAATAGCAGGCAGATGAACCAGTGTTTGCTCTGGACTTTATAAGCAAGTCCACAGGAATATACACAGCCATCCTGAAAGATCCTTTATCACAAGCTAGAAACGTTGTGTTCTGCCTTTGACCGCACAGAGGGTTCATGTGAAGAGGGATGCAGCCAATCGAGCAGGAACATTTGTTTTTGAGAACTTTGTTTTTAGGGCAAATGTACTCCTGATCATATCTTAAGAGAAACACGCCTGTGTAGTGACATGTTATCCTAATTTTACTTCCTTTTTCTCTCACTCCAGGAAGTAGAAGTCATGCTTTTGACATCTCTTTCCCACACACCCATTTGCAGGTTTTGCAAGAAAAACTTGCCTCGCTGTGTGGCTTTCTAGGCTGAAATGCAAGCTTTGTGTCAAACTGCTGCATGACAACTATAAATGGAAAATTTGAAAAACAAAAGCAAACCTTTCTTTGGGTTGTATTTCAAGATTGTAGAAGTTCTCCTCCCCTGAAAGTTGAAATGAAACAAAGATTTCCTACAGATGAAAGCTGCTTATTAGCTGCTGTGATTTTTTTTGAATATCTATGAATCCCTTACAATGACAGCATGACGAGCATGCCCACACTTGGATATTATAAGGATTTCATTTCTAGCTCCTTATGTTTACCAAAATGTTATAGTTGGCATTGTTTGGTTTTCTTTGCATGTTCATCAGCATTGAGTACCAGACTAAAATAGGCAGTGTTAAGCTGGCTTTATCGTGGTCTTTTGCACTAGGCCCCTCTCACCGCAACCTGAACTTGTGCTACTGACTCTTCTATTTGTGTCACTCTGCAGCACTTTTAGTATGACTTGGTTGTATCAAACACAAGCTTCACTATATCCTTGTGAAACTTGTCATTGTGATACAGCTCTATGATCTACATAGATGTTGCCTGGTTGAAATATAGATCTTTTTCTGTCAGCACTTGTTGTTTTATGTTTATTAAAATTCTAAAATGTAACTTCTCTATTGTTCTCTTTCTATCAGTGAATAGACATAGCCACTTGAAGGACTTCATGCTGGTTGTGTCAATAGTCATTGGCATGGGTGGTTGCTGGTTTGCCTACATCCAGAATCGCTACTCTAAGGATCACATGAAGAAGATGATGAAAGACCTGGACGGCCTGCAGAGAGCTGAGCAGAGCCTGCACGATCTGCAACAGAAGTGAGGGTTTTTCCACACCACCCACTCAACAAACACGCTACAAGAACTGTATTGTGCACACACTCCAGTAGTTTCCTCATAAAGCACGGAAATTAATGCACATCCTGTTTTTGTCCTCATAGAACTTTTTAAATGTTAAAACCGTACATTTATTCACACCTTCTTTTCTAAAGTATATTTCAACTGGCATGACTGAGTCATAAGTCATCACTTTCACAGGACTGCATGATCAAAGCCACATTGTTCTAAAATGGGAGGTGCAAGACAGTAAGAGCTGCACTATGCTTCGATGGACAGATCTTTAGGTCCATGAGTATTTGAAGTGTCACATTTAACTTAAATTCAACCATCAAAATAGATGAGACACTTTGATGATGCATATAATATAAACTCATTAATGGCTCAAGGACGCATCAGTGCAATCTTTGTTTAGATGTGCTGTTTGGACAGTTGGAATGGTATTAAAGCTGGTTTTACAACTCTTTACATCAATCAGTCACCAATCAGGAAGTGTCCTCTAACTTGCCATTCGGCTGCTACACAGCATTGCATTCACAGGCTGATGCAACACTCAAGTGCAGTGTTCTCCGCATTTTTTTATTGGCATTTCTGCTCAAACTTTTGAAAAGCCAAAGAACACGTGTGTGAAGACCATCAGAGTTAAGCCGGCTCCCAAGCATGGCCATGACATGGCAGTAGAGTGTGGTTATCTCCTGCTTTGAAAACACACGCATATGAGGAAGGCATCCATTTATGCTTCTTGAAGTAATAATGTACTTTTTGATTGTGGGTATTTTTGGTACTATAACTATATATAATACTAACTCTGTATCAGACTATGGTGAAGAGATTCTCAGTTTAGCAGCCAAGTGAAATGCAGCCCTCACCTGTAATCATGCAGTTAACCTTGAGAAGGAATTAGAAGCAACGTAGCAGTTTAGCCAAAGCTTGTGTCTGCATTATCACAGGATACTGCAGGCTGTCACCTGTTGTTTTTCCAGCCTGAGAAGCATCAGGCAATATCTGCCTTAATGATGAACTATTTTGAGAGGAGACATTTCTAAATAACTACAGTGTCATGGTGAATGATTGAGTGTTATAAGCCAAATCCAACTATTTTGGTCTTGTTAATGCTTCAAGGTATGCTCGGAATGTGCTTGAAGCGTGCACCGTTTCCTTTTATTCCTTTAAAGGATACTCTAACATTGCTTCTTCTTTAACACAGAGCAGGGTTCATTTTTGTAAACTTTTAATAGGATTAGGTGCACAGGAGCTGGGGGAAAACCTAACATGAAAAGCAAGTGTTCAAAGGGGACTTCCCTCCCTGTAGTTGTATTAAACCACGTCATAAAGGCACCTGCTAGTTATTCATAAGGTTACCACATAATGAACTCCACCTAGGGTGAGTTTGAAAGGAACAAATACATCATTTTGTATAATGTGACAGTTGGTGTTTTATCATTGAAAACAGAAGGATTCAGCTTCTTGGACCAATGACTTTTCTGCAGGATATTTACATCAATATTTATTTGTTTTTGAAATTGTGTCCAAACTTGAATTTGCCCCTCAGGTTGTTCATAATAGAAAGCTCAATGAGTGTCCAGCATGGAAAAAGTGTGACCTCTGGGGAGCAGCGACAGGTGTTGCCACATGGCTGCATAACCTCTCTGTCCCGAAGCTTGGGGATATTGAACATGGGAGGATGAGCTGTTGTAGGCATCAGTCTGTTATGCTACCCTTATTACCCATATGAGTTGCTTTTTGTGTCAGCTGGCTGTTTAGGAGACGCAGGTTGTTGAAACATGATCTGATGAACAGCAAATAGACTGTTAAGACAAGTCTTAGGTTTCACTGACTGAAACGAGACCTGGATCTTCTGTACAATAACAGTGTTTCCTTCTCAACTGTAGAGAGTCAGTCATGCCTCCCATGTATTCATATTTTATACTGTATAATATAAGGTGAATGTTTTTTTGGTGCAGTGCAATACAGGAGAAGACGTATTTGCCTGCTGAATTCCAACCACAGAGCCATTGACTGCTTTAGTGGGGTCAGACAATTGAGGTCCAGGTTTTTCCCTTTGGTTGCCTGCCAGCCCAGTCTATGTTTTTCTTCTTTGGCTTTATAATTTAATCGCTTTTCAAAACACGCCTGCCACTCCCAACATTGAAGTTGGCTGACATTTCTTTCTTGCTCAGCTGATTGCTCATACTGAATTCTAGTGCAGATTAAAACAGAACTTTTAAAACATCTTAAAGGCACACTTGTGCAGATTATATTCAGCATTTATGTACGTACCCAAACCTACCACAGCTAGGCTTATTATCGTCTCTTTTTAGTTGTTTGAGAGCGTGCTATGCTGCTACACAGGCAGTACCTTGAGCAGTGCAGTACAATGTATCTACCGTAACTCAGTTTTGTGCAACCATATTTAAATCCGTTCTGTGTTGAATGAGAAGCAAACTAATGTCGTCTGGGAAAAAATGGTATTTGCACTGGCTTATGTATTAATAATCAAAAGATAATATTTTGCAGTCAAGGTAACCTGTGTGTCTTGACAACCAAGGACTTAGTGATGTTATATTATATTAAATTGTCGGTCCGTAAGATGACACCTTTGAGACAGGTCATGTTTGAGAGAGAGAGAGAGAGAGAGAGAGAGAGAGCTGTCCTCTGTCTGTAGCCATGCTTTGCTTTCCTGATCCCTGCTGCCAGCTGCTGTCTTTCCATGCATTCAAGCAGATCCTGTGGTGGTATCAAGTAGCCTGGCCTAGCCGTGACTGCAATGTGGGAGGGGCTTTGACTGTAGCTGAATTTCCTGCTTGCATATCAAAGCGCTGTTTTACCCAGCCCCTGTCTCACTGTGGGGAGATGTGTGAAGCATGACTGCTCTGGTGTTAATTCACCGCACAGACATCCTTGAAAAGGACTGGCAACAAGGGCAAAAACACTGCATGTGATAAGCATTAAAATGCTTATTTTCTTTCCCCATATCATTTTATCTGCTCATAAATTTGTGTTTAAGAGTAAGGGAAGGGACATAAATAGTATAGTATTAGCATATAAGATTTTGGTTATTTTTTACGTTGTGTTTGCAGAGACTTTCTGTCTGCATTCTGTGAGCCCTGCAATGCAGGTCAGGGGAAACGGGGCTTGGCGTCTTCTCGCTGAGCATTGTAGCTCTGCCAGTGCTCCCGAATCTTAGCTAGAGAATGGCAGGGGTCAGGGTCGAAAGCATTACAGGACTGCCCACCACCCACATTTTCCATGGCCAGCTTTCTGGATCACCTTTCATTTCTGTGCTCCCTCTGCTGTTGTGTGGCCGGACAAAAGAAGAGTACCTCTCCTTCGTGAGTGAAAAAGAATGCTCCTTCCTGCCCTTAAGTATCTTGGGACTTTATGACACTGGATCCCCAACATTAGCTTGGTGAATACTATGTCTCCCTTTTAAATGTTGTAGATTCCCAGTCTATCTTCATCGCATATGGATATGCTGAGGTCTTTCTGCATATATGATATGTTTAAAAATAATTGTGTCATGCCTCACAAGCCCTGATATTTAACATTTTTTAGAGGCTATCCTAAAAAATAACCCCCGTACAAAGCAGCACACATGATACTATGGGAGCATTGGGTACCACACTGTACTGTTCTAGAGTTACACTCTGCAGCTGTTCCTATTCTTCGCTGTGCTCCTTTGATGTTGTGAGCTTGCCAGTAGCTGACCATGGCTCTGTGCTTCCTTCACGTCAGCCATTGTTTCCGGTGAAACACAGCTGATGCAAGTCTTGAATTCTACACATACAGTGGGGCAAAAAAGTATTTAGTCAGCCACCAATTGTGCAAGTTCTCCCATTTAAAGAGATGAGAGAGGCCTGTAATTTTCATCATAGGTATACCTCAACTATGAGAGACAGAATGAGAAAAAAATCCAGGAAATCACATTGTAGGATTTTTAAAGAATTTATTTTCAAATTATTGTGGAAAATAAGTATTTGGTCAATAACAAAAGTTCATCTCAATACTTTGTTATATACCCTTTGTTGGCAATGACAGAGGTCAAACGTTTTCTGTAAGTCTTCACAAGGTTTCCACACACTGTTGCTGGTATTTTGGCCCATTCCTCCATGCAGATCTCCTCTAAAGCAGTGATGTTATGGGGCTGTCGCTGGGCAAAACAGACTTTCAACTCCCTCCAAAGATTTTCTATGGGGTTGAGATCTGGAGACTGGCTAGGCCACTCCAGGACCTTGAAATGCTTCTTACGAAGCCACTCCTTCGTTGCCCTGGCGGTGTGTTTGGGATCATTGTCATGCTGAAAGACCCAGCCACGCTTCATCTTCAGTGCCCTTGCTGATGGAAGGAGGTTTTCACTCAAAATCTCATGATACATGGCCCCATTCATTCTTTCCTTTACACGGATCAGTCGTCCTGGTCCCTTTGCAGAAAAACAGCCCCAAAGCATGATGTTTCCACCCCCATGCTTCAGAGTAGGTATGGTGTTCTTTGGATGCAACTCTGCATTCTTTCTCCTCCAAACACGACGAGTTGAGTTTTTACCAAAAAGTTCTATTTTGGTTTCATCTGACCATATGACATTCTCCCAATCCTCTTCTGGATCATCCAAATGCCCTGTAGCAAACTTCAGACGGGCCTGGACATGTACTGGCTTAAGCAGGGGGACACGTCTGGAACTGCAGGATTTAAGTCCCTGGCGGCGTAGTGTGTTACTGATGGTAGCCTCTGTTACTTTGGTCCCAGCTCTCTGCAGGTCATTCACTAGGTCCCCCCGTGTGGTTCTGGGATTTTTGCTCACCGTTCTTGTGATCATTTTGACCGCACAGGGTGAAATCTTGCGTGGAGCCCCAGATGGAGGGAGATTAGCAGTGGTCTTGTATGTCTTCCATTTTCTAATAATTGCTCCCACAGTTGATTTCTTCACACCAAGCTGCTTACCTATTGCAGATTCAGTTTTCCCAGCCTGGTGCAGGTCTACAATTTTGTCTCTGGTCTCCTTTGACAGCTCTTTGGTCTTGGCCATAGTGGAGTTTGGAATATGACTGTTTGAGGTTGTGGACAGGTGTCTTTTATACTGATAACGAGTTCAAAAAGGTGCCATTAATACAGGTAACGGGTGGAGGACAGAGGAGCCTCTTAAAGAAGAAGTTACAGGTCTGTGAGAGCCAGAAATCTTGCTTGTTTGTAGGTGACCAAATACTTATTTTACCGAGGAATTTACCAATTAATTCATTAAAAATCAGTCAATGTGATTTTCTGGATTTTTTTTTCTCATTCTGTCTCTCATAGTTGAGGTATACCTATGATGAAAATTACAGGCCTCTCTCATCTTTTTAAATGGGAGAACTTGCACAATTGGTGGCTGACTAAATACTTTTTTGCCCCACTGTACATGCCACTCACATGCTATCACGTCACGCCTGCCCGCAAAAATGCCCACAGACACTGGCACCTACTACGCTATGTGAAAAATAATTGTTTGTCTTTGTCCCTCTCTTTGTTTTAGGCTGCAGATCGCCCAAGAGGAGCACCGTACGGTAGAAGTGGAGAAGGTGAACCTGGAGCAGAAGATGAGGGATGAGATCAACGCAGCCAAGCAGGAGGCCCAACGTCTGAGAGAGCTGCGCGAGGGCACAGTGAATGAACTGAGCCGCCAGAAGTATGCAGAGGAAGAGCTAGATCAGGTACTTTTTGAATAAATAATTGTGGATTCATCATTGTCCTTCAGCACAATAGTGAATAAACTGAGCTTCCAAGGTGGCAACTGCACAGTATGTTTAGTTCTGTCAGATTCACACTAACTATAGTGTAAATACACCCACTGAAGTCTTTGTCCATTAGGACTTTGGCAGGAACAGCACAGCACATCCCACACGATTAAGAAGAAACATGAATATTTGCTTTAAGGACTATCACAGTGATACACACTTTTGTCACAGTATGTTTTTTTATGTTCAGAAACATGCAAGTCTTCCAGAAGTTGTGTAGTTTCAAGACGATCTTAGTTTGATGTTCAGTGGTCCATGGCATGGCTAATGGCATGGCTAAAGTGAACTATCTAAACGCACAGAGAGTCCTGTACCTCGCTGAGGTTATCAGAGCCTCTCAGTCTGACAGGAGAAGACTCTCCCTCCACCTTGTTGTGGAAACAGCTCCTTATGTCCGTTAGCGCTGCTAGCACTAGATGCTAACAACAACATTCCCCGTTACTGGGGCGCTCTCTCTCGCTCGCGCACTTGCACAAAATGCTCTAGAGCCAAACACACACACACACACACACACACACGCGGAGATTAGCTTGAATGACACAGAGATACAGAGGTATTCGTACTGTTGTGTCGTATTATTTTCGATGGCTTTATTGTATGACAGATGAACAGATCGCCACTGAGCTTTCAACTACATACACGGCCACACAGAAAATGTGTGTACGGCTCCTAATGCGTACTGACCACTACACCCCTGAATAGTATTCACTGCTCAATATCCTTTTCTGACCATCATTTTTATAATGTTAAAATAAATACATTTTTTCAGAAGCTATGCAAAGATTTCTGTTTATTTTAAATCTATATACAACCTCAGAATTGTAGGTAATTTAAAAATACATTTTGAAAAAGAACCATTCAGGGACCAGGTTAAAAAAAATCTGAACAGTACCCAGCCTTATTTATAGTTCTGTCACCTCTCAGCAGTGGGTGGACCTGACCTTGGTTTGAGGTTATGGTTGCATTTTTCCTTTACTGCAGTCGGTGTTTGTTTTTTGTGATTTTTGTGAGCATACTTCTGATTTGTTTTGGTCATTGCACTTCATTGTAGATTGTAAACCAAGCATTCCAATCCTAATTCAAGTTATATTGACGAACTATTAATACAAGTTGGACAGCAAACAGTGTTGAGAATTGTTCAGGACTTTTCATTGCTTTATTTAAAACATTCGTTTGAAAAGGAATCAAATCAAATGTTTAACAGGGTAACTAGTAATCTATAACTATTACATTAGAAAAGTAATCTTCCCAACACTGTTCAGAATGAAGGTGTCTTTAAAAGTACATTTGTTTTATTTGAATTGTCCTTGAGGTTAGGAGTATGTTAGATTGACACATGTATGTGAGTGTTGGAAAACATAGTAACTGATTTCAGATGTCCGATAGATTTATCTTCAAATTGTGTGTTCGTTGACAAACATCAAACATCAGGCCCACAACACTGAACGCATTTCATTATGTGTTGTATGTTCCTTACCCTATGCTAGGACATTTTGAGGGGAGGAAACACCCCCCATGCCAAATGAGGTATCCTGCAATGTGTAAGGAGAGATGTGATAGCTTATACAGTCTCAACATCACGTTTAAATTCAGCTTGGGTTTTATATGAGCTCACCATTAGGTTGTGCCACATATATAATTAGAACAGTTGTATTAACTAGAGCTGCCCCCCATTAGTAGACTAATTGTTAGTCGGCGAAAAAAATAAGTGTAAAAAAAAAGCTTGTTCCGACAGACATTAAGAATCTTTACCGGAGCTTCTGCTGTTTGTACCGCTGACAGGAGGACCGCTCCATCCGTGGTGTGCTTTGACTCATGCGCTTTCTACGTGTACAATTTAATTTATATTTTAACAGTAAATTATTAGTTTTATTTTATGTTTCATATGAAGCACAACGTACCATGCTGTTATAATAATGCTCTTTATCAGCCTTTGAAACTGAAACCATTTTAAGAGAAAAAAAAAGTGATTATGATTCATTTTTTTTAATAAATCATAATATATCATATACATGAGACGATTAGTCGACTAATCGCCTGAATTGACGACTATTATTCATGAGAAAAAACTTTATTTGAGGGCAGCCATAGTATTAACCAGCTTTGAAGTATTTATTTCACCTTTGCTACAACCTAGTCTGTTTAAGCTGGATTTACAGATATATTGTTACCATCTTTACATACGAACTGAAAATCCTATTTTTAAGTTTCATTGATGATAATGAAACTTAAAAATCCATGAGGAGGTTTAAACAAAAGTATTTAAATGTGTTGCTCAAGTAAGAATCATGTTGCTATGCTTAGGCAGATGGACAAATGCAAGCAAAAGCTATCAGTGTTTTATGTGAATGTAATCTTTGTATCAGGAACTTTTTTCATCAGACATTCAACCCTTTGTTGTCTTGCCCGATTTATGATTTGGGTGCATGTAGGCAAATCATGTACTGTAGTTCATATAAATGCAAATGATATACAGTAATTCAGTCGCTGTGCCTCTGACGCATCTAGTTTCTCAAAGTGGTCCTTTAAGTAGCAAACAAACTAATCTTGTATTTTGGTTGCAGATGTATGGTTGTGTCATTGTATGTTATAATGCATCTAATCTTTGTCATGTGTCAAAGGTGCGCATGGCGTTGAAGAAAGCAGAGAAGGAGCTGGAGTCACGGAGTAGCTGGTCCCCTCCAGAGTCTCTGCAGAAGTGGCTGCAGCTCACCCATGAGGTGGAAGTGCAGTACTACAACATCAAGAAGCAAAATGCTGAAAGGCAGCTCCTGGTGGCCAAAGAAGGGGTAAGCATGTACAAACCTGAAGGGGAAAGCCATACGGTTTTAGTCATAATATCGCTTTAATGATTCTCTAATGATGATAAATCTATGAATTCTACTCCAAAGCTGCTATTCACCATGACCCTCAAATGTGGGACTATCTGTGTGTGGATGACGTCAGTAAGGCAGAGATGAATGTTTGATCATTTGTTTTCTCAGGCAGAGAAGATAAAGAAGAAGAGGAACACACTCTTTGGGACTTTCCACGTGGCTCACAGCTCCTCTCTGGATGATGTGGACCACAAAATACTGGCTGCCAAGTAAGTCACAGAATGTCATGGTGGAATACTTTTCCTACACTTTTACAAAATAACAGAGGAGGGTAAAAACCATTCCTTTGTATTTGACTCTTTGCTCTGGGCAGTATTTTGACCATCAGAGAATTGCAGGTTGTGTTCTATAATGAACATACACATTGTGTAGGAGTAGCCAAAAGGCAGCAAGCACCACGTGTGGCTCAGCACAGTAAATGATGCTCTTTGGATAGCTTTTTTTGTAATTCTGGTTCTCTAAAGTATACAATTGATTAACATGTAACTTTTTTGTTTCCGTTTTGGATATGTTGTCTCCTAATAAAGTCATAATAATCCTCTGAACTTGTTTCTCCTCTCCTTTTTTCTCCTAATCTTTCATAGACAAGCCCTGGGTGAGGTGACGGCTGCTCTGCGTGAGAGGCTTCACCGTTGGCAGCAGATCGAGATCCTGACAGGCTTCACCATCGTCAACAACCCCGGCCTTCCCTCTCTGGCCTCATCCCTCAACCTTGATGGCAGCAGCCTCTCGAGCGGCAGAGCTACACCCCAGCACTTCATCATGTCTGAAGACATGGACGACATGGATGAGGATTTCGTGCCTGGAACTCTGCAATGTAAGAGTTCCTCCGAATCTCTGGGCCAGTCTATGGGGAGTAGCAAACGAACCCCTAAACATTCCAAGGGCCTGATGGGAAAATCCAAAAATCAGCCCACATGAGAATTCAGACCTTTTTTTATTCCATAACACAAACTGAAATTGTGTTTGTGGCCTTCCTGGTGATGGAGATAGTGAGCGTCATATGTCTACGATCGAATGAGTGTTGTTTTACAGTTGTGTAAGATGTACCTTGTAAATCCACATCATTGTCTTGGTCTTTTTTCACACAATTCCATTTGAATGCTTTTGTGTTTGTTCTCATTTTTGGATAAAAGTGTTAACTTGACTTTTAGTCGACAATGGAGACTGAACTTACTCCTGTGACTTTCCTCTGGAAATTGAAATGTTAAGAAAAATATACTTCTTAATGAGAACACCTTTTTGTGCTGAAGTATTTGTAGTGGTTGTGTCTTAATGTCTGCTACAAACCTTTTAATATTAGATTCAAGTCAAATGGGTAAAACCAAAGGAAGTGTATTAAATGCAGTAAGAGCCTAACTTAATTTCTTATTAAGGTTAAATATGAGACATAAAAATACACAAAAGCTGCCCTTCATTTTATACTAAATCCTTATGAACAAAAACTCGTTATTTACAGTTTCCACAGCTTTATCATTAAGAACACTGCAACTTGATGTCTTTCCACCTTGTTATGAGCACAATATTTATGTCCAACTTGACTCTAGAATGGGTTTGACTAACTACAGTCGAAACTTGTTCTGCAGAGTCCTTTTTTCCGACCGCAATAGTGAGTAAATCTTTTTATCAACATTAACTGCACTCCCTGTCTCACACCCCCTCTCTTCCTCCACTACTTCTCTTGGCATTTGGCTTCCACTGCTGTCTCATTGGGTTAACTACAGATGGCCCCCGACTGTTGGAACGACGAGCCAGCGACCTGTGGTCTGTCGGTTCAGACTGTCGGCACATGAGGAAAATTCCTGGTTGGCCATTTATTCATGCCCGAGTTCAACCCTCAGTTTGACACCCTTGCCTCTTCCCCTGACTCAAAATCCCACAGAGCCTTTACATTTATTTATTTATTGGACAATAAGCTGAATTAGAAACGACTCCATGCTGCGTTCATCTTACCTTTCCTTAGTTGCTTGCTTGCCACATTTACCCCTCCTCTAAATATTGTGTTCCCAGTGCACTCCTGCTCTCTTCCCACTGTAATTTGTCACTTACATTTATTGTAAATGGGCAAAATGTTACCGAATGATTTTGAGTTTATTCATTTAAACAAGCAGTTGAAGTTTGTTTGTTTTCATCTTTTTAAAAAAAATTTCCTTGTGAGATTAAACAGCGATGTTTTGATTTTATATTGTTAAATGACGTTAGAGCATTAATCATATTACAAGCTTTATATCAGTTTTAAATCAGGAGAAATGTATCCCACCACCTGAGTATCTTTCCACTAATCTCCCAGTCTCCCTGTGTCCGTCAGCCTTTATCTACCAAGTGGTTGTTGATAATGCTGTTGTTTTGTGCCCACAGCTCCCAGTATGATGTCTCTACGCCAACGCCACATTGACCCCCAGCTGGCCATGGGCTCCCAGAGGTTGGTAGATAGTTGCCATTTGGCTGGGCAGCAGGGAGAGGGAGCCCTGTATGCATCCAGGTCTAGGGCCGCGTTCTCAAACTCACGCAGCCAATCGTTCGGGCAGCTCGATAGTCTCCCTCTGCCTCCTCTGTCCTCGGCTGTGTCTCACCCTTCCATCATCTGTGCCTCCAACCTCAATCTTCATCATCCCCAGTCCTCTTTGTCCTCGTCTTCCTACTGCTTACCCAGCTCTGTGGCCGGCATTTCAGCGCATCATTCCTCCCATATGTATCATGGTTCTTTCCAGCCCATGGACCCCATTCCTGATTTCACTTTCTCAGATGTCTCCAAAGCAGAGCGCAGCGAAAGCTTCGGGTATCCATCTCTTTTCCAGTTCTTTAACACATCGCATGTGTGTTGATGTGTTTTTTTTTAATACATTTACTCTTGTCTTGCTTTTTTTTCCCCGTCATGAAGCATCTCAAAATCTACGCGTTGACTCTTTTTAACCTCTCAGTGTTCTTGTTCTCTGTCTGCACAACTAAAAAGTGTGGAGTTCTAGTGTCCAGGCTGTGCCCAGCGTGTGTCCGTGGCTTTGCAGGCATAGTTTAGAGAAACCCCAGCATGCCAGTCTTCACCTTCTTCTTTTACTCTACCTTTTTTCCCATTTCCTTTAACTTGTGTTTTGTCTCCCCCACAGGGACCTAAATCGCTCAGACTCTGACTCCTCCCTGTCTCTCTCCCAAGTTGGTGATCGGCTATCTGCCTACAGCTCCAAAGGCCACCTTATCAAGCCCGTCTCTCTCATGCACGGCCTATCTGGTCGTGCAGATGACACCATCTCTCTGCATGCTTACACCCCCAACGGAGGGAACCGCATTCATGAGGTCAGTCCTGGAGAGCTTGTCCATGACAGCCCCATACTCATGAAGAAGATGTACGGCATAGAGCAGAGTCCCAGCCTGGGAGAGATCCAAAGTATGTCAGAGTCTTCCCGCTCCCTCAGCCCCAACTCTACTGAACCTGACACTCCGTCACCTACTGGGGGGCAACCAGGGGCAGCTGGGGTAAAGGCCAACACTCGCATCCCGCAGCTGTCCTCCAAGAAGAGCCCGCTGGAGGAGGACAGCGGCTCTACTGGAGAAGACACAGATTCCACTGCCAGCCGCAAGAAACACACCTTCAAGATCTTCAAGAAACAGAGGAAATAAGGGCTACATGAACTACAGGGCTATCAAGGCTGTGTGACTGTATTCCTCTGCTCTGTTTTTCAGAAAAGTTTTATGGGTTCATTAATGTTGAAAAGAGGGCACAATTTGTTGCCGTTGCATCTTTTGGTAGGTACGACACCTACTCTAAGAAACTGTGGGAGCAACCAGCTGTTCAGTTTTATCAGCTTTTTTGGTCAATGTTCAATATGTGGGGAAAGGGTAAGTTTGTATATTGGAATGTAAAGTATTATTTATTCTGCAGGAAGTTGCACCAGTCCCAAAGGAAAATGTTTTGTCACCAGTTGTTTTTTCTTTCTTGTTCCTAAATCTTTAACATTTTGCATGTCTTCACTTGTGTTTGAATGGTAGGCTACTTGAATGCTCTTAGTGTTTGCTCGGTTATGTTGTTAACCTGCTTAGACAACACTTGATGTTTCTTTTATTATTACCTAACCACCTAGCCTACATATTCAAAGTGAATGTGCACTCCTTTGTTTCACTCAGTGCTTCGTTTGTTACCAAAGGTTACAAAGTAGTCAATGAAAGCTCAGAGTGGTCCAACAGTGATGGATATCATTTTGGGAACAGAAATTTCAGCTATTGGTTTGATTTAGAAACAAAATAGAAAATAATAATAAAGTTGTTTACAATAAAGTAAATCTCCCTTTAACAAGTTACAAAAGGATCATCAAATTCTAGCGTTAGATCTTTTGCTTTACTTTTAGTATTTAGGTGTCGAGTGCATGAGAGAGTGAGAGAGAAATGCTTTGCTTTAAATGTCTAGCTTTTAAACCTTGCCAACAAGTTTAACCACTGATTAATATTTGGAATATCACGTTTCCTCAGAGTAGTTAGTGATCAACGTTTGTAGTTCCTGCATCGATTACCAAAAACATGATGACCTATGGACTGCGTGTTATTGAACTTTTATTTATCTTTGTATGGAATTTAAACGTTACATCTGAGAAAAGTGTACATTATATAACGAGACAGACAACATATATATCAAAGATTTTTAACACAAAAAACAAAAGCACATTTTTACTGAACTATTTGATAGTCATCTTTTGTGTTTTGAGATTTGGTGCGAGTTTACCTTTCATTTTGGTTCCCACTATCCTCTGTCCTATTGATTTTGTTTTAATAACTATTTAGCTGAGAATGAAAACTTCTCAGCAGTCTGTCGGTTGAAGATGGGTGCTGGTAAGGGCTATAGTTACCAGGCAAATGAATTTGCTCTGTGGTCGATTTAAATGTTCAAGTTCTAACTACTTTATAATTCACCTTTTATGGAAGATTTAGCTTAAGTCATGTCAAAGTGCCAAATCTATCCAAACTGTCAGAATTGTATATGTAGTGTGTTTGGCCCTGTGAGCCCCCTTTACAAAGAACACATGCTTTATATTAACAGTCTGTAATGTATCTCCTGAGCTTCAATGCTGAATGTCCGAGGGTAATGTTCCTGTAACAGTATCATCAGTACAACATGTTTACATTTGTTACTACTCTCAGATTATCGCAGCAAAAAAACTTTGTGCCAGTTTTAATATTGACCGCTTCATATGAGCACAGAACTATGCATCAGTAGTTGTAGGTGATTGCTAAAGTAGTAAGGACGCCAGTACACTTAGGGTGTTCCTGACCAATGAACAACCAAAAAGTGCTGCAGACGACACCGTGGGCCTACACAGCCCCAACATGTAACAGGTGGTCAAAATGTATAAGAATTGTTTGCTTTATTTTAGAAACCAGCTAAAAAAAAAAAACATTTCCTACTGGTACTTTTTTTAAAGTGTCATTTGTACCTCTTTTGCACGACAGAGCTGTTAATGTTTTCTGCCATCTGAATGTGTGCGTGTGTCCGTCTGCTCCCAGTATAATGCACTGTAACGTTGATGCATGTCAACTGCTGTAACAAACCTATATTGGGTTAAAAGAGTTATTCAGCTTATGCTCGTTACTCTCCGGCCTACTTCTTCTTTCTCTTCATTTTGAGCTTCTATTTATGAATTCACACAGTATATTTGTACAGAGAAAATGATAATTTTGCATCTTCTGTGATGGTCTAGACTTTTACGGCACTCCTGCATGATAGCAATAAACTATTTTGAATGAAAAATGAGTTGATTTAGTTTGGACATTACACCAGAGTCTGCACAACACACCTCAGATCTGTAGAAATCAACAAAGGTTCTTTATTTATAATTTTTCAAAGATGGCAGTGTACTTAACAAGGTTGCCCTGAAACTTAATTGTAATGTACATGTAAATGCTGATTGAGTATAACAGGTGAATTGCTTTAGTTTCCCTGTGGTTGTATGTTAAGTATTCATATGCAACCCTATAACAAAGCTCCACCCAAACTGCACTGTGTATATAGCCACGAGGGTGGGGCTATGTGCTGTTAAATATTTACCTATGCTTCAATATAAGTAAGGTGGAGCAGGATGAATGCCGGATCTTAAGGCTCCTTGTTTTTTTCACAGCTTGAAACTTTTTGAGAAATTGAGATTAATGAAAACACTTTCTCAGCCATGGATTTCAAAATACTATACAAATACGTCTGTCAGTTTTGCCTCGTGCAGGTAGGAGCTGGTTTTAACTTCATTATCTGTGGTACACTTGTTATATTTTATTCAAACAGATTTCAATGTTAATTCCCCCTGCCTCATACAGATCGTCTGGGGTTTAGACGAGGTGAAACTTCTGAATCCTCCAGCAGAGCCTCTGTCAGATCATCTTTTGAAAATACTTTACTCTTGTGATACTCCTGCCACAGTACAGCTGGACTGTATTGTATATTTTGAAACTGGCATTACTTCCACACTCCTGCTGAAAAAATGGAGCTGCGTCCCCGGTGACCCTGAGATAAAGACCCTGGTGCTGAACTTTCCTGATTGGTTGGTGTATCAGCCTGATGGGATTATCCCAGACTCCCAGTGTGTATTGAGTTGCATCCTTCTGGCGTCAGTCAGATACAGTGGATTTGATGAAAGGTCTGTCGCTGCTCAGAATTTGGCAACTTTGCAGCCTAAAGCTTTCTTTAGTCGACCTATAAAACAGCATCAACTGTGCATCTCCTGGAGTACACAAATGCTGCGATTAACTCCACGGTCTTCAAAGAAACAATGCCCCTTGGAGCAAGGTAAGGTTAGAAGACTTGCTTCAAACTATGTGGACAAAAGCACCTAAAATATTCAGACACTATTTAACAACAGGGAACACACTCTTCAGATATACAAATGAATGATTTTAGTGTTTGTAGGAAATGTTACGGGGAGATTCATTCGGGTAGATCATTGTATTACAGGTTTTTACAAGAACATACTTCTCATACCATCTGTCTGAATATACCTGTTCGTCCTTCTTTTCTGAAACAATCAGTTTTAGTGCCTTTCTCTTTAAGATTTCAAAACCCCGAATCTGACCCATAGTGCACAAAAAGCTGACTGGGTGGACTTATTTGACAGTGTTTAGGCTCCTAAAATACTCAAATGTCTATGCAAAAGTCAGTTTTACATACAGTATGTCCACTTTACTGTCATGCTCTACCGGTCTTGAAAGGATGGTGGTGTTTTTATATTATGGGTGTAGAATACAAAACTCCTCTTTAAAATCCCAATCAAACCACTTTATTTTATTCAGAAACAGTGCATTTCCTGCCTTCAATGTATGCTTCAACTGGAGAAAGCTTTGGTATCACGAAGACACTGGACTCTTACAGCAGTGAGTTTCTGGAGTACTTGCGTGTTAAAGCCATCTCTCTTCCATGGTAAGACATCAACAGTCACACCAAATATAGCTTCATTTCTGTTAGTGCAGATATTATTTAGGGATGGTTACCTTAATGTACTTTGTCTTTTTGTCAGGTGTATGTTTTCCATCTGGGTATTTGTGACCAGACAGTGCCAGGACAGATTGTGTGGTGTGTTTTATCACATAGACTCCCATCAAAACTATGTTACACCAACACTGTTTCTCAAAGAGTCAGGTATGATTTGGATTTTTCTGCTACCTCTCTGATATTTTCCATGTAATAACTATATTATTATCTGGACGTAAATGACTAATTTCCTCATGTGTACAGGCCAGCTACACGTCCAGATGGATGGAGAGTCAGGGGATTCCTCCGCATTTGTTTCTCAATTCAAGGTGCCTTTGAATGAGTGGTGCCAAATCAGTCTGATGTTGCACGACAGAACGGTGCGTAGTCTCCTGTTGACAAAGGATTGTCCTTAGACTCCTTAAAGTGTTTATATAATTGTAGCAATGACAAGATGTGTTTGGATCTCAGGTTACTCTATCCATGGTGTGCATGGATAAAGAGCAGAGGACAGTTTATTCACAAGAACATGTGTAAGTGTACTTCTGATATTACAAATGGATTCAATTACATGAGTCAATTATACCAAAAATGAAAATGCACTTCAATGTTACTGTCAACATGTTCACGTTATGTCTTGACAGGTTGGGTCATGCTCTTGTGCTGGATGACACAGAGGGATATTTTGTGATTGGTGGAGGGAAATACATAAGAGGTGTAGAGGGGTATTTTGGGCCAGTGGTTTACTACCGCAACAGAATACCAGCTTACAGCATGGTAATATAATGCACCTGCCCACAGCTATTTTCCATTTCGACATTTAACTACATTTGTCACTGATTTTTTTTTTATCTTCTCTAGTCTGAAGTTGTTATTCCAGATGTTATCAGGGCCTTGAACCTGACAGGATTGCTGCAGACCTGTGAAAGATTTCGTCTCGAGATGGATGTTAAAATCAGTGGCTATTCTTTCAGGGCTGAACAGGCGACAGAGTCTGGTAGTAGGCTTATATATCCACTAGATGGTGCTAAAGTGACTGTATCTGAAATATTCTCTGCAGTGCTACTGAATGTACAAATTAACTATCCATGATTTCTTTTTCAGACACCTGTTTTGATGCTTTCCATGAGTGGATGGGAAAGGACAGATTACCATCGTACTCACAGTGTGACCTGTGGGAGGCAGTTGTCCCTCATAGAAGACAGGCTGCAAAACTGGCCAAGTTTCTTGCTGTCAAACATGGTAAAAGATAAACTAGACTATAATTGATTAACATCTCCCTGAATATTCTAAGAACTTTTTCGTTTGTAAAGGTGGAACAATTACACCTGTATAATTGTTATTGGTACAGTAGAGTAGAGTATTTTTGTGACCTAATGAATCCTGTCAAACCTCGAGCCCACTTTTTTTATCCTGATATCTGAGCAGCTAAACACATAGAAAACATTTGTATGTGTGTTCAGATGCTTTACATTTACAAATATTCCTGCGTGCAATAAATGACTTGCAGATTCATCTTTTCATATTCATACCTAAAATACTTGCTGCATTTACAACACGGAAATAGATTACGTATTGCTTTTTGATGATAAACACTGTACACTCAGAGCTTAGGGATTGCATCAACTTTAAGATCTCCACGTACATCTTAAAGGCGATCCAAACAAAGTGTCGCTGAAAATGTTTAATGAATGACACATTTGTCTAATAAGAGGCTGAGTTGTATTCTTAACGTTTTTCCCTGATGATATCCATGTGTTATTTAACATGTAACACTGAAATCAGTTCAATTGCTGACTTGCAGGAGAAAGAGCCAGCCTGGCAGCTTTGGGCAGAGCACTGTACTCCTTATCACTTCATAAGCTGAGCAGAGCGAGCAGCAGTGGAGTGGTCAGCAGAATATTACCACTGCTGCTGCAAGCTGGCTGCCTAGCTGATAACCGAGCTCTGCACATGTCCTCTGTGCTCTACAGCGCTGGCCTGGGAGTGAAGGAACAGCCCAATAAGGTGTGTGCTACTGGGTCAGTTATAGTGGAGTATTCTGCCTGTGATGAACATTTCTGCTATATTATTTCACGCCTTGCATTTGTTATAGGCATGGCTCCTGGCCCTGATGGCAGCCCAGAAGGATGATCGATTAGCTCTTCTGCATCTTGGGCACATGCACCATCAGGGTCTCCATGGCCTCCCCACAGACCCAGACTTGGCCTATGCATACTATGCAAACATTGCTAAACAGACAACTTTAGACCGTCACAATCACACACCAGAGCAGGTAATATGTGTACACGTATGTGAGATGGTTTGCATGCACACAATTTCAATTTTAAAACCATACATTCATCTTTTTCAGACTAACACTACTTGTAATGAGGACATTATAATAACATTTGAGTTGATTTTCTCTCCTTAAGGTGGCTATAGTTTATAGATTTCCATCAATTGATTTACTTTTGTTACTATTTTCAATATCAAGATAGAAAGCCGTATGGTATTTTTGGTAATATTACAATGCTCAAAAGGGCTTCATTTTTTACTCAATGAACCAAGATGCATTTCTGCCCTTTTTTCAAGTGTTTCAGGTAGGGAGGATACCAAAGGAACAAATTGTTTGGCTTTTGGCTTTCACATTTGTCTTTCCTTTTTTGTCTATTTTTTCAGACATATGTTGAGGCTGTTTACTTAAACAATGAGGAGAAGTTGAGTCTCCAGACCAATAAACATCATCATATCTTCCAATGGCTGAAACTGCAGGCACGCAGGGGAGCAGCTGAAGCAGAGGTATTTGTTTCGGCATCTTGTGTTTTAAGTATCACCTAAACAAGAGAACAGAAAATTTGGATAAAAACAAGTGGCAAAAAAAATGAATACAATCATGTTATAAGATTGATCAACTTTACGTTTTTTTAAGGGTACACATTTCAGAGTCAAATAATGGCTACAGACACTTGAACAAGGAAAAGATTTATTTTATTATAATTCAGCGACTGTTTTTTCAGCAAGCAGTTGCCCGCATGCTGTTCTGGGGTCAACAGGGTGTGACTCCAGACATCCAGACTGCTGTGAGACACTATGAACGAGGAGCTGTACAGTGGGAGGACCCTGTGTCAATGTATGACTATGGCATAGTCCTAATGCATGTGAGAACTACAGCTCGGTACAATAAGAAATAAAACAGTCCACTGAAAGAGCACTCCTTCCTTCCATTTTATCATTTAGTATGAGCCTTTATTGATCAAAACTACTATGTGTCTCTGCAGGGGCATGGAGTTACAAAGGACATTCCAAAAGCTCTCACTTTCCTGAAGAAAGCTATGGAAAAGGTTATTTGATTAAATGTGAATTATTATTAACATACTGTATTACTCATTTCTTTAGGGGTTTCCACTCCATATATTGGTTGTTTCAATACTTCATCCCACAGGATTTTGTTCCTGCAATCAACGCCCTGGCCTGGTACTATGAGAAATTTAAACAGGACTACAAGCAGGCGGTGAAGCTGTGGGAGCAGGCGGATGTGCTCGGGTGTCCGGAAGCTGCTCTGAATCTCGGTGTCATGCACTCACAGGGTCTGTATCCAGGAAAAGCTGCTGACCAGGTTAGCTCAAGTAGGAATGCTTGTTGTTATTGTCTACTACTGTGTTTACAGCCGTGTATTTAGTTCTCATACTCTATCAACAAGTAGATTCTTTTTTTTTTTGACAGTTTATTGCCTATAAGTACTATCTGAGGTCTGCAGAGAGAGGACACATCCGGGGAGCAGTTCTACTCGCTAGCTACTGGACCACTGGGATACCTGGCCACGTCAACAGACGTCCATCAGATGCTGTTTTGTAAGCGACTTACTTTTTTATTTAATTCATTTCCCATTTCTATTTTTTTTCATTATGCCGAGACTGATGTGTCATTTTAACTAACTGCAGGTGGGTAAAGTGGGCCGCTGAGAACAATGGGTACCTGGGCAGCATCTTACGGAGGGCCTTGGATTCATATCTCAAGAGTGACATGTAATCTGTTTCTCTATTCACACTTGCCTTGATCCTGATCACTTCAAAGCAGTTGGAGAAAAATTTATATGCCAAGTTTTCAACAGGTTCAGCTCGCTGTTATATTACATGATGGCTGCTGAGTCTGGGTACCCTCCTGCACAATTCAATGCAGCATATATTTGTGATCAGAATATGGTGAGATATCTCTATTAGCTGTAGTATCATGGTATGATTTATTCATTTTTTAAAATTTAAATACATTTATTTTTTTTGCTTCTCCATAGTTAAGTTTTCTGGATCCTTCTTTTGCATCAAACTGTATGTGGCGTTATTACAACCTTACAATCCAAAGTCAAAGTCCTGACCCTTATGGTAACTTACATTTATTTTTTTCCATTTTTGTAAAACATAACTTCTTTAAACCCTTTTAAAAAAACTGTAGTTCTGCTTCCCCTCCAGCCTTTATTCGGATGGGTGACCTGTTGTATGAGGGGCAGAAAGACCTGTTTTCAGCAGCAGAGATGTACACAAAGGCAGCACTAAGGGATGAACCACAGGTCTGTGTCATGATCCTTGTTTTGTGTCTGTTTCCTGTTTTATTTTGAAATGTTTTCCCCACTTGTGTCATGTTTAGTTTCACTTCCTTTCTGCGTTTTCGCTCCTATGCCTGATGTCATTGTGTTCACCTGTTGCCCCTGTGTTTCCTCTCCCCCTTCCAGCTGTGTCTTGTCTTGTGATTACCCTTGTGTATTTAGTCTCTGTTTCCCTTTTGTCTGTTGTTCGGTTGTTGTCATTTCCCACCTGATCTTGTCCATGATACCTGCCTGTTCCTGTCGCCCTTCATGTGTCAAGCCAAGTGTTCTCCATGTCCTGTGTTCCCCTTGCTTAGTGTTTTCGTTTACAGCTTTTTGAATAAAGCTCACCTTTTGTTTGGACCCCGACCTGCCTCCCCTTGATTTACTGCACTTGGGTCCTGTTCCCCCAACCCTGACAATCTGCTTCTTTTAAATAGATTTTCTTGCTGTTTATATTTTTCAATATTTTTATTTTCAATATATTTTTTGTATTCATTATTGAGAGTGCACATGTGTGTTTGTGAAAGCCATACTGTTGTTCCACAGGGATTGTACAACCTTGGCCTTCTCACTGAGCAGGGTTACAGGCTGCCGCTGTCAGTAATGAACCAACTTGGCCTTTCAGAGCTCTACATGGCAGACAACAGTTTGCTGCTAAGCACTTTGTTTAAAAGGTGTGTTTAAACAGTGTGTAGATACAGAACATTGGTTATGTCCTGTAAGTTCAGAGCAGTACACTTTTTTCTTTTCCAAAAGTATATATCTGTTCTATATTTCTTCCAAAAGATGCAGAGACTCAGAAGATACAGATTCATACTTGCCTTGCAGCCTCGCCCTCTTCAAAGTGCATCTTCAATCTTTCCAAAAAGACCACAGCACTGCTATCACTGTAAGTTTGATATTCTTAAGCTTAATAATAACTAGTAAAGGTTAACCAGTAAATATTTTAAAGTAAAAGTACAGAAGTATAATGAGCAAAGCATTAAATACCAAAAGTAATTTTCCATATGTTTTCTATATATGAAAGTACTTTGCTATACATAGTATATATTATAGTAACAATAACAATAATAATAATAATAATAATAATAATAACTGGCACAAGTAAAGTGGCATTATTGTGATATTGTGAACATTTTGTTGACATTTTGTTCATATTATGTCCCACAGTTCTCCACTACTGTTGCCGCAGTTGCAGCTCCAACGATATTCTTAATCATCCTTGGTATGCTCCAGCGACATCGCCCTTCTCCCCACTAGAGCCACAATTCATAATATGATGGTCTGCACAACAAATTAAGAATTAAACAGCAAACTCAACACAATTTTGTTAGTTGACATACGTTTACTATGGAATCATTGTAAAGAACAAATGTGAATGTTATTAAAATATATATTGTTTTTACCATTTGTCTGGCACCTTTTAGGGTTTGTAAGTGTTCTACTGTTAAATAAAAGCATAATACATGTAATGCTCCAAAAAAGGAATCTCTCTTTGATTATTCACAATTTGCATATAACACAACTGCTGCTCACCAAGTATGGAAAAGAAGTATTCCAGATAATTCCAAGCAACTTATTTTCTATGAACCAAAGTCAAGCAAATAATTACATACTCTTCTCGTGAGATCAAATCCATTCAACCCTCAACATCTCATCAACACCAGCAGAGAAGTTTAATTGCTTTGCTTCTGCTTGTTGGAATGATAATGAATTTGTTGGGACTAATGATGGAGCGAGACAAATACATAATTGTGTACTTGTGTAAAAATGTGGTATGTAGTTTAGTATGCATGTCTATCCTGAACATATTTTTGTTCCTGACTACCAGCAATCATTTCCTAGATATGCTCCACCTGGCATAACATGAATGTCACCATTTAGTTTTTTTTATGTGTATATTTGGAGGGTCGTAGCAACTAGAGGGCAGTTTACATAAAATAAAATAAAATACATACACAAAGTGAGTTTTGTGATATTGTGGCTATTGAAATAAGTAATTATTTAAAAAAATTGGTAGAGATCTTACTGTAACTGTACAGTACATACTTGAGTTTTTCACTTAAGTGGCCCTTAAACTCTGCCATTGTTGTCAGTATTTTAGGACTAGTGTAAGAGAACATTAATGGTTTAGTATTCTCCTACATATACAGTCTATGGTATTTTCCTTGACATTATAAAAGACGTTATGTTTGGAAAACAATTTTATAAACTTTTACTGATTAAACGTTATTGTTATCAACATTTTTGATGAGAGGCTAGGCGATGGGTTGACGGGAAATAACGCATGACGTCAGTATGTTTACACTGCGCATGACGTGCCCAATTAAAAGAGCTCTAGGTAGGTGCTAACGTTTCTTTAAGCTTTGCTTCAACTATCCTTTGACAAGTGTGGAGGCTTTTCAAGGGGAAAAGCACGTCGAGCTAGCGTCATTAATGATTTGATTGATAACAGCTGGGCTGGTTGTATCGTGTCGCTACTGACATCGAAGTTTAGTCTACTAAGGACATTCTGTGTGGTACAGTTCGTAATATGGCATGGATATCCTTTATTTAGTAGTATTGCTTTTTTTTCTTCTTTAAAAAAACAATAGACTACTAAGGATATGAAACACAACCACAGTAGGCCTACAGGTTAGTTAAATTTGTCTATGGATGTGAACCTTTTTGTTTAGTCCAGTTTAATACTCGACTTTTGCTCGTTCTTCGAAATACGTTACGTGAAATTGTCATTGTTCATTGTTCCCTATCGACTAGCATTGAAGTGTATTAGGCAGAAAATACTACCACTAGACCACAGGAGAACTCAACCACAATGTGACTCCGTTTCTTCTGTTCCACCTTTTTAGCTTCTGAAGAAAACGTTATTACAATAAATGCTAAAGAACATGGAAAACAAAGTTTCCTATAGGCCTACGACTTCCAGGCTATGCGGGTTGAGTAGTAAAAAATGTGTCATTGTGTTGAAGTTTTCCTTCAAACTTATTAAAATAAGTAATGTTGTTGCATAATGAACTGTGCCTAATTTCAAACAGTTTGTTGGAATTCAGTTTAATAATTCACTTTGCATCACTATCAATCATTTTTCTTATTCTCTTGGCATTTCTCCTGCCAATTTTGCTAGCTTGTTTTCACATTCATTTTTTTTTTAGCATCTATTAGACAAGTATGAAATAGTTTCTATCTGATGATCAACCCAATTTATTGTCTACAGCCACCTATCGTATAATGGATATTGCAAATTCTGAATCGAAACAACACAGAAAAACAAGCCAAAACACCTAGCCAGGTACAATAGTTAGCCAACAAAAGGCAAAACCAATTAATGTTGCCAACGGTATTTAGGATTATTTCATACTGCATTTATTTAAAGTGATATATGGAGATTTAAAACGGCGATTAAGCGTTAAGGGACTGGTCCCTATTGATAGAGGTCACATTATAAGGTGCCTAATGTCACTATTTTGACATGGATTAAATCGGGCTTGGATGAACAGACTATAATTAGCACTATTGGTGTTGCAATTGTGGCACATGGTGTTTTCTATTTTAAGGAAAGGATCAGTGCATTTAAAGGTGATGTTGGGATGTGACTAATGTACCTTTTGGACAGCAGGGTGTATAGTCAGCAGGGAGAGTGTCCTTCAGTGGTAGACGCAGGTTCAAGTCCCTGTGTCAGCACATTTTTTTTGTGGAAGTTGCTAAATTCTTAAACCTCCAGGGTATCGAGCTGACTTCTCCTCGGCTCTGACCTTCCTGTTGTCAAGTACAGAAACGTAGAGGGTTGCTTAAATAATGTCAACACCTCATTAATATGGACTTAGCTGATTTTCAAAGGTGGTTAAATTACATTGCAAACACAGCTTAAGAGGTTGGTGAAATGATGCTTCCTATCAGTTAGCATAATGTATCGGCATGAACAAGGCCAGAGATATTTGAAAGTAGCAAAAACCTGCAGACGATACATTGCAAGTTATTCAGTTTTTTGAAGACATACAGCTCCGGAAAAATTAAGAGACCCCTCCAAGTTGTACTTAAATCTTTATCTCTACATGTATGGCAGCCATTCCAGTGTCTGTTGAATATCAACACTGAGGAAAATTGTCAGTTGTTTAAAGAATACAATAATATTAATTAAAAAAATCACTTAACTCAAAGACGTATCGATAAATAGTAAAAAAAGAGAAAATGATCATGCTGAAGTGGTCTCTTAGTTTTTTTCCAGGGCTGTATGTACAGTAATAGTTGCAGACACTGTTTCTAAATGTCTGAACCGAGATACTTTAGCTGAAACAGTTGCAAGTTTATCGGCCCCCTTGTTCTAGCTTTAGACTTTTGCCGTCTTTGTTTTGTTTGAATAATTTAAGTCGGTGTTGTTTGACATCTATCCAACTTTCATCTATTGAATTATTCCATGATTCTTTTGTTTTCCTGCATCTTATTGGAAACTTCAAGTGTCTTTCCTGTCTCCAATAAGATCCTACATGTGTTGTGTTGTAAGTGCACAGCAGGCCTGGCTGGTGTTTTGGAACTCAAAAGCTGAATTGCAAACATATGAATAGAAAAGGAAACGGCAGCATTGAGGGAATGTGAAATCAAATTGGTTAAACTGCACATTTTACTCTGTGAACAATGACTTAGAAAGAATGCAGCTCCTGACAAACTACGTTATCAAAGCAATCGGTCTCTCTCTTCCGTTTCTTCTCTTTCCCATCCATTGGTTGTACTGTCCTTCTCTCTTTTTTTTTAGTTTTCCCCTCATTTTCCCTCCCTCTGTCTGTGCAGATGGGCTATTTGGCCGATGAAACGGAAGAGAGCTGTGCCAGTTGTGAGCGCACAGCGGAGGCAAAGAAAAGAAACTCAGTCAGGCAGCAGTGGGAGCGGGACTCGTTCGGGGCAAATATACAGCACAAACGCAACACGGAGGTGCAGAAACAGAACAGGTATGTGCGTGTGTGTTTGGGGAACGGTGATGTAGCAGTGGAGAGTTGCAGAATAATTACGTATGTTCTTTCTGAGAGTTATTATTTATCTTAATATGTTTCAAAGGTTAGTTTGTTTTATTTAGTTAAATGATTCAATATATGTGTTCAATATTATGCTCTCAACTGCTGTATAAAGTGTAATATTGAGCAAAACCTAACAATTATTATTTAAAAACATTATACACATCAGACGGTGAGTCCTCATTTCAGTGTTTATGGCAGTTGTTCATGGGTTGATCAAATCTGATGGTTGTGCCCTAGCTTTAGCAAAACAAACAATTAACACTAGCTGAAAGGCACCAACGTGTCAACACAGCTGGTGAAGTGTGAACAGCCGTTAACTGAGCTGCATATTCTTTGAAAGGCTATTTTTTAACCTTTCCCAGGGGTAACTACTGTACAGTAATTGTCTGCAGGACTTTGATTGGATCTGTAGTTAAGGAAACAATTGCCAACAAACACAAAAACAGAATTTACATTCTGTGTACAAAGTGAGATATGCACTTTACGGGTTGTAATAAAATGTAATGTTCAATATCTATGTATTTATTGTTCAATGGTGGCAGTTTGTTTCAAGACTGTAGACTTTGTGGATGAGTTGCAATACATGGTGATCAAAGAAAGTTCCAATTGTTTGAATATTTTATTTATTTTGTATTTGATGCAAATGTATAATGTTATGAAACCTTTCTGGGGTGTAAGATGTGAATACAAATGAGTGCATGAAAAGTGTAGGCCTGTTGGTTTTATTCTTCTTTTGGAAGCCTGTTGTGAAATGTCACGGTGAATGATGGCACCGAGCAAACTTCAGTATCAATTATTAGTGACACAATCGTGTTTTCACACATTTTGTGATATTTGTTTGCTGTTCTTATAGATGAGAAATCATCTTGTCAGTTGGTAGTAAGTCCAAATTTGTTTTTCATTTTTCTTGGTTTTAAGTTCAAAGACTTGTAATATCCAAGTATTGTAGCTTTGTGTAAAAGCTTATCTTTTAGTCAGAAACAAGTCCAAGTAGTAATATGGCTGGAGACTAATATTTAGTGTGATCATCTGGGGAATTATATCCCTGCCACATGATCTATCTTCCCTGCTGGGCTTCATTAGCTTCATACTTTCTGATTTTTCAATGCCATGTGGTTCTCCCCAAAATACTTGTAGATATCTTAATAGCTTGTTTTTCTCATGTTTTTCTCCAGTATCCAATGGTGCCATGGCCTCAAGGAGCCAGAGCAGAGTGGGATTCAGAGCGCTACCAGTCGGTGTGGCTTCTTCCACCCTCCAGCTCCTTGTAATTATCTGTGGTTGCTTACTTGATGCCAAGGGTCAAGGTAAGAATCAATATTTTTCTACTGTGTTTCTATTTTGTCTGGTTTGTAGAGTGTGAATCTCTCTAGATGAACACTAAAGGGACACAGCATTCAATACTGATCCTGTGCTACAAACAACCTGAAAACAACATGCAGTGCTTTTGAATAATGTATGAAACAGCATGAAGCAACAACAGTATGATAAAGACTGAGATACTTTTACAACCAGGACTCACTAAAATAGTTCAACAATGTGTTTATATGTGTAAAGGTATTGTATATTAGGTATGCTAGTAAGCTATCAGTTTGTAGAGCAGATTTAATCTTCATATCCTACGGAGACAAGGCCATTATGCCCTCTGCTGTCAGAGCACTCCGCTGGCTTCCATCCCTCCCTGTGACTGGTTTTATTTATAGCATAGCAGGAATTGCTACACTAACAAGTGACAAGTTCTCAAAATATACACACACAGACACACACACACACACACACACACACCCACAAGACCACACACGCAGCACATCCATGCCAACTTTCAGGGGTGGTAAGGGGCAGCAACAAGGTTAATGCGGGAGAATTGGGAGCAGTGTTTTCAGCTCTTATGAAATAAGCTCTGATTAATGGGCCTTGGCTGTGGCATATGCCAGGGCAAAACGTGTGGGAGGACGGGAGAGGACATATGCCTTACCACAAGTCTAATATTGTCATGTTTTTTGGATTACTATTAATTAGATAACTATATATTGAGAACTACACTCACTTGTGCTCTAACTTAGTTCTATCTCTGAAACAGAAAGGAAAAGCTGTAGTATGTTTCACAGGCTTGCTGCCAGCTAAATTAGAATATATATTTGTGTTTAAAATATAAGTGTTTGTTAGTTGATGTATTGATGTACAGAAGAGTGAAGACATGGGTTTGATCATTTTTGGGCAACCAATACTCGACAGTGACAATCCCCCTTACACTAATGAAAATGCTAGGATTGGAACGTCAATCATTTTATGTATCTCAAACTCTCTGAGATAAATTGCACTGAAATTAAGTGTGTTGGTTACTGCCTTCTCTTTTTTAGTTAATTAATTTGTATTTTATCAATATCTTCATCATATTGTGTGTTGATTTAACAGGAAGCAGGCTAATTGCATAGTAGGACCTGTAAAGACTAAATAACCGTCAGAATATGTGCGGTGTACACATTTGTTTGGGAGTTTGCTGTCAGTATTACAGGTTAGACAGAATGAGTGCTGTGCCTACACTTTAAACCACTAGCTGCATTTAATATCAGATTTAAATGTACTTATATGCCAAGATTGATTTATGTATTGTTACTGCAGAGTGGTTTGTGGAAAATATAAGTTTCTTTGTGGCTGACATCTGGCTATTGGCTTTTCTGCTTCCCATGTTTCTTTGACTTCTGCTGAGGATATGGTGTCCTTGTGCGGGTGAACTATCTGCTGCAGAGACACAAGCAGGAGAGTGAGCTCTTCCTATGCTTACTGCTTGCTTTGCCTGATGTGAATAATCACAGGTCACATTAGTGGCAGAGATGAATACATTTTATCTACAGTAGTGGCCATGGCAATATGAGTTTTACATTGTTTTATGGATCACGTAACTGTCACATTTGACAGTGTTGTATAATAGATAGATTCCTCATGATCATTTTGTTTGATTTGTGGGTAGGAAAATGAAATGTCCTCATCCGTGGTCTTTTTTAAATAAATTACAGAGTTGAACTGCTGAGTAAACACCAGTGAACATTCAAGGCCTTCATCCAACAGACATTTAGAATCAGGATTATCCGAGATTAAAGTTGAACATTGTTCAAAGGGTTTTTCCCACAGGGCTTGAGATTACATTACCAGGACACTGCTTTTCTTTTAAGCGAATAAAGATGAGACTTTGATAAACAACATTTACACTAACAAAATCAATGAGGGATTATTCTTGGACAACAGGTATTGACAAAAACGCTAATTGATTCATCTTTTATTGTGAATATTTTATAGCAACTGCACATACTGCATGTAAGGGTATTTATTCAACATCTTTACTGTTTTCAGCAGCTCTGACTATATTAGTTTTGTCCTCAATCTATCACTCTGACACTGGAAATCCCTTGCACAATTAGTGATGTGCACATTATCTGTGAAGTTTCTCCCCATCATACCATGGTTACTCGTGTCTGGACCCTGTTTTGTACGTTTCTTAGAACTTAGATTTTTAGACTAAACAGTTGTAACACTCTATATCTTTTTATGGTATATATGAGAAGTCAGGATCTATGAATAATCAAAGTGAATGACATGCAAGTAAATTCTCTGTTACACTGGACATCCCTGGGTACAGCCCTCTACACACTCGGCTGCTTGCAATGCGCCAAAAGACAACTCAGCCTTATCAGCAGACGTGGACACCTGCCAACCACCTTGCAGATTGATTTTTTTATTACCAGGAATAAATGGATATTGAATCTATGAGTAACGGAGTGACCCGGCAATGAAGACACTAATGTATTTAAGTCTAGTGTGGGAAAGTACAATTTGACAGCTAAGCACATTTTATTAGGTGTTGTGTTTTACATTTACACAATGAAAAGGGCCCAAACCTGCAGTAGGATTATTGACTCTCTGCACAATTCCTCAAAGATTTGTGCTCTATTTTTATGGTTAATACAATTGAACCTTAAACTATATTACTTTAAAGGAAGCCCACATCTGTAATGCACACCCGATCTAAAACAAGAGCTGCTACATATCCTTTTCTGTATGTACAACGATGTTGTATAACTGTTGCAGTACCCATTTTGCATTTAAAGTGTCATTATGATTACGGTTGGGGAATGTTGGAGAGTGTGGTGATGGTTTTAAAGTAAAGCTATGCTGCCATCCACCCTACACACTGTAGGGTTCAGACAGCGGCAGCATGCGTCTCCGGATGACATGCCGTCTGTCACTGCAGGCCTTTATTTGATCCTGACACCTGAGCTAAAGTTCAAACCTTTCATAAACCATGGCAGGCATTCAAAGAGGAAATTTACTGCAGCCTTGCTGAAAGAACATCTGTAAAAAGCGAAGACCTTGCTAATTTGACCTGAAGGCAACATATTCTGGGTTGAAGGAGAAGAAAAATGCGTATCTTTATGTGTATCTCAATGCTTCTGCAGTTAAAGATGTAATTGAACATAAATTGCTGTTACATTTTTGGAAATCCATATTTCTTTCTACAATACCTGATTCTAATACCCAAATTCCTGATATCTTAAAATACAGAGAACTAAGTTGGTTTCTGGCATACAGTGATAAACCAGGCAATGTTAGGCACCCGGAACTGAATGAAAACACTGTCTATGAAAGAAATGTGTTTGATTTGCAATCTATTTAATGTCAGTTCCTTTATTTCTTCTCAAACCTTATATAATAGCATTTCATAAGATTTAAACTTCTGGGAATATGCTGGCCCTGTGAGGAAAAATCCACATTTCCTATCACACTAGATGGCAGTATTGCTTTGTTCCAAAGCAGTAAACACACCTTACTTTAGTAGGTGGGACAGGTTTAAGATTTAAGGACAAAAGCTTTAATTCTGATTAAGCGGCCTATAATGACTATAATATCCTTTCATTGAAATCAGTTCCTCCCGTCATACCTTGCCTTTCATTCACTTATTATTATTACTATTATAATTGTTATTATTATTATTATTATTATTATTGTTATTATTATTATAACTATTATTATTTGTATCTGTGCCATAAAAGGGTTTTTTGAATTTGACTATTAAAATACTTTTCATTTCTGTGATTGGTAGGATGGTATATCCAGACCTGTGGGAAACCAGTGCTTCCTTTTTTAATGAAATCGCAGTCAAAGTCATCTAAGACTCATTAGCCCAAACATGGTTGATGTTTCCAATTGAAACAAAAATGCAACACAGCAGGGTGCAGCTCCATTGCAACACAAATGACTTTAGAAAGCCATTGTCTGAAAATCACCATTTGGAAGCTCATTTAGGATGCCTGGCTTATTTTGAAGACCTTAATGTCACTGAGCCAAAAGCCATCACGCTGGAAGAGTTTTTGTGGCAGGGTTTATTTTATACGACTAAGGCTGTTGCTGCCGTGCTTTTCTTCTGCCTCTCTCTGCTTTACCAATGTATATGGTCATGAAATACTACAGAGGGCCATAAAAGCCATGGTGCATCTACCGTCCAGCGCAGACAAAGGGGAGTGGAGACCCAGTGGACTATGTCACAGTCACAGCCTCTGACTCCCCACACACAGCAAGGCCCATTAAGTCTTAACTATCTGGCTTTACGCTCCCCAGCAGCAGCAGCAGCAGCAGAAGTTCTTTTCCAAGTAAAATCACTGTGACCATAAAGTATATTGAATTTTAAAAGGGAAACATTATATAAATGTGACAAACCTTTTGTGTTATGAGCATTTCCTCATTTAAACTGACTTCCTTTTAGAGTAACATAGAAAAGGTATTCGATACAATGGCTTCCTCGCTGGGATTCCTAAAGCTGATCTTACACTCTGCACATCACTCACTACGTGCAGGCAGTGCAGCAACATAAAGCTTCAGTGCCTACATCATTAACTTCCCTGGTAAACAGTTCTCAAAAGTTCAAGGTACTGTAGGAGAGGCAAACAACGGCACTGTAAGTTGTAGTCAAAATGATTGCTCCTAAATCTGAAATGAGTAAATTAGGAGAGGACATAATCAAATTTCCATGTGTGTTGAGAAGATGCTCTCTAGTTTTTATTTGTGTTACTCAATCTGTAGGTGTAGTCTTCCCATGTGTCTTGGAACCCTACATATGTTTCTGAGTACTACGATCACGGTTAAAATTCTTCTGCGTCTTAAACACCACTTTTCTCAAAGTAAATATTAGTAAATATCGATGATTTTAATATCTTCGTTATCTCAGCCTGGGCTTTGAGACTAAAATAATTAGCATAAAGCCTCTGTTACAATCTGCGGTATAAGGTTTGAAACACCTGGTGCTTTCCATGCAGTGAAAGTTGAAAGAAGAAACCTTTTTTTTCAAGTTGAATTATGGGAAATTAGCATCTTTAGAGCTCGACTAATACTAAAGGATGAAAGTGTCTCTTGCTTTAATTTTTACAATTCCTTTTTGTCTGTATTTTGCAAGCCTCCCAGTCTTTATTGAAGTCTGACACTATATTGCTGGACTGTTTCTGCACAGATTTCTTGTTCATAATGGCCTAAGATTTCCGAGTTCAGTCTTTCAATCTCACCACAACGTTTTTGAAAGAGCTGCAATTCCCTTTATCTCTGCAGCTTATCAGGTGTCAATTCTTTTGACCAAGTGATCTTATTTTTTTGTTGCATTTGGATATATTGTCATCTACCGTCTTAGTATCCAAATAAAGGTCAGCAACATACCCCCAGTAGGGAGAAATTGATGGTTGCTGATGAGATTTCATTAGAACTGAAATATATACTTAGAGTTACAATAGAACAGGCTCCTGTGGGTTGACCTGCCCTGGGGGAAGAGTTATATCTGCAGAGGAAAAGGTCTGGTGCACCTGGTCATCCTGCACAATGACCCCTGCGTTGTGTAATGCCCTTCCTCCCTTGTGAGGAGCCCAGACCGCATTTTATCCAATCCTGTTGCTATAATAGCTGTGGATTCAGGATTTAGGCGTATCCCTGCATGCCCTTGGAGTAACAGTCGTTAAGGAGATTTGTTTGATTTTGGAAATGAGACCCAGTGCCTGTGCTTGCACCAGGTGATGCTGACTGTGAGGGATTTTTCTCTTGCTCATCCTTGTGAATATAAATGTAGCTGTGCTACCAGAGTGGGAAGACTCTGGATGTCCTCTGAGCGTGCTGGTGTTGTGATGAGGGGTGTGGCTGCGTGACTGGGCTCCTGCTTTGGCGGTAGCATTGACACTGTTCTTCTAAATGACATCAAAGGGAGGGACCTCTCACCAAATGCATCACAGCCTCATCAAGTGTTGCAGTCTGCCCAGCTGAATGGGGCGGAGAGCTGATTATGCAGGACTGTACATCATGTCTGTCTGACTGCCTGCTTCTCCCTGCCTGTAAACAATCCACCCTCCTACAGACTATAAAACAAATCAAAAACTGGCATTGTCGCTTTCAGCAAGACGGACTCACCTGACCTAAACAGTATGATGTGGTTGAGCGTGTTTGTCATCTCTCTGGATAAAGAACAGGTTGGTGAAACATCACCGCTATCCTGAATATTAGTTGTAAATCCATATTCCTCCTGGTTGTTATTTATACCATACAAACAGACAAACACATAACTTGTATTACTATTTATTCACAGTGTATAAAAAGATTTAATAATAATGTGCAGTCTTTCTGTGTGGTTTGTGTGGCACACGTGTAGTTGTAATTAACGAGGTCAGATTGTTTGGATCAAAGTGTAGATAAATTGATTGGAAATGCTAATAAGTAGATATTTTACAACTCCAAAGTCCTTAACTGCTGAGTTGTGCTACCTGCGTGTGTAAATTAGCACTGTCGCCCCACCCTGTGAGCCCAGCCCCGTGTGGGGGATGGATTAATCTTCCCAGCACATTATTGAATGTGTTCCCTTGCTTGGGAGCAGCCGATAAATTGTTCTTGTCACAATGGCCCTGCACCTGCTCTCCATAGCCTTGGAATTTCTAACAAAGCATCGCATTTCAGAACACAGCACCCTGGGCTATAAAAATAGAGTCACAACAACGATAGCTCGGAAGCTTGAGGGTGGGGATAGACTGGGAGGAGGAGGGGTAGAGATGGAAACACAGGAGAGAGAGGAATATCGCCCTAGTTGTTGCTTTACATTGCATACCATATCTCATGAACCTGTCGTTCAAGAAAGGATTGAATTTGAATGATTTTGAGATTACGGTTTTGACTCCAACAGAGTTCACTGGGCATTGCAACTAATGGAAGTGAAATCTTTGGCTATTAACAGCTGTGTACGGTCCACTGAACACAATTAACCAGCCAGTTCCATCTGATACGCTTAACTATACATCCACTATGCAAAAAACACACAGGATCGATGTGCTCCCTTTACAGCCTTTGCACCGCTCAGTGATTGCAACAGCGTTTTTATCTATTCATTTCGTCTCCCTGTCACCCTGTCCATGCAATTATTGTCAATTATTGCACACTCTATTGAAATCACTAAAGACTATTCAGCTTGTGAGAATCTTGGAAATGTCTCTTTTAACTGGTTGCTTTTAAGATGTTAATATGTTGCTTGATGCAGGAAACATTCTTTAAAATACTACATAGTTTCACTAAATGGATGTCTAAGACTAAAATGCCTCAGAATGCTCATATACATGTATGACTTAATACCGAGGTGTGGTTGGAAATAAAGCTGTTTCAGTTCTACCAATAGGGGGAGCTTGCACACTTGCCATCACCTGTGTTCTGCACAAGCTCTTTTGAGTCTTTTTTCATGCCCCACCATATAGCCCTTTTTTACAACCTTTGTTTTACTATTCACCTTAAAAGGTCATAAGCTGTATATTTGTATTGATTTAGTTTGTTATGTCACATCATTTGTAAATGCTTTCCAGGGCTCACACAGCAGTGATTAGTTGCTTCACTGGAAATATTGTTTCCCGAACAAGACCACTGACATCAGTTAAATGAATTTCACTACATTTACTCCTCCATCTTCACCCCTCGTCATTCCTGTCTCTTTGTTTTCACTCACTTCTCACTCTGTCTTTTTCTTCCTTCGCCAACCCCTACTCCCCACCCTGGCTGCGCTCATGCAGTTTCATCCCCAGAGGTGAAGAGCCGACTCCTATAATTACCCAAGTGTCTGTGAAATGAATCATTGGGCGGCTGATTGAGCTGCATGATGGGAAACATCCATCCTGAGTAGTACGACTGAGTGTTCTCAGCCCTCCACCCCATCTCTCTGCCGATGCCCAGGGCTGGCACGTGTGCATACTTACTGCCACTGCTGAGAGAGACAGGGTGTGGTCTGCAACCGCTGCAAACCAAGATAGCTGACAGCAAAATGTAGTAATCATCAACCCTGTTACATAAACAACACTTCCAACACCTGGATTACTGGTCTTGCATAGTGGTAGCACTTAAAATTGTCCCACCCGACATGAGTCGCGAAGGATGGGCTGCGGTTTCATCGTAGTCAGAAAAAAGAAAAAGAAAAAGGTGCACACTGTCAGTAGGAGGCGCTCAGCTTACACACAGTTTTGCACAGGTACACAGCTACAGCTCTGTGGCTTGAGATGTGATGTCACATTACACTGTTAGAGATTGTACGTAACACCGCTGGTGTCATCAACTACCACTAGCCTTTTCTTAACCAATATTCATATAAAAAAAATACTGTCCTGCTTTTAAGAGGATGGTTGAGGTCGCCTGTCCTTCCTGCAGTGAATAAGAGTTTCTTTATTACCAGTATGATCTGTTGGAGATAGAAAGCACAACCCGTTAAAATGTATAAGCTACTTGCAAGAAATAAACCTGAAGTCGCCATGGTAACCGCTAGCTTAGCTCACAGCCAATTTGGTTTTACATATAGGCCTACAGGTTTGTATGATGCTGATAATGTGTTGGTTATGCTATGCATCCAGGAACTGAAGATCAAGCGCTGCATTATTAAACTGATCATTTGATCATTCCAAACTGTAAACAGCCAGTGAGCATTTAAATCAGTAGAAAAAATACTTGGCGTGCCGCTCTTACCCAACCAGCATACAGCAAGCTGCTTGGTAGCTGCACAACATTTAAAATCATTTTAAAATCTTTGTTTCACTGGCCTGTACATAACCTTATTTACATACCTCTCACCATTATGCACTTTATCAAGCTGGACCTCCAAGTTGTACTCAATATAATATTTGCTGGGTGTGACATTGGTATAGAATAGTTAACTTTTCTGCATATAAGATCTTGTGTATCCTTGTACCTCGTTATAAGTAAATGCTGTGTCAAATGGTTGCTGTCTTTAATCCACTAGATCAATAGGAAGTCATTTAAAGACACTTTCAGAGATGCAAGTCCGCAATACAACTTCAGTTATATTTGCGCTCAGCAGTTTAGTTTAAACTCAACACTCTAAGCTTTGGTTTACTCTCTCAGAGCTCAGTACGCCGGCTACTTTGATGCTGACTCTGCGCGCAGAGACGAAGAGAGATAGGCGGACAAACAGTGTGTGACAACAGCCCTTCTCCCTGGCTGGCATTAGACATGGGAGTTTATACTGGGGAGAGGATGAGTGCTGTGACAAAGTCAATAGGACAGAGGGGTAGAGGGACTGCATGGGCTTGATTGTTTAATTAGACTTTACTTCATGAAAGGCCAATCCAAATAAAAAAAAAGAGGGAAAAAGGATTGAGGAAAACAAGGCGGACATTCGTTGCCAGAACTCATTGTCACAGATTGTGATGGACCCTTGAGATTCTGGTGAGTTGCTGATAGTGATGTCATTGTAGAGTTAGCACTTCTGTTCAAAGGCACTGCACAGAAAACAATGATGTCATTTATTTTCATATTTATTTCAAGCATGCAGGTTATGCTTTGTGAAACTGAGCATTTTATTGGCCATGGCTCTATATGTCTATCAACAACTGCTTGGTATCATCCTAATCTCTTCAAAGCCCTTGTCAGATCGTAGAACTCCACTGATGACATTTTGCAGTAAGATGGCCAAGAGTATCCATTGCCACGCGTTGATCTAAGTTTGCTCTCAGTGAGCGCTGTAAACTCTCAGGGCTTAAGACTGGAAGACTGTACATCACCATCTCCAAGGACCCTGGGACACATGAGCAGGCTTTTCATCCGTTCTATGAAATGATCCTAGTTGGTTCTCAAATGAAAGGTAATAAACGCTGTCTGTTTGTTTTTTAAAGAGTAACAAACCTACGCTATTTATCTTGCCTCCAGTGGTTACAGTTCTTCACACACAAGTAAAAGATGCTTTTTCCATTTGATTCTAATGGGTTTGAAAATGTAACGCAAAGTCTTGGCTCTGGATGCCAGTCGTTTAAGCCACCTAGAATGCCGTGTGTTTTTGCCGTTTTATGGTGGCAGGATATGCGTGTTGTCATAATATAATGCAAGAATCGCGATCTGACACACAAATCCCTCTTGTCAGGCTTTAGGTAATGGATCCTGGGGAGCAGCTATGGCTGCGGGTGCGGTTTATGTATGTCTAACCACAGAGGACACACAGAAGCTATTGTGTGTTCAAAACAACAGTTGCATGGTAAGCACTGCGCTGGACTTTGATAGCTTCTTAAAATGCAACATTGCTTGTCAGCAATCAGTCTTATGGTAACATAGGGGACAATTTGGCCTTGTATGCTCTGATTAATTTGGCAAGCAATTAACACCGGTTATTATTTTAATAAAAACTAATGTTTGAAAACTTTCTAGTAGTAGTAGTTTAACCAGCTTAATAAGTGACATATTTTCTTATAAATAAATGCTGTGCAGGGGATATAATTGAGTGCAATATTGTGTATTTGGAATAATTAAACTGACAAATATTTGTAGAAGAGAAAAACCATTGCAGTAGGAAAAGACGGTAGATATTCCCAGCAGACTTAATAAGCTTTAGCTCACCTGATATACAGTACCCGCGATTGAAGAGCGATTGCCACCTGTCTAGAGAAATTGACAGTTTGGTGTTGTGTGACATCTGTTAGCTGCTGTTGGGAACCCTGGGTAATCCAGTGCATTTGTATGGAGCACCATACTGACAGCTGCAGTGGCTCCCCAGCAGCCAGACAGGGATTATGACTGTGCAGTGGATATACCTGACTATTGACAGAGCCTGCTCCTCAACCCACGCACAATGTCACCCAGCCGTCACAGGATGAAGAAGAGTGATTGAACTAAAAAATGTAAAATCCTTCTTGTGTCCTTCCCTTTGCCAGGCTTTATCATCTATCGCTCTTTTTATTTCTTCACTTTACACAGTTTGAGTGTGCCTTTAGTGAACATGCATACTTCTTTTCGAAAGGAGAGTGAAAACAATGATGGAAAATGTTACCATCAGCTTTCATTTTGATTAATTTCTGCTTTTGTTGACTGGTATACGCAATATTTCAAACCTCAAGAAAGGCCATATATTAGATTTTTCATATGGATTCTGGACTGGAACAAACAAAATATATTACCTTCTTGCTTTTCATGTTTAATGCATTGTTTCTTGAATATAAGTGCTTATGAGGCCTGATAAGGTCTGTGATATGTGACACAGAGTGTAATATCACCGCTGAAGCCATTACTTGACTAGCCAGTGTCTGAGATTGGGACACAATGCCTGCAAGGATAAGCAGCAATAGGCAGTTTGAGTGTGACAGCGTGAGAGAATAGCTACAGATTTATTGAATTTTCAATAGGAAGAGGAAAAAAACACTAAAACTAATAAAGCACCACGGGGTATTTTCCTATAGGCCAATATTTATGACTTTTTGCCTTTTGTGGAATTGGACCCTCCATAAGAACTGAGTGGCACAGGTTTCTGCATTTGTCTGGAGGCTGTGTTGTAATTACAAACCCCCCTGCCCTGATAAGAAGGGGCTAAGAGAGGGCCAGTCACACTGCATCCAAAATGACTTTGGTGCTGCCTCTATTCTCCTGTCATGCTGACACAGTCTTTTTCACTCTTTCTTTTGCTTCCCTTTATTGCAGAACAATTTACATATGCTGCTCTTCATAAAGAAAACACAGAAGTAAAGCGAAGGAATACAGTTCCTTTGGTGCACATAATGTGTGTTGTATTACATGTGTGGGGGTGGGAGTACTTTGAGAGTCAAAAATATGCAAATATCTGCATATATTTTGTACTTTAGTTGTGCTCATTCCTGTCGTCGTAATAGTTTGACAGGGTAAAGGAACAAAAACACCATTATTCTTAAATTACTGAGTCTGGCACCTTACTCTACGGACCAGGATCCTCCCTTTTTATGCAGAACCAGAACATTATAGCTCTGCTACACAATCTGTCTTTGATCCTGTCCTTCAGTCTTTTCTCTCTCAGTGAGAGGTCTATCCTCCACAGCTGGTAGAACAAACTACAAGGGCTATCCAAGATCTTTTTTTATTTTGTAACTCGCCTTTCTTAGCAGCGTATTTACACTGTTGACCTCCAATGACGCCATCACCCCGGAACCACAACCCAAACAGACAACGCCCTGCCTACTAAAGATCTTACCTCAGAATAATGTTGTGACTTGATTGTGTGTAATGTAAGGCCTATTTTAACAAGTTAGCTTGAAATACCTGCTAGCACACATTTAACATCCCCATTTCCTGTATAGAAAAACAGGTCCCAGGACATCCTGCTCCTCTGGTAAAGCTCATTGGTTTCGCTCAATATAATTGTAATCTTCACTTTATATATTTTTGTTAAATTTGTTAAGTCTTCATCACCTTAAGGTGTTCTTATTGATTGCTTGGCTTAAATGTAGTCAATGCAACACATAAACAAATTGTTTCAGTGGCCAACCAATTCCTTATCTAGACTTTTTATTTTTTAAAGACATTTTAATTGGAAAACAATGCCTTCCCCTCTTCCATATTTGTTATTTCAGACAATGACAACTTTAATCATCATAGGTTGAGATGAATAAATATCTCTAAAGTATGAACAAATGCATTAAATGAAGGCTTTAATCTAATTCATATCATTATGGTCTCTTGTGGAAGCTATTACATTCCTGTGATTGACATATTCCTCATGTCTAGAGGCTAAAATGAGAAACAAGCCATATTTTTGTTAAGCATAATATGAAAACATAAATTTCCCCCCACAACCCTGACAGAGAAGGGTTCCTAGGGGCGAGTTAATACAAAATGATCGCATTTTCACGCATAATCAATATTGGTCAGTGACAGTGGGCCCCTATTTTTCATCCCGCCAGTTGTCTAGCGAGAATGATATGTGGCTCTTTCCTGGTAAAGGGCCCTCTCAGCGTGTTGGAGATGGAAATGGCATTTTTAACAAGTGGCCTGGGAAGCTATTGATTATAGTGCCATTTCTTGTGCTGCAGTTTCCATGCCCCCGAGAGCCTCTCCAACCATCTACGCATGCTGGTGCTTAACGGAGTGAAAGCTGGGATATTGAAAATCTGTCTGCTGTTGCATGTTGTTTTTGTTTGGAACATTTACTGTTCATTAGTCACTACGCCACTTTGTTGAGTTTGTTGTCTCTGTTGAATTTGTCATCTCAGGTTTTTAGCCATAATCTAGCTGTCTGCTAAAATACAAACAGCTGGAGCAGCTCTTTGTACATTTTGTTGTAATAGTGGTGTTACTTCGCTGCTTTAAAATGTGTTCAAATATTATAAAAGATGACTGAAAACACATTATAAATACTGGCATTCAAGCAGGCTTTTATTTGATGTTTAGTTTATTATACATCATTGCGTATTGTTTTTTGGCCCTTGTTCTTCACGGATATTCCATCGTTAAATTGTGTGACCTTGAAAACCGGTAGGCTTATAGTTGTCGTGTGTCCAAGATAAAGTTTGAAATATAAGGTCTTTGTCCTGATGGGACATCAATTTGGATCAGTGAGTATCTTCTGATGCAGCTGCTGAGTACATCCAGAGTCAACTGAAAGAAGGCCAAAATACATTTCCTAAATAAGGCAAACGAAGAAATATTAGTATCTGACAAAAAGGGCATTTTATAAAGCTTAATGTCTTTGTTATTCTCTAACATAATCAGTCATATACAAAAGAAAAACATCTGAGGAAACTGTTGTCTAAATCATACCTGGATATGTCTGTTGGTCCACATCTAAAAAAAGGTTTGAATTTTAACTACAAAACTGGTGTGAAGGTCTGCTCTGAACAAGCCTGTCTGCTCTGTTCATACATTTGTAGGAAGCAAACGCTGTACAGCTCCTTACGTCGACTACAGGCGTAGCTCACTTTTGCAGCTTATTTCCCCTATGATATCTTTCTCTCATTGCTCCCAAGCCTACGATATAATGTTGTTGCACTGAGAGCAGAATCAGTCTAGGATATCAGCAGCTCAGATTGTTTTTGCACCTTTGTAGGAAACAATGGGAGTCCAGCACTCATCCACAGGACTGGGATCTGGCTGATCATTCATCGTGGCCTCAAACAAAATCAATTACATTAGGCTAAAGAATAAGGCTGTGATTATGTGGTATTTTTAGTATTGGACACACACACACTTGGTTGGTTCTATAATTCATATCTGAATATAACAACCAAATAAATACTACAAGGAAACGGACAAACTGATAAAATGCGCGTCGGCAAAAAAAACCTCCGCACATAACCCTGTCATCATGAAATGAAAGCTTGAATTGATCTTTTTCTGAGGTCAGAATGATTATATTTATTTTAAAAAGTTAGTTAAATTACAAAGTCTGAAGGTTTATCATTATAGACCAAGGTCTTGGCTGTTCAGCAATGTACTGGTGCAACCTCCCCATTTTGTATTTTTTTCATAAAATAGGCGTTTTTCCAGTTATTACTTATTTTTGCCAACACCCTCAGACTCAATAAAAAGCAAATAATTGTTTTTAATTTGGTCTAATATGTATTTAGAGTTTTTAAATCATTATCTGCCATTCTTAGTACACATATATGCTGTTAAATGTTGAATATTCACTTTTGTTCATTTTTTATACTGTTTCACATGTACTCTTTTAAAAGATCTAACATCATACAACGTTTACTTTAAGCCTACATAGAAAAAAGTATTTTTAGTTTTATTTAACAAACACATTTTTGTATTAAAAGAGACTATTACTTTAATAACTCAACTGCACCGAAGAAACATATTGTAAGCATAATAATTTAAAACAAATAAAACCCTAACCCTAACCCTGTGAGTATTACCTGACTGTTTTGCATCACCCCACCACTCATTTAGCTTTATCAGGAAGTATGTTTCTCCTCTATGAAGTCCATGACTTCAGCAGAATGGTTGTATATCTCCCTCGTCCTGCTTGCACGACCTGGTGATGACGGTTCCACAAGTTTGACCAGAATATGGTCAAATGGTATGAAGCACATATCCTTTCCACCTTCTTTTGGATATAATCGTGTGACTTACGTTTAGACGACTAATTGCGGGCAGCCCTAGTCCATGGCATATAAAAGTTAGCTAAATCAGGCCTGACTGAAACGGCGGAAGCAGAATGACTGAGAAAAGGCAGTGTTATAATCCATTATGTTCTCTGGAGATGCAGTGTTTGCAATATCTCAAGCATTCGTGTTTGCATTAGGCCTATGGACTTGGCCTGGCCGCAAAAGTCTTCACAAAACTCACACTTATAATGACCTGGCTTGATACACTTACCCGTCTTTCATTTAATTGATGGTGTAATGCAAGGCAGAAGTTAACAAGTTACTCTGAACTACCTGCTGGCACCCATCTATTTGGCAGATGGTGGATTCACCTGGGTAAACAGATTTGCTGAGTCTGATTGTGTTATCCTGGTGTTAGGGCCCACTGAGGCACAGCTGGCAGTAAAGAAAATAGTGTATTTGATATGTGGCATGGCTGTTAACCTGCATTAAAAACGATCGGTTTGTAATGATATTAAAGCTACACACAGGTAAACTGTATGTGGGATACAGTGTTTAAAGCATTTATAACATCAACAAAGAGTATAATTGGTATTTGACTACCAATAAATGCAATAAATGAAGAAGACCTAAGCAGAACATTAGAGGAGAGGCAATTTCAGGTCTCCCCCTGTTTCTCCAGAAGATGCCTTACACATGGTAGTCACCTTTGTTTGAAGCGCTTCATCTGGGTTTCTAAAATAGAAGCGTATCTGTTCTGTCAGACGTGTGAGACAGAGGACTGAGAAACACGTCTGAAATGCTCTCCATGCAGACACACCATAAGGAGGCAGGTCAAACTATATAGCCGTTATTCACTTTAATGGCAATTTTAAAATGTCAGATTCTTCAGCCAGCACAGTTTTGTTGTCTTGTAGTAAGTGGTGTTAGTGAGTATCTCTGATGGTTGCGTGCATCAAGAGCTTTTTGAAGGCCAGGACTCTGAATAAAAAGTTCACACAGAAGTTGACAAGAAACAATGTCTGAGTGCAGTCTGTTTGGATCCGGCAAAGTACACACACATCGTCCGTCATTCATTCAGTTAACAGTGAGAGTCCTATCTTAAAAATAATTTAAAGAAATATTTGTATACTTCTTTTTTGTTCATTGGAATGCATTTTACATGGCAAAATCCAAGCTGAGCGTACACCGTCCCCAGTGCGTTTCAGCTGAACACTTTTTATTGCTGGTGTGACGGCCTGTTGAGTGACGGGGGAACAAGATTAGTGTGAACTTAACATTCCGAACACAGTTTTTCAGATTCCCCCCATGAAAAATAAACTAACAACAACAAAATATTTTGAAGTATCTTAACAGTGTTTATATGTTTTTCCTGAAACTGGAATTTGGAAATGATCCTACTACATGTGATGTATAGAGTTAAACCAGATTTTACAGCAGGTTTAATTACATAGTTTATTGTAGATTTTCATAGATTGATACACGGAGCGAAAAAGTCTCTCCATCGTACGAGGACAACAAAAAAGTATATTTTGCCTGTCAAGCTTCTTAACAGCATTCTTTATGACCTAAGGATACCTTAACATTGCATAAAGGATTACAGAGGCATCCATTGTCATTGCTCATTACTTGCCTAATTACTGCCCAACTGTCGTTGTTTCAAATGATGGCTCCCTGACCAAGAGGGCAAGTCCCCCAGCTGGTGTCTGAAAACAACCTATTAATCCTTTGTCCCAGCAATGTGATGAACTTAGTTTTTTTATAATGCACACTTTACCGTGTAGGATTCAGCCTGTGATTTCACTTTAAGTACAATTTAACTGCACAATAAACTAAGCCTCAAAAATGACAATAATATAATAAACAGTCTTGATAAGTTTCTTTGAATATTTAGTGTCAATTATGTAATTTCACACCGTCCACATTGATAATGGGTTATGCAGCCACCCTACTGTGTAAAAAAACTGAACAAAAAACTAACTACCATTCAGCTCTGATTGGTACAAAGAAAACAACTTGGTGGCCTATTTCATTTCAAAAGGCTAGTCTGTACAGTGGGCTCAACTGAGCCCAATTATACTATTATACTTGCTCCCCAGGTTTTAACTGGAAGCTGTGACTCAGTCTGCAGGAAACAGAGACATCAGAGGATTGTTAAGGAAAGCACCAGAGCAGCAGTCCCCTGCAATGTGTGGATATCATAGGAAAGTCAAATGTTCATTTATTAACAGATTACTGTAAGCTCAAACTCAAAAACCTTTTTAATAAACCAAAAACTCACAAATAAAAACCTAAAGTAAGTTGATTAACCTTGCTTCACAAAAGTCCCAGCTCACTACCACAGATTCAGTTATTGTCTGTGATGTTGTTGCTAACATGCTAAAGGCTACATAGCTTGACAACTTCAAACAAATGAAGTGTTTCGCATGTATCCTCAACCTATCTGCTCACCCAGCTCTGCAGCAGCTCTGTCGCTACTGGTTGGAAGGATTAGGTGAATCACTGTGGCTTATTAAGCCCCCAAGGAGAATCAAAGGCTACTGCACCTCTCATGTTGAAGACTAATGTGGCTACCAGATCAAAAAGCGCCGTCTATAGGTGGACAGACCTGCCTTTTGCGCTGCTCTCCTTTCCCCTCAGGTGAGGAAAAGTGCAGTCGACATTTGCAACCTAACCAAAATGGACATCTGTAAAGCCATAGGAAGTCATAGTGAACACTCCAAAGCCAGTGGCCACCATCCTCATCTTAGTCAATGATTCTCCACTGCTTCATGACTGGAACGGTCTTTGGCACACTGATTGTTCAGGAAATTGCATACGACGTTGCATAACAAGTTAGCTAAGACAAACCTCACTGTGCATTAGATGACTTTCTCCACACAGCATATTTCCTTAACCAAAGATTTTAGGCAGTGATTATCTTCTCCCAAGATGAACAATTGAAAGCACACTCCAGTGGGATTGCTGGAGCTGTAGCACTCGATGTCATTTCATACATTGACAGCAAAAGTACGCAATTTATGCACGTATTGTTCATAATTGTAGTTATTATAAAGCTTTGTGGAACACTTGATTCGGATTGGTCAATTACTGTAGGGTCTGATATTTCTTTAAACCAGAGTGCTTCAATAAAAAAACAGAGTGTTGCTATAGACACACTTTGCTCACTGAAAACTGGAAGAGAACTATTTGTTTAGGATTGGAACCTGGGCTGCTGAGGGAAGGACTCAGCCTCTGCCTTATCCACTGCTGAGGGATGCAGACACATCTAATCACCTTCATCAAGTTTATAGGGAATGAAGTAGAGGTACACCAGTCAGTCTCATTTAATTCTTTATGGTCAAATTTACACATGCATTTCGTAATGTTGCGCAAAGCTACACAGACAGTTATTGAGGTGAGAGTAAAACCTGAATCTGGCAACCAGTCAGCATCTGAAGACCTTGATAAAGCTCTTTCAACTGCCACTATCAGGCAACTCCCCCCAGCCTGCTGAGCAGAGCTCCTTCTTCTGGGATTGCAGTATATCACCAGTTAAGTAAAATATGATCCATTGTCAGCACCAATGCATTAAACCTAATTTTATGATGACACAGATGCCATTGCACACTCGGAATAGAAATATCAGTGTTTTCTATCATTTTAATATCAAACGCTGAGGAAATAAATACAAGATAACTTTGTGACGGGACATACAAAGTTGCAGAGTAATGTTCATGCACATTTCGTCACTTCTACAGACCCGTTGAGCCAATGCTTCCTTTACCACTGTAGCTGTTTAAAACATTTATTTCAATTGTTCCATTCTATCCATCTAGCTTTCATACATTAAATCAGACTTTGAAAATCAAATCAATCATTTCTTTATAACCATCTTCCAATGGTCTAAGGCAGCGGTTCTTGCGGCGCACCCCCTTCCACGTCCCAACCGGGTTGACGCACCCCCCCAAAAAACGCAAAAAAGCTTTGTTTTATCGCCATATAAATAACTTTGTCATGAGACGTTCCACTTGACAGTTTCCCTGATTTCAGCCAGTTAATCATATTTGAAAGAATGAATGAAACGAGTTGGCACGCATATATCCTAGGATACTTTATAGTTTTTTGATTTAAAATAAAAGGGATTACAAAGGAAATGTTTATTATTCCTGTTTTTTATTGTAGCCTATGGAAAAATCCCACTTAAAAAACAACACTGTGTAATATTTTTACACCAGACCACCATTACATGTTTCATCTCGCGCACCCCCTGGTGGCAGGTCGCGCACCCCCTGGTGGCAGGTCGCGCACCCCCTGGTGGCAGCTCGCACACCCCCTGGTGGCAGCTCGCGCACCCCCTGGTGGCAGCTCGCGCACCCCCTGGTGGCAGCTCGCGCACCCATGGGGGTGCGCCACACTTAGGGAATCCCTGGTCTAAGGCCTTTTAAACTTTAGATCCTGTTAACTGGAATTGCATTCAGATTTTAAACAGCACTCTTGTCAAAAAGGATTTACTGCGGAGGCATAGCAACCACTTGAACACCACCATGTGTGAGATGATAATCACTCTCATGTCCTTGTGTCCTCTGTTGTTGTTGCATGTTGCTCATTAAAGCTGCTTAGTGTGGGGCCGGGCCACAGCTGTACATGTGCGGCAGTATACAGGGATCCTCCTGTCCTTTCTCATGTTTGACACATAAGCTCTGCTGGTGCCAGATGAGCTCTCACTGACAGCTGGATGTAGGCCGGTCAATCCTCACGGGTTCACCTGTCAGCCTGTGTTTCTCTTTGCCTTTCTAAAGTAACGCTGACACTTCCTCTGTCCCTATCCCCTACTCCTCTGCTGTCACTCTTTCTCCCCTCCTTCACCTTCTCAATGACTCATTTCTATCAGCAGTATGGGGTTAATCATGTAGCTGCTTGGCTTGTGCACTTGTCTCCAACATACTAGTCACTTTTAGTCTCCTCTGTATCCTTGGCTCCCGTCATTCCAGGATGCTTTCCTCGTATGACTGCCGTTTAAAAGGTTTATACTCATTCATGTTTTACAGGAGGTGCCATGTGGGTAAGAAAATGTTTTGAGAAAATTGGTCATCACCAAAGGCGACGCCATTTATGTCATTTCTTACCAGTCTTAAAATCACTGGCTCATAGGTCACATGTGTGTGAACTGTTCTTCAGTGTGCCGGCCTGTTGGATGTTCTTCCCTCTTGGACAACAGCATACATCAGCTTTGTAATTACACATGCCCATGGCTGCAATGCTGTTAGATCGGCCTTTTTGAAATCCGTCTGATGGATCTTAAATAAATAATTTGGTTAAACTTGTTGGGAATATTTTGCTTAGGTGTTTAACCTTTGGCTTAATTCATCATGTTTTCCTTCCTCTGTCTTTATTTCCATGGCATAGTTATTTGGCCGGGGTGCTGTAATCTCCCTTAAGAAGGGGCAGCTTGGGCGCATTGTTGATGCCAGTTTCTGACCGAGCACAAGCTGACATGAGATTTAGAAGCCCTTCTTATCTGGAACGTAGATTCCGTGGCGTACATTATTTTGCCACGTGAGACAGCTTTAGTTAGATTCAGGATCCATATTTGTTTAGTCTGGTGACTGAATAATATTGATTGTCCATTCGGAACTGGTTAGAACCTCGTATTGAAGTAGAGATCTTGAGAATCGGTCGAGCAACCGCTGTGTCAACTCATGGCTGCAGCAAATGTCTTGTCAATTCTCCGGCCGTTAACTTCATAATAAACCTTCAGTGTTTGCCATCAAAGTACCAGCTCTCCCCGAGTTTCTCTGACTTTCGTCTCCATTGCTCCAGAAGTTTCCATGACAAAAGTTTTACCCTCCAGCGTTGCATTTTGAATTAAAAGTTCTCATTTCTTTATTACCCTTATAACATTTTCCCACATGTGTTAAGTATGACAACTTACCTGATCTTTTTCATCATATTGATTGTGGTATTGTTTCATAACGATCATGAGTATATTCTGTCTGCTATGTCGTAGTGTTTTCTCTCTGATTTTCTTACCTTTTTAAATAATGTCATAATAATGAATGAACATAGCTTTTACAGCCTAATTTGATTAATGGCTCTTCTGCAGACTTTGTATGTGAACAAACAAAATGTAGACATGTCATTCATCAACAGAATTTGCTGCGGGTATTAAAGTTCAAATAACAACAGCATGAGGATAATTAATGCCAACATGGTGTAATAAGTCACACAAACAAATAAAAAACAAAGCAGAAAACTCCTTGTTTATACAACACACCCTGTCACCGTTCTACCTACCATGTACAGTACATGTCTGCAAAACATTTGATAAATGTCCTTTGTAAAACAATCTAGTTATTGTATGTTTTTTTTGTACTTGTGATTGCAAGATATTGACATGATAAGACGCCCACCTTTTTACAGATTTTAGTGGTATGCAAAATTCATAGCCAGTGTTTACACTAAACACACATCTGCATGAGAAAGAAAATACATTGACCATCCTGTCAGAATTATTTGTGAAGCTTGCCCTCTCAACCTTGACAGACTGCAATAATTCATACTCTCACAAATAAACAGATAACATTTGTCATACATTTGTGTACATCATCTGTGTTGGTTTACTTGATCTATCTGTTGGGATGTTGTGTTACTTGGTCATGGTCTTTGTGCATAAGTTCGTCAAGAATTGAAACAGATTTACTTTCAATTGTGTTGTTTGGCAGCAAATAACTAGAGAAGTACAAATCCTATGTGGAATAGTAAATAACTGATGCATCAAAAAAACATCCAAAGTGAATGTTTGTGGAGTTACGCACACGGACCTAATGTTATTTGTAACACTAAGACGCACTTGTTAAAGACGCTGTTCCACCTCCCTCATCTCTGCGTCTCAGGCTCATCTTGGATTCCTCCGCCTGTACTCTGGTGTTAATGCTAATGGTGTGCTGTTTCAGTGCAGACAGTTAAGGTGATGGCTAGCCTGAGTGGACTTCTGTCCTGTATAAAACCTTATCTCAAAATGGGCCAAGGAAAATTTAGTAATGAGCGAAGGGGTCTTTTAAATGAGTGAGTGCTGGAAATGTGGAGACACATCTCCACACCCAGCCATTTGGACTGGAATGGCAGAGAGGGGAGCACTGAGGTCCTGTCCATTTGGAAGACTGACAGCACAATCAGAGACGTCTTAATCACATCTGGTTGTCTCATTAATCAAAGGAAGTACTATTGTTAAATGTTATGCCTCTGTCCATCAATGCACCAGTACATTTCCCTTAATAATTTGGCTAACCTTCAAGGAAAGTTCTTTCGTTGAACACATCGAAGGAAAAGCTTGTGTTTGCTTTTTATCAATCTTTTTTCGGGTTGCAAATATCATAAGAACAATGTTGATGAAAAAGGTTTTATTACCTGGTTCAAACTGTTTTAAATATAACATGTAAATGTAATTTGATATTTTAATGCATAGGCCTTTTGCTTCTGAAAAACAGTTATTGCTAAGTACTTTTACTTTACCATATAATCTTAGGCATCATGATAGAATTAGAATTCTGCGCTTTATTCTGTTTTATAACATGACTTAGTTGAATAATCTTTCCTGATTTGTCAATTCAGAACATGTGACATGTTGTCAATCCAGTAGTATATACGGCTGCTAAGGACTATATTGACCGTTGTTAAGGAGGATCAAGAAAGAGAGAAAATAAGTTAAAAGAAGGAGCGCTGGACGTCGGATAAATCACCAGAAGAAGACAGACAGGAAGTAAACACTAACAGGAACACGGTCTGGGCTCTGCAGGGTTTAAGGACTGCTTAGTGGATCAGAAACTGTGAACACACTTGAACAGTTACAGAAAACCTTGATCAGTGCTGCCGTAAAGTTGTTATTGTCGCAGTTCCAGCCGCCGTGGAATGGAGGGTTTTTTTTTCTTAGTGGAAGAAATACGATCATCATATTGGGAGTTGAGTTGTTAGTTTGTTTAGTATCTGGCCGTGTAATGAGCGGGATAAGGTGCAGCGAGTCGGTTATTATGGGGAAAAGATATTTTCCTTATTACGACCAACTCGCTGCACATCATCCCTTTAATAAGATACGTGTTATGTGTGTAGCTACGATATACAATATATGATATATGATATACAGGATGATATGAAATAGTCTCTTCCTACTTCTTTGACAATTACAGTCAAAATAGTCAAATGTGGAGTTTTTTGTAAACAAACAAATCTATGGTTCCATTCAGTGGACAATTCACACTGAATTGAACCATGCATTACTTCCATTGATCGTACCACGAGTTGGGCAACCTTTTGCAACAGCTAGGCTATCTGCTGCGTCCCAAGGTCATATTCACAGCATATATTGCTGTATATATTACCGAACAACAGTGTTGCTGTCGAGTTCCATTTGACCTTTTTTGCGTCTGATTGTAATTATACTTGTGGCAAAGTATACATGTGATTGAGGCCAATGCTTTGGATGTGAGGGGTGAGAGTCAGCCTGAGCCAGAAGTCTTGTCAGGAGGGGGTTGCAGAGTGGCAGATTCTTCCAAACCTCCTTAAGGCAAATAAAAGAGCCGAAAGGGAAAACAAACAGAAGCCCAGAATAGGCGAAAGGAAGGAGAGGGGAAAACACAACTGCCTTACGTGAGACACTCAAAGAGTAAAACAGCAAATGTAAATGATAAAGTCCAATAATTATGATACAACAATAAAAATCCCATGTTTTAATCACACTCATTATTTATGTTTAACCACGATTGACTGGTCATAACCCCCTCTCCCATATTAAGTTAATATTGCTATGAAACCATCTCCCTCCCACAGCTCTCCTTTTTGTAGAGTTCAGTTTTTATTCAATACCTTTCATGTTGTGGGACCCAGTGGCTTCAAACCCTTCCAGATAATACTACATTGGACTAGATTGACACAACATTGCATCTGAATGTTCAGTGGAAGTTGGTTCTGTGGTGCTGTGTGTGGACACTCAGCAGCTAATGGGGATCTGCTTGCATGGTTGGCCTCATATTTGTCTTTCACTGTAATGATCTTTCCATTCTGTCGCAGTGTACTCATTTCAAACACGTTACATTAATCTGTCTAACTGCTGTGACCTCTTAACTCTGGACAAGGCTGGGGTCCTGAACACCTGTCCACTTCCTAACCCACTACCCACAAATGTAGCACTTGAAGTCCCCTTGTGAATACCTCCCCGTTATGGTGCAGTTCAATCATTGCAGTTAATAGAGAGATTTTTGTGTCTGCAGGGTCTGGTACCACATGAGCACATACATTCTTAATACAAAATTGATTCACAGAATCAATCATCACCAATCGATACATTCCTTGGATTTATATATTATATCAGAGCCCACCCCCACCCCGTCTGTTTCACTCTTTATTCCTAACTGTACTATAATGCATTGATATTTTGCTTTTGGAGAAAGACAAACAAAAGGTTTTCTTTAAGTCTGAGTGTCTCCTTAGAATTATGTTGAGATCTCTGTATGTGAGGTGAGGTTGAGCCAGCGACAAACACACAACTCAGTCTCCTGATGAGCGCCGGCTTGCAGCCAGCTATGACCAGGTAACGACAAGCAATTTATCTCCAAAACATTCATATTCAGTCTGGCATCATCACTGGAGTCAATGTGATGAATGCACCGTTGTCAGCTAAGAGTCTGGCATTTTCCTATTGCGTTTGTTTTGAATCAAGTTTGTGTTTATAAGCTTTCTAAGTAAAAACAACACATCCAAAAATAAAAGCTGAACAAACATCAATGTAAAATGCAAAGTGAAAAAACAGGCTTTGCAGGTGAGTTTCAACCGAAAATTGGCAACCTTCAAGTCAGACTCATAAAAGCTGGCTAACTGTCAGCCCTGTCAGCACAGTCTGAGCGGTGGACGAGACATGTCATCTCGACAAAATTTAAAATGTGTTTTGAGGCCCCCTAGCTGAGTGGCTGCCACTCTTTCTCATTGCCAGGCAGATTTAATGCCCAACACTACTCCCAAAAGCAATCGCCCACCCCAGCAAAGAAAGGGGTGTATTTCTCTCTCTGTCTCTCTGTCTCTCTCTCTGTCTCTGTCTCTCTCTCTGTCTGTCTGTGTGAAGGGACCCAGGTGGGCGTATTGTGTAGCTGGACCTTGAATTCCCTACAAACTGTTTCTATAGGTCAGCAATTTGACCTCTCTGCCTCCTGTTGGAGGGACCTGAATAGAAATGATGCGTTTGCCACTGCTATACAGGGACCAACACAAGGTCAGAATAGACAGCCCCATAGCATACATTCATAGCTTACATAAACAGACTTTGTGAAAGGTATCTATTTTATGCATTTCAAATAACTGACTTGAAGTAATTCAACATTTATGCCAAGATTTTAAACAGCAAGAGATATTTTGCTGGCTTATACATACTCTAACAAGCCCAAACTTTATATGAGCCTAACATTTTAGTGAAGGTAAAAATAAAGCTGAACAGAGCTGCAGCTGGTAATGGGGTTGGCCTGAGGGTCTATGCAGAGTAGGCAGCGAGTGCCAAGTTATAAAGACCACCATGTCCACCTGTTTAAGTATGATTGCATGTTACCATTGTGCTGGTCCCCAAACAGCTGATGAACGAATGATGATTTAGGAAAATAAAGCTGAAAGACAATTCTACATTTTGGCCCTTTTTAATTTTGCAAATCAAAATTGCTCAAAATAATCTTTAATTACCTCAAAGATGATTTAGATTGAAGTGAAGATATTAAGATTATTGTCAGTTTCCGCGTGAAAAGCCTGCTGTTTACAATGCACCACGGTGAGGAGATGCGCCAGCTAACACCACTGGGTTCATACTGTTGATTTAGACACATGGCTATACAGGCACGGTTTGAAATACATCACAACCAGTTTAATGCCTCACAGTAATCACAATTGGCAGAATTGTCAATCTGAACATGAGCTACCCGACAGTCATTCAACATTTTTCAATAGCAGAGTATGGCATAAACATTCATTTCAAACTAATGTGTTAAATGCAGACGCATTTTCAACATTTCTTCCCTATATGAAAAGTGATCCTATTTTCTGGAGGAGAGAAAAAGAGTGCAGGGGAAAAAGAACATCATAATGGAAAGTCCTGACTTCCTTCTGAGTGCTTTCCTCTCCTGCTGTTATTTCTAACAAGTCATATTTTGAACTGGATATAAGAGGGAAGGTTTCATATTCACAGGCTTATTATGCTCATTGAATTTGCAGTGATCAAAAGTGTTTCTGAAATGGAAGGATGAGCTGTAGCGGTAGCTTGGGTGACTGTATGGATGCTGGGCTGGCAGCTCCAATAAAGCCTGAGGGTGCTCAGGTCTACCTGGAAGTGTCTGGGAGATGATGTGATTGTTGCTGATGATACGAAGTAATGGATGTGTATAGTTTTCAATGTATCAGCAGTCTTGTACTCCTATGCCTGTAGCTCGGGATCTCGTTTTGTAAACACCTCCAGAAAGTTACTCCAAGACGCGGTGTCTTACTCTATTTATCTGACTAAATAGCACTCCCACAATGCTTTTGGTATGTGTGTTATAATGAGAACTTCTTTTGCTGATCCATGACCACCTTTTGGCATTTCTACCACAGTTATTTTATGTTTGATAATAAATAACCCCGCATGAATTACTTTATATTCTTACAGCAAACAAGCCTCCAGACTGTATACAGCTGATGATCGATTGAACAACAGTCTAGTGGTTTGCAAATGCACAGTATTCAAATAAATGAGGCTGTGCAACAGCCTGGAGCGGAACTGAGTCAGTGATTTATATTAAGTAGCACATCGACTTCAGATAAGCACAGAAAATGTTGCACCTTTCCATAACTTACCTATTATGGTTATTTTCTACCTATTTCACCAGTTTATTACCATATAATGGACACCTGTACCATGTTGGTTACATGGGGAGCAAAATGATACAATTCATAAAATTTCATTTCAAAACAGGGTGAATTATGTAATAGTATTCAGTTTATGTAGGACCAAATTAATAGATATTTATCAATTAATAATTCAAATGTATTTTAAAATACTGCCAATTAAAATGACTTGCACAGAATACATGAAGGAAAGCCTATATTGGAGCTATGTGACGTTACATAGTTTTCTTTGAGGTCAAATAGCAATTCAACACAATTCTTTTTGAGATAATTTACTACTATCAGGTTTTACATTTTTACCTGGTAACAATTTGAAATAGATGTATACATCTCCTACATCTTTAAAACTGTATTATTAGCTGGGCACTCATCACATGGAGAATGAGAACTCCACAGTGAAAGGAAGTTCACCACTGATCAATGGGACTTCCTCTTGTAAATGTCATTCCTATTGTTTCAAAGAATAATTGATAAGTAAAGTTAAGGACCATCACTAACATGATGTAGTATCTCTATCACGCCTGTAGCAAGTGACAACTTGACCCTGCTTCTGAGGGTCTCAATCACCACAGGCTGCTGCTGCACTCACCACCCTGCCTTTGCACATTCCAGTTCTAATTTTCAAGTTTTCAGGTATAAAAAAAACGTACTTTTGACATTTTTATTTCCACTTTACTGTTCCTCTGATATTTTATATAATTCAGTTAAAAGTACCATTTAAAAACACAAGCCTATCTTGCCAGCTAGGTAAACATTATTTTTAAACCGTTGTTGGATCTTTACTTTGATGACGTGAGAGTCATTAAAGGTCAATCCTTCCTTTGTTAAATGTAATCATTGTACTCTTTGCTGCATTCTGTAGGTAGGATAGCTTTAGGATTATAATGATGTATTCTTGTGACAGTATGTCTTTTAGAAAGCATCATTATACCAAGCAAATATGAGAACACACTAGTTGTGAGACAAAAGAGAAAGGTAGTTCTGCAGACTGCAGCTAAGTGTGTACTTGACATTTTATAGTGTTTTGAGAGGTAAGAGAGACACAGAAAAATAGAGAACGAGCAGAAGAGATTTGAGAGCTGGGACGGTTGTTATATAATTGAGAGTGTGATGTAGAGCGTACAGTGTTGTTGGTCTGAAGAGCTGGTGACCTTCGCCAGTGAGACCAGTAATCATGTGGAACTCCTGAGCCGAAATGGGGACATGCACCCCCCCCCCCCACACACACACACACACACACACACACACACACAGTATTAGAGACTGAGTAGCAATAAATTGATTCTTCTCATTACAGTTTCATAAAGTGCTTCAATTGTAGCACAGCCTGTGAATTGTGATTGTAAACAAGCTTTGTTAATGCTGTTATGGCTTAAAGCATGGTACAAATTATTTCTGTTAAAGGTCTCCTATTATGCTATATTTGAACAATATGTTGTAGGGCCATATCTATACAAAACTTGTCTGTGAAGTGTTTTGCTCATAATACCAAACAGATCCCTCATTGTAGCCATGCCTCATCCCCCTCTAGTTCAGCCCTGTTCCTGAAGTGCTGATTCTGTGACTGTCGCTTTAAATTTGAGCTGAGCTGAAGCTGGCCACGCCTCTTTGGAGCATCATGCAGCTCTCTCTCCTCTGTGAAAGTTTTCTACTGGGAGAAGATACTCAGCTAAACGCTGCCATGATTAAACCCCATATTATGTTCCAAACCACATCAAGCATTATTTCTGAAACACTTCTTCTCAGTGTTTACCACTAGAACAGAGACATTATATGTATTATACATACAACAACTCTCAGTCCCTCCTGCAGACATCCTGCTGAACACACACACACACAGAGATGCTGCAGAGTGGATTCAGCTCGCCGACTGTATATTGCGGACGAAAGGTTGGGACGTGTCGCGTGGGCGGGACGTTGCCATGCGTTCAATGCCAGCCCACATTTTCCTTAATACGTCATAACCGAAGCAAATCTGGATCAGCTCGTTTGTACCCCCGTTTTTAGAGAAGTGGGTAAGGAAGAAAAGAGAGAGGGTTGTATTTTCTGATACTTTGTGAGTCTCCTTACACCCCGGGGACACATTTATGCATAAAAGACAGCAAAAAGTGCATTTTGCAAAATAGGGGACCTTTAATGTGTGCCCCACATATCTTCTCTTGTTGCCCCTGTTATATAACGTCAATTTGGACTCTTTCTTTGCCTTGTATCCAGTAGGCACAAAAACATTTCTTATGTTGGTATAAGTTGTTGTGAAACTGTGTAGTTCACTAACCGAGCTAATCAGTTTGCACATAATGCATTGAGCTTTTGTAGTATTTTCTTAATCACTTCATAGCGATTTAATAAGAAAAAGCATTGAAAATAGGATTGTCCCATCATGCATCTTTGCCACTATGTTATAATCAATCATATAATCCTATTACCCCATCCCTTGACACTATTCCTGTTTGGAATGCCAGTTTTCTGCTACCTGTTGAAAGATTTGTCCTAGTTAACATATTTAATAAGCGTGTGTGGTATACGGGATTACAGATGTTTTGTATATTTATAGGAAGCTTTTTAATTTCTTGCTGAGTTACTACTGTAACGACATGCAACAACTGTTAATGTTATAACCAAAATTCAAATAGTTTTAAAATATGGCGAGAACATTACGTTTAAATTCAACGACATGCTATAGTATAGTATGATTGACAAGATCACAGGAATCCAGGCTCCTGCCTACATGTGTTTTTTTTCACCCAGGTGTTGTCACTTATTTAAGCTGATTTGATCTTTTCTCAGGACTTTGTGGCAGAGTATAGTCTGTTTGATTGACAGGTCACTTAGCCTTCTCTTCTTTTTAACTTTGTTGCAGCTGCTGAGACAGAACACCGGCCACTGTTATCACTGTCATTGGTACAGAGGGGAAGTCATGCATCCCAACCTTGACTCTTCCCACCACCAACCCTCAGAGCTCTAATTGGTCACAACAATTGAACACACCTGTGGGGGCCTGCCGGAGAATATTGCATGATACGTGTTAAAAACAGTTACATTTTTGGAAATATTCTGTTTGCAAACACATTAACTGAAAACATGATGAATAACCGTAAGTAGTATTCTACTGAGACTTAAAAATAAAACACGATTAGATATTCAAATCTGTAAAATGTGTATTTGACATGAGAATATTAACTATAGGGTGTTCCTCTACATTTTCTTGGTTCATGTGCACAATTTTTTATTCAGTATTAACAATGTTTAATGTCATGTCAGAAGTCTCAATCTACTTGAGAGCTCTTTAAAAATCACATATTGGACCTCAAGTTTTGTTAAACCAACACTGTAACAAAACAACATTGTCTATGCAGGAAATATAACAATGACCAGAGTACAACACAATTCTTTAATTGCTTTCAGAAATTTCAGAAAATTGGAAATCAGAAATCCCACCGCTGGGAAATGAACATTGTTATAAATAAAATAGGTAAATACGAATGTTATAGTTATTATATTAAATATAGAGGTAAAAGAAGGTTCAGAAGTACACAAACAGCAAGAATTGTGTGTAAATAAGTAGCTGTATTATGAAATATAAAGTTTACATTTTTAAAGTGACTGAAGTATTTTCCAGTTGTTACTAAACTATACATCAGTGTAACTTTGCACATGATAAGTGGTATTGCACAACATTGTCCTCTCCATGTTGATGTTGTTGTTGTTGTTATTATAATTATGATTATTATTATATTACATGGGACTTGTTGACCATAATTCCAGACTATGATCCCTTTGATAGAGCATTCCAATCGGCATTTGTTGAGGTTCAAACGAGCGTGGTGTGGACAGGGGATGGATGAGTGCTGAGACAATATAAAGTCTGAGCATAAGGAAGCAGTTTGGTTGGGTCTCAGAGAAGGAGACGGACCTCAGGCTGGAGCCGCGCTGCCACCAGAATACCACATAAGCTTGACGCTCTTCCATTTTTTTTTTGCGCATGCTTTTCAGTTTGCAATGCTCTATTAGACAAAATGTCCATCTGCCAATATATTCTGCATGCACTATGGAGGTTGTTAACATGCCCTTGGCAAAAAGGGTTTAGCTCTATGGGGCAACATTTCCATAAATCTTGACAGAGGCATTTTTATTGCAGGTAGTAAATAAAAGCTCCTGCCATATTTTATGACAGCCATCACTAACTCATTCTGATTCTTATTACCTCTCTGTTCTTTGACTTGCGGGACCATTCACAGACGCATTCTGTGCCCAAGTTTATGCCGTCTAAAGGATTGATTGTAAAATAATTTATTGCGGATGTAATTGCCCCTTCAGCTTGCGCCACACTTTTGACTTCAATTGCTGTTTTGTTGTACATTAGGACAAACCCAGCTTCTTTCTGAATGGTTCCATATAAAATTTACATATGGCTGCCTGTACAGGCAATGTGATTGAAGAGCTGCTTGGTACAGCATGTTATGGAGGTGCAGAACACAATACATTTTTGATTAGTTTACTAAATGAGATCATCTATATTGAGTTTGAACGGTGAACCCACATTTTCTTTTAACAATACAGATAATGAGGAAATCTAAACGATTTAATGGCAAGTTATTTACCACTTTATTGTGTAGGGATAGTTAATGTATTTTTTAAATTTAGTTATTGGCATAAACTTTTATTTGAAATCCAATTGCAGTTCATTTATTAATTGACATTGCTGTACAAGCTGTTATGATTTTCATTTTCCACATTGATCAGTCATCTGACCGATAAGCCTGGCACATATGTCACAGCAATCATATTTAATAATCGTTTTCCACAAGCGCCGCTGTTCTCTAGCCTGGCTTGTTTACGTATTTGAATTGGCTGACGCAGTCCTAATCTGTTTATAATCTCTGCTTGCCAGAAGCCATACTGGGAGTAATGCTCCATTCAATTATGTTTCTTTGTTGACCATAATCTGTACATTTTACAGGGAAAATGAGATCTTAAAGACAAACAGACAGACTGGCTTGAACATCCAAACTTTAATATTTCTGCAAAGCCAATCAGAAATCAGAGAAACATAATAAAGTCTCCACTGCTGAATATTTGGTTGAATCTTGCTGTGTCTCTGATTCTGATTATAATTAGAACATTAATCAGTACCCAGAGGTTGGCATTGCAGGTGAAATGATCATTTTACCATTACCGTGAACAATAATTTCAGGAGAGACAAACAACTAAATATTTTCCATTATAGGCTTCCAAACTACACCCCTGTCCTGTGCTGGGACACACAGGGGCGGAGTGAATGGGGATGGATGGTTGGATTAGGAATGCCGGGAGTGAGTAGATTATCCAGTATCTGGGCAGGCAGATGCGTAGAGGAGAAAACGACTACACAAAGAGCCAGATCTCCATCAGGGGATCAATTCATGGTTGCTCGCTCTGTCACTTCCTTTGAAAAAGCAAATTTCATGGTGTGTTTTCAAGAGGCCGGCATCGGAAAAACATCAAGAAGACATTTTCTGTCTTTCTTTCTACTCCTCTTTTATTCCTCCTTCACTCTTTAGCTCTTCATCGTGCCCTCACTTACTCTCTATTTCTGGCTTCAGTTGTAAGAAGTCAAAACGTCTTCCTTCGCACTCAAGCACAGTTACACTTAAGAGACTCATGAACGCACACATGCTGTAACCTATATTTGCTGAGTATGGTGAATGCCTATGTGTAAATTTTTTAAGAGGTTTAGCCAGCCGGAGCTGGAATGAACGTTGCTGTTGGCTGAGTTTCTCAGCCCGGGGCCCCTTGCTTCGCTCCCCCATTTCGCCCAGTAGAGCTCCATCCTTATCGCTGTCCTGCACCCCATCACTGCTGAAGCTGGGCTCCTCTCCTGCTTGACCACATTTATCCAGGGGCCTCTTGTCTGGGGGTGATAAGCTGTCAGACTTACCAGTATGGATAGAGGGGTTCCCAAACCCCCTCCACTTCACTCCTCCCTACTCTGCTTTACTCCCTCTTCAGTAGGAGATACTGTTTTGGTGACAACAATACTTCTGTGCATTTTCCTATACATCTGCCATGACTATCACACATTGAACAGGTTCCCCTCCTATTCCCTGGTCTCCTTCCCCCTTCTGTTTCTCAGTGTTGAGTTAAAGAGGCAGGAAGTATTTTGAAGCAAAAAAAAACTTTGAATGGTTAGTGTAATGGGCTCAAAGGGACCTTAGACAAAGACACTGTGAATGCTAATTCTAGCTACACTTCACCAGATTTGTGTGTGAACTAATTTTACACAAGAGGCAACAGACATCAAAGTCCGTCCCTTTTTATCCACTGATGACACACAGGCGAGTTTGTTTTGGAACATCTGTGCTGTTTTTCTGTTTCTGAACTTTGTATTAAAAACTTTTCCCATATACAGTTATTCTTAGTATATCTATCGATTAATGTGTTTCTTTAAGCTGTTGTTGACGCACACTAGTTTTGAGTTTAGTTGTGCTTTGGTGAACAAACAGTAACTCTTGTGAGTCTTGGATGTTACAGGGCTTAGTGTGGGAAGAACTTTACCTGCTTATGTGTAAATTCAAACTGCAAGCGCTGGAACAATACCGCTGCCATTCTAGCAACAACTGTTATTTTCAAGGTCCTCGATCTACACACGTGTCTTATGAAGGAGCACAGCCATGTGACACAGCCATGTGCCTGTTACAAGCTGTCACTGTAGACCACTTACTATTTAGCACAGGCTGTAGCACAAGCTGCAGCAGACGCTCCATGTATTTTCAGGTCGTCCTCTGCTAACCGCTTGCATCCAAGCTATGTGGTGCCTTGCCAGCATAATTTAGATTTGGAGCCTAAGGTACCACGCCAGGCTCTTTATATGCAAAAAGAATAATCTGAGTATTACTGTTCAACACAAAAAGCTACAGGCTACTGATGAAAAACTCCGACTTAGAAATAGACAAGACACATTGTAACATTAGGGTCTGGATTTACCTAGTCTGCTGCAACATGGCTTTGGAATTGTATAACTCAATTAACAGAGGACTGTCATATTTAGAGTTATGTACTGCAGCTTTGGTGTAATAGCCCAGAGAGAAGCAAACATTGTGCTTGTTTATCTATCATCGCAAATGTGTATTACCAACAGATGCTCCTGCTGGTTTCTTAGACACAATACACATCATATTCCTCATGCACAGAAGCGTAATTGTAATTCCTGGTGTTGTTGCAGGTTATTATGAAAAGAAAGAGAGATAACATAATGCAACAGGAGGATGGAGGTGTGGGGGGGCAGTTGCAGGCAGGAAACCAGTGAGATTGTGTGGATTTGAGATATTCATTTGCAGTGTGTGTAAAAAATGATGGACTTGATCATGGGTTTCTTCAAAGGCTGTAATTAGGACATTAAAGCCACGGTGTGTGCACAAGCCCGTTTGTTCAGTCCCTGCATCTGATCTACCTGTTTTATGAACTTGGGAGCATAACGACCTTGGAGCTTCGTCAGAGAACTGTGGCTGGTGTCTTGATAAACAATGTGCCTCACATTTAAAAGACTCAAACTAAATCACGGCTGTTCTTTGAATGCTTATAATTTGTTGCCATTTATATAATGACTCTTTGAGAAAAAGTTGAGATTCCCCACATTCTTTGACCTGACATGCAATTTTCCTTTCCTTTGTAGCAATGCTGCAGGGAAAATGTGATATTTCAGTAACTTGCCTTACACTGATTAGGAGAAATTATTACTAGTTACTTATCTCAAAAGCAAAACAGTGACTTAACAACATGCTGCCTGATCTAAGTTTAATAAATTGGCAGATTATTTAATACTAAAGACAACCATGGGGTTAGAAGAAGGCAAGTCTTTTACTCTCAGTGTAAATGGCATGGGTGTGAGATCCACAGATATAAGTATATAAGTTATACCACAATTCTTTTGGTTCGAGTTCAGAAATCAACAATCACATCTCATTGTATGTTGTACGTCTTTAGTTGTACACTGTAGTAATACATATTTTGACAAGACATGCTCTGTCATCTTGTTACCTTCACAATGTGTTAGTTTGAAATACCCAGAAACGATTCTTCAACAATGTTTTTGTTTTTGTGCCCTGGATATGTTGTACATTTCTGGGAGCTGTAACAGCAAAGAGGGATGGGTCAGGAGGGGATAACTCTACAATTTCCTCACCAGAGTGCTCCTTTCTGATCTCCTACCCTTCTTTTCCCCTGCCCTGTCTTTCTCCTTTCCTCCATGCTCCATTGCCCCCAGTCAAGCCGAGCTCTTTGGCACGTGTGATGCAATCTCCACGCAAATGTCTTCCAGATAAAAGGCATCTCTACAAAGAAGGAACTTGTCTTTTCTCTGCCCCTTTGCTCACCTGGTATCCTCACTTGCCTGTTTGTTGGTTTACACTAGAGACAGCCTCAGTCTAACACACCCCTGAAGGAATCTTTCTAGAGTGCTCCCACCTCTCGTCTCTTCCACGATCTGATGCTCTGAGCTAAAGACAGAGCGCAGAGGAATAAATTCCCTCTGAAACCCAGAGTGAGGGGGGCAGGAAATAATTCAGCAGCCGCTCCAGCAGCAGCAGCAGCAGCAGCATCAGCATCAACAGCGGTGGCAGCAGTGAGCGTGAGAGAGACGGAGAGAGAGAGAGTGTGTGTGTGTGGAGAGCTTTAGTGAGAGCGAGTTCCTATGCACTGTGCCGAGAGTAGCTGAGCTGTGCCGTCGCGTGGCAAGCTGTGTGTTCCTGTTCCCGCGCACTCTGGTGAGGCAGAGCTTACAGAAGAGGGAGAGATGTGGCTTCACTCGGAGCGCCAGCATCAGTGAAGATCAGCACCCAGCCGGGGCGTCTCAGAGCAGCATGGTAGGACTACAGACCCACTGCTGACACCAGCGTGACTGATGATGACAGCCCACGCGTGGGTTACCATGCGCCACAGCTGCGCCGCTCTGGGAGGAAACACAGCCATGTGAAAGTGACACGACTGCCAGCAACTCTTGGACATGTTTTCCAGGGCAAAGTCTGGATTTCTTTCTGTGTTTGAACTTGTTTTTTTTCTCTTGGTACTGACCGGCTGTCCCGAACTCACCTATCAAGCAAGGACTAAAGGCAGATGGAACAAGGGGGGTAAGTGAGGATGAACCATGATCTAAAGTGTTAGTTTTTGCTCCTGTACTGTATTGATAGGCTTTGAGAAGGATTTCAGGTGATCTTGGGTGGGACACATCCTCATCACCAACTGACCTTGCCTTGTAACACTTTCTGATATGGATGTTTGGTGCCATCATTAGATGTTTGTAAACATCTGGACTTATACATCATTGTTGTTCTTGGTATACTTGGTATTGTCTTTTTCAATTATGACTCACTGTCAGCAGAGAAAGTTGTCCTCTCTTTTTTGTGTGGGTAGAGGTGATGACCACTTCTGTTTGCTGTGCTGTGTGGTTTTGTTCAACTTTTCAGTCGTAGTCAATGTGAAGCTGTCCAACAATATATGCAGATACAGCACACACACACACACACACACACACACACACACACACACTGTGTGGCGGAGTGTGTTGAGGGAGATCACGTTGATCCGAGTTCTGGAATGTGTGGTTGGCGGGACATTCCAGCAGTGTTTCAGAACTGAGATATTTGGTTTAAAGACTTAGATCACCAGTCTTGAGGAGGGGTGTTAATAATTCATCTCAGCCCCTCCGTGGGAGCGGTCCTCTCACCCCTCTTGTAGCATTTAATCCCCTTTGTCGGATTAAAGGAACCTCTAATCTTAGTGCTAGTTCTCAGTGAGAAGGCTGAGAGATGCTCCCCGTAGCACATCGGCAGTGGTAGCACTCGAGGCTCACGCTCAGTGGGATGTGTGTGTCTTCAAAGAGGCAGTGTCACCACCGTGATCTATTTAATGATTCCTTGCCACTTTGCTTTCGCTCTTGTTCTGCTTCACTCGTTCTCTACTTAACATTTCTTCAAATGCATCTTTTTTGCACCCCCCCCTGTGTCGTGTCTGCTTACTTCTCGCCGACACACATCATTACCACTCAGAAGTTTTAACTTAATGACTTGGACCATGCTCTCAGATTCATGTTACACACTCTCCACTATTGGATAATGAAAGCATTTCTCTTTTGATCTCTAATTCTTCTCTTACTTTAATTAGTTCCTATGTGCATAAATTGCTAAAGTGAACATACAGGTACAAAGACATAGGTCGTACAAATTGACGTTAATTATATTTTTTCCCCGGATATTGGACTGTCAATGTTACAACAATTCTGATAAAACGAACATTTTCAGATTGAACAAAAATAAAGTTTCATTCTACCAGAGCCTTCAAAAGCAAGATGTATTTTCAGACCAATTTCTTTGAATCACTTGAAATGATGGGTAAAATGTGTTCAAGGTTGCAATTTGATTTGTTTGGTGCAAATGTGAATCAGCAATCTGTAGACCAAGGGTAAAAGCACAGCATGAAATCCTAGCGGTAACTGGCCTCTGGTGAAATGGAGGGCACTGACCTCCCTCCGTGTCATTAGACTATATGCTCCATTCCTATCTGTGCGCTGTTGAAGAAATCATACCACAGCTATACTCTACATTGCATGTTTGAATAACATTTTGAGACTTGTTCAAAAAAGACTTATACATATAGTATAGTAGTACATATAGTATGTATATTACCAGAGTACTTAAAGTGACAGGTTTGTATAGAAGTTTTGATAACTTAACATTTTAAAATGACAACCTTTCTCAAACTGTACAATATGCGGAGGTCACCTAGCAGCGGGATAATCACAATTGTATTCAATATAATTTTTGCCAAAAACGAATTATCTTCCCAAACCGCAGTGATTTTACACAAGTTAGAACTGGCATCAAATCATATCTTTTGAAGGTCACTAGGTTAGTACTTTGCTCTCTGTCAAGGACGGTGAGTCTGGTCAAATTGGTATTATGTCAGTCACAGCAGATTCAATTTCAACCCAGTGGAAAACATATACAGATATCTAGAGAAAAGTTTCAAACCACAATCCTGTGTCCTGATACCTTCCTGATGATCTACAGGTTTACATGTTTACAGCTACTGCACCTGTCAAGCCTGCAGGGGGGTTTGATCTCACAAGAGTTTGGGAAGAGCAGAATTTTAGTGGTGGATGTTGAAGGTCAATAAGTCAATAGAGGACAATTTCACATAGTAATGCATTTGTAACAATATAAACATTATTTATTGTAAAGGATATTAGAAATAGATAAAACAATTGACAATTGTTTAACTTTGCTTTTATGATTGCTTAATGTTAATCTACAAGACTTTCAGTTTGTTGCAGATGTTGAAGTTAAGTGAAATAAGAAAGATTAAGAAATACATTATCAATGTGTAGATGTATCTCGTCTTAAAAAACCTGATATTCAATAAGATCCATAAAAGGGATAACTGTATTTCCAAAAAGTGGCCACTGACACATCTCTAATTTCTTGGCATGCTACGGAAGCAGACCGTGACACACTGTTAGACCACCATAACTAATCTAGTGGGTAAGGAAAAAACTATTTCTTAAACTTTATGGACTAGTTCCTTGATTGTTTTTTGGTTCAATGTGAACTGCGTTTTACTTAGACTTTCAGCCATCCTTGCGTAGCCTGATGTGGATATGACTGTGGATTCATAGATAAACACAAGGTGTTCCGGCAGTGGTATTCTGAACATTGCAAGTGAACATTGTTTTTTGTCACTCAATCTCTACAGTGGAGCACTATTTCAGAAAGTATTGTGATCTAGAAACAACCCATTTGTTTACTTCCTATGCATGATGTCTGACATCACCCAGAATCCAGAAAATGACTGTTCCTTTATATTCTCATAGCACCCTGCAGAGAGAGCCTCCATAAATAATATCACACAGGCGCCCAGATCGGGGCCAGCAGAGATTGAAGTGAGCCTTGCAATGAGTGGGAAATCAAATTGGATGTATTACGATCCCAACAAACTGCAACAAATGGTAATGTGAAAACAGAAGCAGGTGGAGAGAAGCCTGGATGTGCTCCTTCAGACCTCTGAAGACAAACGATATGAGGGCTAGCCCCGTTTAAAAAAATCGGGTCATTTTTCGATATGTTCTCAAAAACTGATTTACTAAACAGGGGCCTGCAGAGGCAGTCAGTGAAAGAGTAATGGTCAAAAGAAGTGACCAACACCTATTACAGAAATACCGCTTACACCCCTCTATCTCCCACAGCCGAGAGTATCTGACCGTCTGCGATGGGAGTGAGAGAGTATGAGATTTATATACCAGCAGAGGAAAGCAGGAATTAATATTACCACTTCCTTCTCACGCAGGAATCGTGTAGCCTACTATAGATCAGCAGCTCAAATTGCTTACTGCGTTACAGCTTCTTCATGTACTCCACAACTGCTGAGTGCTATTCAAGGCTGAACAACATTCATTCAGGCTGTCTCCATTCAAATTGAAATTGCAAATAATTAAAATTGCTTTTTAATGATTGACTCAATTAAAATACTGACAATCATCTCATTTTGAGAGACTAATATTGCTAGGAGATAAATCAGTCAGACATGGCAACAAGCGGTCAGATGATCATGCAGGTTTTTAAAACCACCCCTCAAGTTAAAAGAGAAGAGGAGGAAAAACATTTGATCGTTAAAATAGTAACCCAAACTCTCTTTTGTAAATATCTTGCAGTTTAAAGAACAACTCTCTGGATTACATTTGTTCTACTTTAATGTATTTAGTTCACTTTCACTGTAAAATAAGGGATTATTTCTGATGTTACCGATGTGTCTAACTTGACCCTGTAATAAAGTTGTAGATTATGGTTTAACTGTCCTATCGTCAGTTTGTGTTGCTCAGGACTGGTTCACTTGGTTGCTGCATTTTCAGGTAATTTGAGAGCGAGACTGAAGTTTAAATCAACATTAAATCAACTGGAATTATTCTTTAAAGCTTGAAAGTCATAGTTAATATCTTCACTGTTCTACATGTTGTCATGTTATCTAATTTAACCAATGCTTTGGCAGCTTTTTTAAAATTAGCTCGTACTTATTTAGTCCCGTAGCATTGAGATTTCTGAGGTTTATTTGACTTTTTACGAGCCAGTCTTCCCTTTATTTCTCTTAATGGATTTTGTCCCTAACATGCCACTCATGCCCTGGCCTTAGCGGAAAGGCGGAAGTGGCTGCAGGGCCAGAAAAATTGTACAGACTAATGGGGGAAAATTAGGCACCAGCCTGACAGAATAATTAAATCACTGTCATTACTTCAATTAATATGTTTTGACTAGTGTCTTGGGGCAGGGAACACGGTGATGGCTGTCATAGCGAAGGGGAAAGTCACTGACTATCTGTTCCTGTGACGTTTCGCTGACATACTGTGACTCAGTTGGGTTTCACTGGTGAGAACTGTGAGAAGCGTTTTCAACATCCCGTGTATGCTAATGTCAAAATGTAGGCCACATTTTCAATTCTGCCAAACACATGATTTTCTCTAAACATAATGTTTACAAGACAGTCAGCAAGTACATCTTTAATGAAGCAGACTCTGCTCTCTCATAATTACTCAATCATGGCAAAAAAAAAGGCTAGAAAGGCAGAAAATATGCCTGCTGTTCCTCGTTCAATCCAGTTATATCATTAAGCTTTATGCCGCTGCTAGTTGAGAATAATCACTTCCTCAAATGTACTTGCTTTAATTTCGTACGCCTACATGTTGTTTGGAATAAATGTAATGTGTACAAGCTGAAAAGTGTGGGCGAGATTACAGATACAGTGGTAACAGGCTTGACTCATCATTAGGTATATGTTGTTGCTTCCCAATCTAAAGCAGCAGAGGGCTGTTATCAAATCATGTCCAGTACTGAGAAAATGATTTTTGTGACTGTTTTATAGCATTGCTCTGTCTTAAGGGATTTTAAAAGCTCCTTGTATGCAACACACACATGCAGTAAGTAAAATGGACCCACATGTTGAGCAATCTCAAAACATAATTATACCCACACATTAACATATGAAATGTTCTTAAGAGCAATATACCTTTTTAGCACTTGTAACATTTATCATTTTTCAGTCCAGGATGTGTGTTCACTTTACCTATCAACACTTTAGTTTTTACTTCTCCAATCATTACTGGGCTAAAGACCCCTTCACAGCACACATTTTCACTTCCCTGTGACACTGAAATATGGCTGTGTTCTTTTCAATTGTCACCAGTAAACTGTGAGCCAACATCCACAACACCAAGACCCTGAAACTGAAGCTGCTAAATGGAATTCAGCCATCGTTTGTTTAATTATTTACACATGTGCTTTCCCTACCATAATGTCAGAATCCTTTAGTGAAAACGGCTTATACTGATATTAATGGGTCTTAGGCCTCTGACAGTACATTTGTGTGCTGTTTTGCTTTCTATGTCTGTTTGAGTCATATTGCAGTAAATATGGATTTATATGGTCTTTGTTTTAGATCTTTTTGTGTTGATATCACTGTTCCGAAGGTCATTTCAGCAGAAGTACACATTTTAGTGAGTTCACCAAAGTTAATCCGGCATTGAAAAGCTTTCTGAGGTCATATATAAGCTTTAGTTTTTTTTCTCCAGACAGATAACATGACAGAGATGGTGTTGATTTTTATTATTACGCCTTGTTCAAGTAAGCCTAAACCTATTTAACATCTTCAACAATTTCAATATGAAGTTGTCTTACACCCAAACACGCTTAAGGTCAAAGCAAGTGGAAAACGACCATGAGGATCAGGCAAATCCGATCATTTAAACTCATCTAACAACTTCAACTTTCTTGAAGTCTTCCAATATTCTGTAAATCATTATTTTTGTAGCATGTCCTATACAAAATGTAATTTTTAATAATACATTTTGTGTTAATTGTTACTTACTTATTGTGCTCATGTGTCTTTAGTAGATTTCAGTCGTAACAACAGTTATACTCTTTCTTCACTAACTCGAGGTTACACCTATAAATTACATTCTAACACCTAGCTTAGGTTAATCTGAAGGAAGTGAGTTATTGTGGGCTATTATAGACTAAGGCAGTAAAAGAACAGATTCTGTAAATTGGTAAAGTGCTATCACTGGGTATTGCACTTCCTCCTCTCCACCCCCACCCCCAACACACTTGCCATACAGCGCGGCTTAATTGCCACATTCCAGTCACATGTCCTCTAATGAAGCTGATTTCTAATTGCAGCGGAAATTACACTTAACAATAACAGTGTTTTATGGGTGAATTTCAGACTGTAAATATGACAACTTAAAGTGATGGATAGAAGTGGGTGTGTTTTACTGCCTAGGACCCTTTCACCCTGTCATTCCCTCACTTGGCTCCGACCAAGTTGCAGGGTATCCTCTCGATCACATGTGTAGATGGTCCACGTGTAATAGTGTATGCATGGGTGCTTTACTCCGCTCCATATCTTTCCCTCTTGCTCCTCTCTCTCTCATTCGCTCACTTGAGATGATGAAAATAGTCCTGCTGATGATCACTTTGGGATATAAGTTTTGCAGTTTTAATGTTTGATTTAAATGTTGTAAGGCAGCAAAATTGACGGGAGAGCACATATTCAGCTTTTCTCTCACTTGCCGTCCAGGGCATTTGCTATCTTCCACTCTTTATTTTTTCCTCGGAAGTGTCAGCAGCTAAGGATAGAGTAACATCTTAGGGTCTCTGCCCAATTGAATTTTTCTACTGTTGCCAGGAAGATGAGTCTTTCATGGTCAAAAACAGTAATCCTTCACAAAGCCTGTCAGTAGACAGAACTATATCTCAGTAAGCTTTTTTACCTTATCTGTGACTCTCCGCCTCACTTTTAGCCACTTTCTTTTGATATACCTCCTTACCTCGCTGTGCGCTCGGCAATAAAACTTTAAAGAGATAAGAAGCTTTTTTCTATTTCAGGGTCACCATTAGCCTGAATAATGCATTGACAAGAGAAGAGCAGTTTGAGTTCTACGGAGGATAGAAGCAGAGCCTTCAATTAAATTATACATCATTATCACAGCTGGCAAGGCTTGTGCGACAGTACCCTCTCCATCCTCCTCTAAATGCTCCATGTTACTGTCTTGTCCAATATTGTGTGTCGAGCAACAGCCACTTCCTGTGCCAGCACGGAGCTGGAATGCAGATAAGTCTGTATGAAGGCGTACATAAAAAAAAAAGAATGCTACATATACTGCTATACTGCTGTTATTCTGACTAACAGAGTTTGCCCCCCATCTTTTCTGTGGACAATAGTCTCTAGTTTGATGCCGTTAAGCTGAAGCAATCGCCTGAAAAAAAAAAAGGCACAGCAATATGATTCAGTCAGTAACGTAATATCCCGTTTAAGTTTTGTTCCCCAGGTCATACACTATATACATATGCACAAACACAAAGTTTGTTAAGCACACGTATAACCTCCAGTGATAGCAAAACATCAGGAAATGCACCACTATGGTTCTTTAACGTAGCCTCAGGCACTCTGTTAGGTCAGATGTGGATGCATGGGAAGTAGAGGGAGCTACATTTTGCCTCTCGCGCATGCAGTGGAAAATATGTCTAACCAGATGCTGAATGTCATATTGGACCCCAGGAGATGCCACAAGAAGCTCTGGCATTGTGGGAAATATGTCAGTGCAGCATTTATATGAAGCAAGGGATTTTCCCTGCCAGATTAAGGTGTCCACAAAGGCCCCCTTCACATTTTGCATTAGCATGCGTCTTATCTAGATCCCCTCTCTTGCCCTGACAACCATGTCACCAAAATGGCAAATGCTGGTAAGAGTTATTCTAAAAAATGTGTATGCTGGGTGCGGCCTCGTAATATTTTTTTAATTAGAATTGTAACTCCTTCTTTAACTTAACATATATATGTGTATATATATATATATATACATATATATATATACACACAAAGTCTATGTGTGTTATAAGAAGGGTAACGATTGGGATTACAATTATTTTACGCTGGGACTGGAGTCTAACACACATGGTTAAAGTCAGGGAAAAAAGTATCAACACATAATCACTTATAGCCATTTATGGCACTCCTCATTAGCTGTGCATTCATTATAGTTTTTGTGGTTGAGCTCTTTCATCTGGCAGATGAAAAGATTATTCAATGGCATTTGAAGCATTAGTTTTTGAGCCTTTGTTTTGTGTCAGTAAGACATGCAGTGTTGATCACGGTTAGAAACATAGACTCCTGGGCCAGATTTAAATGACAGTGTATTTGTAGCAACTGAACTTAGCATTAATTCCCTTGCCTTTTTTGCTTTTGAAATAATCATCAGCTAAGTTATTGCACTAATGACTAATTATGTTGTCACGCTTCGGCTCATTTCAAAGTAATATGAATTTTCCACCCAGACGTTGATGAGGAAATAAATCGGTCAGTTGCCTTGTGAAATGTGTTTTAGGTGATTAAGCTTAAATCTGATGATCAGAGGAGGCTTTCATTCATAACATTTCACAGAAAATTAAATAACTTTTAACAGGATGGATGAGGTAGTTTCTTTTATTACGGGGTTCTTCAGTTAACCTTTTTTTCTCCTGAAGCAAATGCCTTCACAGCAATCTACACTTTAATGCAGAACAGCCTGAAGCAGTGGTATTGTGAGTAGACCCCAGGATAGATCTGCTATTTTACTGGGAGAAGAACTGAAAGCTGGAGTTGAGAAGGATATTCTCAAGTGTGTTATTACCTGCCCTATATTAGTGCTGCATTATTAACATTGTCCTTAGCCCACTAGTTAATTAACCCCAAAGACCTTCATTTACTGAAGAATAATGCATAACAATGGATTAACTTCCTGTTCTCATTACTGAGATTGATTGATTAAAATCACAGCTGCTTTATCGGTCATGTTTAAATATGACCATATTATCAGCCAGCTGCCATTATTGAGTTACCACCAGCAGTGAACTCCAGCAGCACCATTTTCAGTTTTCTTAAGTACGCCTGAGCCTCAAGCTGAAAGAGCAGACGCATGAAGTAGTTCTGAAACTTTGGACATGAAAGCAAAGTTGTCAGGTTTGTTTTAAGACAGACTTAGTCGTAGCAGTTCCAGCTTTGTTAATACATTTTATTCCCACAGTTGAATGTCTTGCAGCTATCACACAAAATACATTAAATTGCACATTAGTGAAAACGTATAAATCATGTAGGCTATTGGACAAATAAGCTGATGGTGTTATGCAAAGTTTACTTACACTGTTCTGTACTTCCACAGTTTTTGCACTGGCAAAGCCAAACATAGAAACATAAAAGATGCTACTATTCTACAAACATATTCTAGATAAAGCACATTGTACAGTTTCTTTACACAAATACAGACTGGGCTGGAAGAAAAGCGTAGAAAGGAAAAAGTGGTTTGCATGGTCTGACTACATTTTGATGTTGTCTTTTTCAATCTCCTAGAAACTAGCTGTTTAAACTTGTGTAGGTGAAGGCCTGATGTCAGTATTAGAACAGATTTAAATGTAGCGTAATAACAGGTTATGTTAAAAAAAAAGAAAATCTATCATTATGTCACATTGAGAAATCCAATAGTATGGGTTTATATTCAGCTGTAAAGCCATATGACTTCAATTACAGAAACAAACAAGGGATTATATAATAAACACAAGTTTGACCATAATATTCTTTTAGGACTGCTGTGATTGGCAGTGTAGCTTTGCAGGTTGTCGTTGTAAAGTTGTATTAAGTGCAGCATGATGGCTTCGTGCACTTTTGTGTTGCTGGATTAGAGTGTTTATTGTCCAATCTATCATGCTCAGTTTGCCTGCCATGAAAAATATCTCCCTATCTCTGAATATGTAATGGCTCTGCTTTGCAAATACAGCGAGAAGAATATTAACAAGTGGTTTCTGCAATCTTCCAGCTGATGCCCCGCAAAGGCTCGCGAGCACGATTTCCTGCAGAGACCAAGATAATTTGTAGAATATTAACATAACGACAATGAGCTTAAAACAAAGTCATGCTCAGGATATTGCTTTACCTGAAAAGGCTAAAGCGTGTAAAATATATGAAATGAGACAATGTTGAATTACTGTGAACTGCAGGCTAGGGTTTCCACTGTGTCGTAACGGTTCCAGCAGAGGCTTCTCCCCTTTGCTTTCAGTTGTAATGGCTGGCTATGTTGCAATGGCAGCATGAAGCGAAATAAGGCCATGGCTGCTTTGAGAGATGGGCGTCCGAACACTGAGGCTGGATTAAGAGTTTAATGACTGGTAAAATTGTGGCATTTCATCCAAGGTGACCCCTGTGGAGAGATGATCATGCCAAAGCTAGATGAAAAGTGAAGGTAATCCTTTCTTGCTCATTTCCAGATAGCTGTCACCAACACAGGCTTTGTCACCAAGGCCCAAGGCATGTAATTACACTTTTATTGGCTTTAGGAAGACTGCATCATTCATTTAAAGAATAATCTCACTTGTGAGCACAAGCTGCAGTACAGATAGATCATACCTGCATGAAAGCCTCCTGTTCTGACTGGGTGCGGTTTAATGGACTTTTATGAGTCTAGCTGTGATGCATTGTTAATAGTGTGTAGGTTGTTAATACCTGGGTGTGCTCCTGAACTCGTAGCTTTCTCCTCTTCAGTTGGGCGTTTTGTGAGTTGAAGAGATGGGCTATGTGAGTGTGACAGCAGCAGCATGCAAGTGTCTGGGTCTACTGCCAACCAGCCTTGACACCATTAGCTCTGGTGACACATTAAGGTTCTGTTTGCCTTGTAATTTGTTTTGTCTGTCAATTTGATGGATGTCTTGTTTGCCGGCAGTTCCTCACACATTGGAAAACGGTGGCTCGAGGACATTGTTAAACGAACTTCAAAAAGGGGAGCAGAAGGCATTTGTTTTCGCCAAACAGGTTTTTTGTGTTAATGGGAGTGTGCAACATTGTCTTGACTCTTTGCCATGCCAGACACTGGATAATTAAAGGTGAAAAGATAATTTGAGGAGAAAGGCAGGGCAGTTCCAGGGGCTCGAGGCAGCTAGAAATAGAGATCCCATTAGTACATTAATTTTACCACTAAGTAGAAACCGCTAATACCATCGCAAATTATTTGTTCACACTATTGACCTCATGTCTGTGACTGAGCAGCACCACAATATCCATGTAGCTGGAGTTGAGCTCACTTGAGGAAGTGTTGAGGGGCCTCACCTGTTTCTGCTCAGATGACAGGTCAGGCCCCCGACAGCTCAGGGCTGTGGAAAATTGCCTTGCCTGAACGCTTGCCTCCAGCTGTATCCAGACCCCTCAGCTGAGGAAACTTTCCGGCGACACCACCAGCTCAGCCTAATGAACCACCTCAGCAACACCTACATGTAATACCGTAGAAGGTGTGAGAATAAATAGTACAGTCCCACACGTCACCATGTCCCATTGCTGGCTTCATCTGGTAGAGCTTTTGGTGCTTAAGGCATAGGTGATTCTTATTCTAATGTTTCCAGCAGCTTTTTTCAGACATGACAGGAGAGCGAAGTTCGGCACTTCAGAGCACAAGAGTGATCGGTGTCACTAGTTCAGAACAGGGCTATATGAAAAGTAATGACATGAAGAAAAAGAAGTGTTGTCAATTCTTTTAAAGGCTGCTTCGGTGATGGATTCTAAATCATTTTGTGTTGAATATTTAATTAATCACCATCATAAGTGCAGGAAAAGCTTGCTACTGCTTTACACAGTTTCAGTCCTCTCCATTTTATAATGTGCAATTTCACACATGGAATTCCCATGTTGAACTGTTGAATAAAGGTTTTTCTTGAGTATGTATAGCAAAACTAAAACTCAATAGATGGGAAGGAATAGCAGGTCTCTTTCTTGTTGTGTTTATACAGGAGGAAGGACTGATTGGATATGAGACAACACAAAATACATTACTGCTCTAATTAAAGAGATAGATTGTTGTGATGCACTGTCTGTAAAAGTAACTTGAACACTTACACGGTCAAATCAGCATCATATTTATCCAAGCCAGAGCATCAAAAAGTTGCTTTAGTGTGTCGGCATCTCTTCAATGGGGCATGCGAGATGTAAGCCCATTTTAATCCAGAACCCAGAATATGCAGATGACCCTGCATACGGATTTTGTGTGAAGGGATATTAGGTGCCCTGTTTTGTTCTGTTATTTGACAGTGTGAGAAGGCAGAGACGATGGAAGAAAGCTTGTCTCAAAACTTGACTGAGGTAAGTAAGCCCTGTGTCAACGCTCTTGACTCTTCCTCCCGGCGCTTTCATTTGTTACAACAAACCTTGAAATGTAAGAGAGTGCGTGTGGAGAGCATTGTAACACCGCAACAGACATATCACAGTCTCAAAACCGTGATTTCTTTCCCCTCTTTTTTCATGTGGAGTAGATAACATGTTACAGCTGAATCTTTTCACCACTCTAATCCATGGAGCAGGGGATGAAATCTCATTTAGGGATCAGCACCAGTGCATCACTGCCATGATAGCAACAACATGCAACTCTGCAAACTCTTTTTAAGAGCCTTATAGCCCAGGAATGAATCAGTCAGCAACATCACCTCTTGGCTCAATTTCTTTTTTCAATCAGAAAAGAAACAGCCATGATGCTGTACTCCTAGAGTGTGTTACAAAATTAGTCATGTCTTAATCTCTTCATTCATTCACAATACCAACCATACCATCCATTAAATGCTATTTAAGTGCTATACAGCAAATAAGGACGCCTACACTCATTGCCATGGCAGAATATTTGAGACACAGAGCCTTGGATTATTCAAACATAAATGCTGATTGAATGAGCGTTGCTTTTGTATGTGTTTGCTTCTTTTTCTGTCCTTTTGAATCTGAAGCCAAGCTTGTCTCAGTAGGATATGCAAATTTCGAAGAAGAATGGCTGTCTGGCTCCCTGAGAAGCTCTTATCCTTTACTGTAGCTTCAGTACTGAATAGAGCCGGAAGATTTAAATATGCTATAACCTGCTGTTTGGACAAACTCTTAAATTTCTGCGGCGGAACAAATGTTTTTTCCTGAGGAATACAACTGGACCCTTTGGTAGAGATTAAAGTGTTTGTGTTTCTCTGTTCTGTTCTTGATGGTCTGAATAGCTTTGTCTTGTCTATAAATAGACATTTATTATCTAGTCAACTCTGTCAACACGCTTTTTGTCATCCTATTTTAGGTTCTGACAAGCTAGTCTTAGTTTGAAAAACACCTGCTCATCCAAATGAAAGGAGGGCACCGCACTTTATATCATGCACAATCATCAGGCTGAACTTGATGCTCCGTTACACGTGCATAGCAAAGAAGGGTCTCCGAGGAGCCATGGAAAGCTGGTGGAGAGTGTCACTGCTCGTAAACGTAGCTCAGGAGAGGTGTTATGCAGCGAAGAGCCGGGAAGGAAACTGCAGAGCGTTCACCTCACAAAAAATTAAATGTTCTCACGTCTGTTGCTGATAACGCTTAAAATGTTTCCAGCACTTAGTTGGAGCGCTTCAGACATGCAGTTATCCGAATTGTCGATACCGTCAAAATCTTTTTGCAGTCAACATGCGTTTGTGATTAAGAAGACGCTATTAGCATATTGGAGCACTGTTCCAGTTAATGAAGATAATTTCATCCGTGCCCACACATGCCCCCAATCTCCTCTCTGTGGCAGCCTACAGTAACAGCTGAGAGGAAAGACTTTGACACAAACAGATGAATGAGCAGATGTGGGTTGACAGTTTGCGACCACAGGTGAATCTAATGATGGGGATATTATGGAAGAACAACCTACCGACAGCCTTGAACCTTAAAAGTGCAGCGTTTCTAAGAACGTGATGCCTAATCTGAATATTCTTATCACTACTCATTAGTTTTTTATTTTGATGTCTAATTATTCTAATTATATTGTAATGATACATACGTCAAATTAATATTTACCTCAACATTTATTAAGGTAAGCATTGACTTCACTAAAGTTAATACATATTTCTGACCCATATGTCACGCAGATGCAGGTGCACAATACATACTGTGTTCATCATACTGGTACTGTTTGTTCTGTGGCTTAAAATAACTTTAGATTTCCGAACAGATGGTAACAGAGTGGCTTATTGTGTGAAATGAGGCCCGAATGTCTTCTATCCACTCTTCTGCACTGTATGGTGGCTGCAATGAATAAGGTGTGGTGCCCCTGTAAATAGGCCATCATGATCACATATGAATATTTTATTGTATGTGCTGTAATGCATTACTTCAGTGAGCGTCGAGGGAAAGCAACTGGACTTCCTGGTACACAGCAACTATATTTACTCTGTACAGCTACGCTGTAGTAAATAATCCAGTATTACTCTTTGATCCTTTGATTGGTAATAGTTACTAAACATCACACTGGTTTTGATAAGGGAGAAATAAATATACTTTCTCTTGGTTTTTTAATTCATTTATCCTCCTGAATTGTGTATTTTTACACACAATTAAAAAATAAATATATTTTAGAGAAAATGACGGTTGAAATAATGGCATTTAATATTAAAATAATAATATAATACAATTATTGCATGTGAGGTATTTTGAGGCAAGTGATATTTGGCTGCATAGTACTGTTCTGGTGATTTTGTGGTGCCAAAGGTTTCTTCTTGTGCCGGGCTTTGCAGAATTGCAATGATATAGCTACTGCTTGCATCATAAAATGGCACTTTTGCCTACCTGAGTTACTGCCCTTTGGTCACCAGAATAATATAAAAATAGTAATAGGACCACGCCCATGTGCTCTTGCTCAATGGAGTTTTTTTAGTGACTAGTTTCAGGTAGAGAGCCTAGCTGCGTACCCCTTTCTCATAGCATACCTCTTCTGAGAGGGAGAACATAAAGGTTCTCAACACTTGTCATCTTCAAAAGTCCACATTTCCCTCACAATGATTTTGTTGGCTTGAATTAAAGAGGCAAAGGGGTGGTTTTATCCTCAACCCCGTCCCACTGGAACAACACGCTGTCTTTGTTATCTTATACCCAGCATCAAACTCCTGATCCCAATCAAAGCCTTTTTTTTATCTGTCCATGCTCTGAGAGCACACTACTCCCCCACATCACCCCGACTGCTCCAACACGGCTCCTCAGATTAGAGAACTCGTCAGCTCTCAGCTTTATCTACGACTGTTCCCAACCAAACAAAATTGGCTCCAGAGGGAAGTGGGAAGGAGAATCACTAAAGACGAGACAAGCTGGCTTTATCTTAATCAGAAGCAGACATTAAAAAGTTACACAGAATTACTTTCTCGCTCCTCTCTGACTAGGGTCATTAGGGTTAACACTGTAAAGAAGGGATGGGATATAGGAGGGATTTGTCTGTGTGTTCTGACTTCAAGTACAAGGCTTCAAGGACAGTTGTGGATTGAATACACCTGGTAAAACATGGTGGGGTAAGCTTTAAAATAATCAATACAAGCTTAACAGCAGTTTCTGTTTGGGTTCAGATGTCATGGACTCCTGAGAAATGCCAAAAGTACATCAGTTCTGTTTCGTTATTATCAAATGTCTTTTTCATAAGTTGGAAAGTTTGCTTTACTGACATTCTCACTGCAGACAGAGTGTGTGGGTGAACAAGGCTATGTGCTTGGATGCGTTGACATCTTTTAACTTTTCATTTGTGCAGAACACAGGAATGTTTGTCTTACAGTACATAAAACGCTTCCTATCCGCCGTAACCAATGGCATAACAGTAAATAGGAGTGCTTGGGGCATGTTTTGCTAGCTGGGGATGTGGAGAATCTGGATAGAATTAGCAGTAATGGAACTAAGGATGTGACATCTGTTTGAGCAGGTATATAAAGCATTTGTTTTCTTTGTGATCTTCCATAAGTGTCTTCTTTTTCTACCCCGTTCACATCTGGCATTATCATACAATCTCTATCTGGATATGGAAACATGCACATTAATGCAGACACACATTGCATTCAGAATGTGGTCGAATTGATCCAACATTATCTGGAGGCGGTTCGGCCAATAATCTGTTTCTTTGGAAATGCCAAAAATACAGAAATAAAATGTTCGAGATAAAAACTCCCACCAAGATATGGCAAGGTCACCTTGCTGTGTCAGTCAAAAAGCTATTAGTAGTTACCAGAATATTGTTTCAAAGTGCAGTCAAGTTGTTGAAATTGATGCATGGAGTAAACGTGTTGTTTTGTTGGCAGTAAATAGTTTCACTGCCCTTGACCTGGGACCACCAAATCCATCAGCTCCGTCTACCTAATCTGCATATTGAGATCTGATCATTATACAGCCAGAAATGTGATAACGAGAGCAATTATGAATGCCAAGACTCATGCAAAGACCCATCATCTGATGTCATAGTCAAGATAAGGCTCTCTGGCAGAGACCACATTTTAATACCAGTTTGAAATGGGGTATATTGCTCAGCTCACATTTTTCCATTTGGCTGTTTAGAAACCACGCTGGTAAGCTAGTTAGTATTCAAAATCAGGTGTCACTTTAGTATAAAAGGTTTGTTAATCGGTGTGGGCCAAACGTGTATAAATCATTGATCTACTGAATTTTAGATTATGAGCTGCTTTATTAATATTTCTCATGCTTATACATTCTGGCGTGAAGTATAGACCTGGTGTCTATACAGCAATCGCTCTAGGTTTAAATGGGTTGAAAAGGGAAGTGAACTTAAGTGAAGATGTCCCTGCGGCCATGATCCAAAAAGATGGACTTCAAACATGACAGTGAAGGGCAGGGGTTATAGACAGTACCAAGTCCCTCATCAGAATTGTGATTGAAACCATAAGACAGTGACAGATTCGCTGTGACCTTGACCCAAGCTGACATGACCGGGGTGAGTCAGTCAAAATGCCTCACCCATGACGATCTCGCCACTCCCTCCAAGAGTTGAACCATGTTTCTCTTTCACTCTTCGTCATTAGCAGAGACACATCCTTACTGTATCTCCTCTACTCATCCTCCATAACTTAATTCTCTGTAACCCTTCACATCAAACTTCCCATTTGGCCTAATATTCCCATGAGCTGCATGTATTAATCAAGCCCGAGGCCTGATTGACAGGAGTTATCAGCCGTGGATCAGTTCAGCACTGCCTATCTGGGTCTTTCCGTCTGACTGGGAGACTATCAGGGCTTTTGCTATCTCTTGCGCCTGCAGCCAGTGTCTACCATGAGGAAAGGCTGCTACATCTATGGCTCTCTCTTATCTCTTCCATTTTTAAACATCCCCCAATCAAAGAGCCTGTAGCTTTTCCTGGCTAATTGCCGGAGGATAATACATTGCACAATCCCCCAACACCCCCATCCCCTCCTTTCACCTCCATTTCTGGTGTTTACAGTAACTCATTGGCAGCAGGTAGCTAATAATGTGCTTCACTGCTGCCGCTTTCCATCGCTTGACTGTAAGCATATCCAGGATTCCGTTACATGTTGAGTGACCCAGTTTAATGGAAATTGTACCTGAATCCATGAAACACTTCAAACAAATGGGAAATTATCCTAAGCATCATTAGGCTATACATGCACCCTATCTGCCAAAAATTAACATGGAGCGCTGAAGCTGAGCGACAGTTTTCATTTAAAGATATTGGTCTCTCTCATCGCCCCAATTTATAGGATTACTATCTTTTCATAATCAGCTGGTTATGTTAAACCAGATTTACTGTATTTAAACAGATGGCATATGAGGGTGTCATTTTGCATGACAGGATTAGGTTCATAACGCCATTTGGGTGTCTTTTTAAAAATCGGCAAAATATTAAAACACGAGCGCATAAGACAAAATGCTTTCATGCAGTCTTGCCGAGTCTAATACTGAGGGTGATAATTACTGGGGATACACCCTTGTTCCTAATAAATTAAGGCTTAATTATTCTTGAAAAAGAAATGTTGCCTTTGGGATGCTGATGATCTCAACTCCAGCATTTCCTCTAAGCCTTATCTATATTCCTATAGTCTTTAATGGCTCTAATTCACCATTTGTAAGCTTTCTGAGATTAAACAACATTGGTCCATTTAGATTTATCTGTGTCAGGATGTTCCCTCTGATTATCACTTTAACGAGAGCCGTCTTCATTTTCAAGTGTGACAGTTTATTAACTCGTTTTGTAGCCCCCTCATACATAAAACACTTAAAAACACACACATAAACACAAGCGTACAGTGGGGTGCTTAATCTAAAACACACACCACATATAAACATAGCACCCCACACTGCTCCCGACCGATCTGTATTCTGACGACTCTTTTAAAAATATATTATTCTCTCCTTTTATGTTTTGGCATGAGGCAATTATGGCTCGTTATACTTTACGTACAGAAATGTACCTTAAATTGTGTTGGTGTTTGGATTATACAGTTTTATTTGATCTCAGCTTCATCTCTGTTTGACTCATGATCAAAGCTGTGTGAAGCGTCTGATGGAAACTGATTACAGCTGGCAAACATCCCGTACATTTGTAGCTAGATAGAACTCTAGAAAAAAATATATTCAATATGCACTACTGTTGACAAGGTGGTAATCAACATGAGTGTGGAGGATAGTTTTATGGGTCTGGAAGGTGAAACTCTGGTCCTGTACGTTTTGACAATAAAGTGACAGTATTAGTATGTAAACAGTTAAAAGAGCACCTAAGAATGATTGCTATGCTGAAGATGTATTTTAGATCAGTCCAGGTTTGTGTTTCTTAAAATAACTTCTTTCTTTGAAATGTTTTTAAGCGCTTATTTACCCAAGGTCTGTTGACTGAGCACTTTTTTTTCCTACTTGCACACACATTTGCATCTTCAACTGCCAGGTTCAATCAGTGCTATACCACTGTCCACTGTAGAAGTTCCTCTGGGAATTTAAGTATCATACCATAGGTGCAGTAACATCCAGGATAAATAGCCTCAAATGGGATAAAAGGCAGAGACAAATAAAAGTTTTAAAATAAAAGCTGTCAGATCTGAAGCACTTCTGCTCAGAATATGTGGAGCACTGAAACTTAAAAACTTCTTCAACAAGCTTTGTTTTATCTCTGAGAAAACATTCAAGGCCGGCTCAAAACAACTCTAAAGGTCTACAAGACAAAAGCAGAGCAGAGATAATAAAGTACGTAACGGTTACAGTAAGTTATAAAGTTTGAAATAAAGTATGTTAAAGTAAAACTCATTTTAAAATCACGCCGTTGAGGCATAATAAATGACTGCTGTTTCTGTCAACTAAAGTTCAAACGTTCAAACCAGGCTAAAACGATTTAATAATTAATGTATTAATTATTTTAAGGAAAGTTATTAATTTCTGGTACATCTTGACAGCATAACTCTTTAAAACAAACATCTTGTTAAATGTATGGCTGTGAGGATCTGAATAATTGTGGAAATCAAAAACAAGCTGAATCTTCCCTGAGCAATAACAGAAAGGATAGCATCATGTTTTAGAGCAGGATCTTCATCTGGTGCTGGTTCCTCTAGAGTATGAACCGTGCTGCACCTGCCATTAGGGGATCCCAGTTCTAACCCCCCCAAGTCAACTTCCTCACCATTCCTCTGTTCCAGTTCCCCTTCCCTTTTTCCTCTGGGTACTAATTAATGTTTGGAGGAGGCTGAGAAGTTAACCAGCAGCATCCCTGTGTCTCCATGGCTCCTCCCAGGACAGATGAAGCTACTGTTGTTCACACCACCCAGACACTGATATTCACTCTTGGATCGTGTCCTTATTCTCTCAACTATTTTTACTCACCTTTTTCTTTTTCATCTCGCTCACTTCCCACTCACAAAACCATCCTGTATACATACACACTATGTACTGTTCAAGTTAGAATTTAGCAACTAAACGTAACCATTTGGTTGTATAACTAAAAAATAGAAACCACTCAGACTCTTGGTGACAAACTCGATACCTGTTACTTGAGTGTTCACAAACAATCTCTGGTCTGAATCAGTTCCTATTTTGCTAGAATAGGAAACAGAAGATCATATGAAACATAACAAACTATTTGAAGCATACATTTGTGTAGTTTTTTGTACATAGATGAGTCTTTCAGAAGAGCTAAACAGGGGGGTAGTGGCTTGAGTCAGGATGTATGCTGGAGCATCTTCTCTCAATAGCCCAGCTGCTAATGCTGAGTAATGACAGTGTCTCAGAATGTGTTTCACCTGATCAACCAAGGTCAAAGCTGGTTGCTTTAGTTACCGTACAAAAAAAAAAAAAAGAATCTACATAATGTACTTTTGAAATAAAACCCAGCCCTTATTG